>NC_140006.1:432500-742795 GCF_964263955.1 Coregonus lavaretus
ATTAGCACATGTGACTGACTTTCTACAGTACATGTTCATATCTATCTATCAGTGTCACGCTCTGACTCTGAGGACTTGTATTTGTTGAGTCAGGGTGTGTATTTTCTGTGTTGTGTTTGCTAGGTTGTTTTTCTATGTTTTAGATCTAGATGTGTAGATCTATGTTGGCCGGGGTGGTTCCCAATCAGAGGCAGCTGTAGCTCGTTGTCTCTGATTGGGGACCATATTTAGGCAGCCTTTTGACACCTGTTAGTTGTGGGATCTTGTTCCGTGTGAGGTATGTTATTTGTCTACCTTGGACTTCACGTTTCGTTTGTTGTTTTGTCGTGTGTTCAGTACATAAATAAATATGAATGCATATCACACTGCGCCTTGGTCCTTCTCGTTCATGAACGATCGTGACAGAAGATCCCACCAATCCTGGATCAAGCAGCGTGACGAGGAGAGAGGATGGACTTGGGAGGAGATGAGCGAGAGTCTGGCAAGAGGGATGGAGGCCATGATCACGGGGGAGAGACAAGCCCAAAAAATGTTTAGGGGGGGGCTCACGCCGTGGACGACGAGGCAGCAGGAGGCCGCGATAGAGCGGTTCAGCCGTTTAGCAGAGGAGGCCGCCAGATTAAGGGGGTCATTGGTTCAGAGGGAGCAGAAGGAAAGTGTAGAGGCACGGCGAGAGGAGCTGGTTAGGCAGCAGAAGGACCAAACGAGTGGTGCGTGTCGTCAGTCCGGCCCGATCCTGATTCCCGCACTAAGCCAGTGGTGGGTGTTCCCAGTATGGTTCGGCCCGTTCCTGCTCCTTGCATCAAGCCAGTGGTGCGCATCGCCAGCCTGGTCCGGCCCGTTCCTGCTCCCCGCACCAAGCCAGTGGTGCGCGTCGTCAGCCCAGTCCGGCCCGTTCCTGCTCCCCGCACCAGGCCAGTGGTGCGCGTCGCCAGTCCGGTACGGCCCGTTCCTGCTCCCCGCACCAAGCCAGTGGTGCATGTGTCCAGTCCGGCACGGCCCGTGGCTGTTCCACCGGTGCCTGATCCAGTTCCAGTCCGCGGCTCCACCCCGGAGCCAGAGCAGTTCGATCCACCGTCGTCGGGTCCAGCTCCAGTCAGCGGTTCCAGTCCAGACCCAGACGTCAGCCCCTCTCCAGGTTCGGGGTCTCCCACACCAGGGTCCAGACAGGGCTTGGTACTTCGTGGGAGGAAGGAGAGGGGAAGCAGCGCGCCGAGGTCCAGACCAGACCAGGGGCGCAACGGGGAGGTGGAGAGTAAGTGGTGGTCACACCCGGAGCCGGATCCGCCTCCGAGGCGGAATGGCCACCCGGCCCCTACCCTGTTATGTTTATGTGGCGCAGTCGGAGTCCGCACCTTTGGGGGGGAGGTACTGTCACGCCCAGACTCTGAGGACTTGTATTTGTTGAGTCAGGGTGTGTATTTTCTGTGTTGTGTTTGCTAGGTTGTTTTTCTATGTTTTAGATCTAGATGTGTAGATCTATGTTGGCCTGTGTGGTTCCCAATCAGAGGCAGCTGTAGCTCATTGTCTCTGATTGGGGACCATATTTAGGCAGCCTTTTGACAACTGTTAGTTGTGGGATCTTGTTCCGTGTGAGGTATGTTATTTGTCTACCTTGGACTTCACGTTTCGTTTGTTGTTTTGTCGTGTGTTCAGTACGTAAATAAATATGAATGCATATCACGCTGCGCCTTGGTCCTTCTCGTTCATGAACGATCGTGACAATCAGGCTCTCTTTCACTATATCTCTCTCTCTCTTTCTCCCTGCTCTCTCTCTGCCTGTCTGTCTCGCTCTCACTCTCTCAAACTCTTTCACTTTATCTCCTTCTCTCTCGCTCTCTATCTCTCTGTCTCTCTCTCTCGTATTTTTAGCGTTTCCCTCTGTCACAACCTCTTCCTCTGAACTGAAGCTCTATAGTGGAGGTCTGCCAAACTCGCCTTTCACTCCTCTCCTCCTCCTCTTAATCTCTCTGTCCATTCTCCTCTGCCCGCTACATTCTTCTCAGCCCTATTGTTTCCCTGTCAGACTCTCATTCAGGGGGTACAGCGGGTTGCGGACGCACACACACATGCACACTCACACACAACAATTTATATGTACGCATGCATGCACACACACTCACATGACATCTACACAAATATACACAAAAATGCACGGGCACACACACACACACTACTGACAGAGTATCTTTCAGGTGACGTGTGAATTAGCGTCGCATTCTTTTGGTAGTCACCATGACAACCAAGCCCCTAACCCCAATGTGTGTGCACTGTGCACTGTGCAGTAGTAGCTACATATATTAGGACTAGGCTTTAGTCCAGAAGAAGGTTTTTCTTCTATTCTGAACATTGGGGTTTTGTACTGTTTTTCTATTTGATTAAGAAAAGCTCAACTGATCCCCGCTCCCCGTTTATAACTTGCTGTATTCATGAAATAGCAGCATAGGCCCACTGACTGTCTGAATACGTTTGAAGTAAGATAAATTAGTAAATAAATGAAACAATATCATTGGTTATTTATCCTATCATATCCTCCCCCTTCTTCTCCCTCTCCCCCAGACTGGTTCGGGGAAGACTTACACCATGGGTACAGGGTTTGACGTGAACATCAGTGACGAGGAGTTGGGCATCATTCCCCGGGCAGTCAAGCACCTCTTCAGGGGCATTGAGGAACGACGGCAGGCCGCCACAGAGCAGGGCAAGCCTGTACCCGAGTTCAAGATCAACGCACAGTTCCTGGAGGTATGTGTGATGGAAAGGGCAAAACTTAGTATGTGCTTTTGTAGCTGAGGTGATTTGGTTAAGACGTTGGGTTGATGAGCGGGAGACCCGTATTCAATCCCCACTGGTTACACTTTTGAACCAGAAATACAATCTCTCTCTGTAGTCTCACATTCGCTCTGCAACATGAGGAAGCTTGGAGATGTAGGTTTCTAAATCTCTGAAAAGAAGCCACATTGGCCCTGGAAGGCAAGGTGGAGCCTTCATTATTGCTTACTTAAACCTATCCGATTCCCTTCCCTCAGAGCTGCTAACACAAGAGAGGTATTAGGGGAAAGGGTTCTGGCTAGGGGTTGCAGCAGCTGTGTGTAGCAGCCTGGAGCAGAGGGAAGTATACTGTACTTCTGTCTGCTCATGGGATGTGTTCAGCTAACTTAATGGGATGTGTTTAGCTAACTTAATGGGATGTGTTCAGCTAACTTAATGGGATGTGTTCAGCTAACTTAACTCTACAGGCAGATGATTTATCACCATAGAGTAATTAATAGGTAATTACGTGTCTCACTCAAATCTGATATCGCTTGCTGATATATGTCTCTAACAACTAATAAAGCAGTATACCTGCCATGACCAAAATTACATAGCTACTGATGTTTTCCATGCATAGTTATTTTGCTTTGGGGTATTGGCTCATCGGCTTGTTTTCTCATTTTAAAAAGTATCTATTTTTTCCCCCTATCCCAGCTGTACAATGAGGAGGTGTTGGATCTGTTTGAATCAACGCGGGACATGGATGGGAAGAGACAGAAGTCCACCATCAAGATTCATGAGGACTCTAACGGAGGCATCTACACTGTGGGAGTCACCACACGCATGGTCACCTCCGAGGCAGAGGTTAGTCTCAATCACAGTCTAAAGCAGAATAACATCAATCTGTACCTATGGTCATTGGTTAAATATATGTTATTGCTGTGAGCCTAAATATGTCTGTATATGTGTTTTTCTGAAATTGTCCAACAGGATTTCTCTCTTGAATACACTGTACTAACTCTAAACTCTCCTAACCTTTTCCTGTCCCTGGCCCCTCCCTCCCTCCCTCCCTCCCTCCCTCCCTCCCTCCCTCCCTCCCTCCCTCCCTCCCTCCCTCCCTCCCTCCCTCCCTCTCCCTGTACAGATGATGCAGTGTCTGAAGCTGGGTGCTCTGTCCCGTACCACGGCCAGCACCCAGATGAACGTCCAGAGCTCGCGCTCCCATGCCATCTTCACCATCCACCTGTGCCAAGTCAGAGTCTGCACTCCGGACGACAGCGTATGTGGCATCGCACCACTGGGCTGGAGCTCTCTAGAGCCAAGCCTAAGATAGGATACGCTTTTCACAGTCTATTTTACTGGCTGTACTATTTTCACTTAGCTGTTTTCTCTGTCATTCTTTAGAAATTACATGATAAAAAGGTTATTAGGCTGCATAATCATTACCATTTTATTTGGGGGTTGTTGTAACAAACAACCACTTGTTTGTTGTCAATTGTGAAAATACACATTAATAACATGTCATTTCCTAGTATTTATGAGATAAACCGTAAACACCCCAGCTGATTAACAAGAGGACTGTGAAATGCAGTGTTCCCCAATCCTCCCACACAGTTCCCCAGCCAGCGACACAGTTCCCCACACAGCATATCTCCCCACATAGCTCCCAATGGACACACACACCAGCTGGGCATGATGTCACCCTCCTCTCCCTGCCCGCTGATTACATGGACAATATACAGGCTGTTACGGATACAGATAGGCCTATGCACTGGTGTTGTTATTGAGAGTTATAATGGAAGACGAAAACCACCAGTTATATTTCTCTCATAGGCCTAAACAATGCTACAGCCGAAATGTCGATACATATGTCCAAGACATGGAATTACAAACACAATCACCATGCGTATTTGCCCCACAGTGTCTTATTTGTTTTTATACACAATACCCATCTCCTCCTTCAGGAGTCCAATGAGACAGACAACCGCCTGGCCAACAGTTCCTCTGAGATGAACTCTGAGTTTGAGACGCTGACGGCTAAGTTTCACTTTGTGGACCTGGCTGGGTCGGAGAGACTAAAGAGGACAGGCGCTACCGGGGACAGAGCCAAGGAAGGCATCTCCATCAACTGTGGACTGGTGAGACTCTCACTGTAAAATAATGCATGCTATAATTAGTAAGATGCTGTACACACAGTGCCTGGTTTGGGTCAATTTATGACAAGTTGACTGACTTGAAATGGAATTGACCCAAACCATTCCCGATGCTAGAACAGTGCATGTAAAGGTCATAGATTACTCAGCTCTAGGAGGTTTTAGAGCGTCAGGACAGTGATGATGACATGTCCTCTTCTTGGATGACTGACATGAGCTGTTTCAATGATACACCTGTTGTGTAGAGCTGGGAAACTATGGGGAAATGAGCCTCCTGGTGGTTGAGAAAGATATTGCAGATGTCCTACCAACACTGTCTTCCACCACCTCTTTGATTGACAACTGAATTTAAACATCACATTAAAGGAACGATGTTATGCTTTATTTTGATAGAATATAAATGTTTAAGCCTCATCTCATCTTCATGTCTCCTTGGTGTGGTTTTCCTCTCTCTCTCTCTCTGCAGCTTGCGCTGGGTAACGTGATCAGTGCTCTGGGAGACAGGAGTAAGAGGTCCACCCACGTGCCTTACAGGGACTCGAAACTCACCCGGCTACTGCAGGACTCCCTGGGAGGAAACAGGTCTGTATGTCCTCATAAACCACATAAAGACTCTGTATGTAATAGTGTTTCAAGGTGTAGATATATTAGCAGTTTTATTTTATTTCTAGAATATCACTAGAACCTCTCCCTGAAGCTTTATTCTGTGGATGAATTAATTATATGTAAATGTTTTAAAAGTAATCTATTAAAACTCGAATTTATTTATGCTAGTGGGTGAATTAATGACCATCTATATGAAAAATTCTATATTGTTGAATAAATTATGATAATTAATTAGATTTCTGTGCGGTTTTTCCAAGTAGTTTACAAAGTGATTTACATTGATATCAATACATTGCCTATATAGTTATTCCGTTTCTAATGTAGTCTTATTTTTTCTGTGTGTCTGTCTACGGTCTGTGTCGGTCTTCCGTGCATCTTTTATCCATCTTCTTTCTCTATCCCCAGTCAAACGGTGATGATAGCGTGTATCAGCCCGTCTGACCGGGACTTCATGGAGACACTGAGCTGTCTGAACTACGCTAACAGAGCCAGGAACATTAAGAACAAGGTGATGGTGAACCAGGACAAAGCCTCCCAGCAGATATCAGCTCTCAGGACTGATATTGCCAGGCTACAGATGGAACTGATGGAGTACAAGACGGTAAGAGAAGGAAAGAGGGATGGAGGGTGAGAGAGAGAGAGATATATTTTAGATATCGTTATAAAGGCCCTGTTTTCCATGTCAGGTCATATGGTAAACTGTACCATAATATGGACCCATATAACTTTTAAAACGTACTAACGGCTGCACATGTATCCTTTGAGGCTGTATTTCTGGTAGCCTAGAATCCAACTAATTATCGCTGAAACAATAGTGAAACGGAGTGATATTCAGTGTGGATTTCAGGCTATATTTCTCTATGACCTACAGTCATCTCTCTGGTCCTCTGGTCTGAGCAGGGCAAGCATATAGTAGGGGAGGTATAACAGTGTATAGTTGTATTGGCCTAACTGATCTACTATAATAACCATAGTCCTCTGGTCTCTCTCTGGTCTCAGGGCAAGCGTATGGTGGGGGAGGACGGCATGGAGAGCATCAACGATATGGTCCATGAGAACAGCATGCTACAGACAGAGAACAGTAACCTGAGGATCAGGGTCAAGGCAATGCAGGAGACCATTGATGCCCAGAGGGCCAGACTCACACAGTACCTCAGTGACCAGGCCAACCAGGTTCTGGCCAAAGTGGGTACGTACTGGGACAGGAATAATGGACCTTATTCACACTGCACCATGATGCCTCAAAATCCAGGCTAGTGAGATAAGAAGTGCTCCATTAAAGTCTATGGAAAAAGGGGCTGAAAATGCCCTCATGTTCAATTATCTTTCAGGTGAGGGGAATGAGGAGATTGGAAATATGATCCAGAACTACATCAAAGAAATCGAGGAGCTCAGGTATGATGCATGACATGTCTATTACATGTACAGTATGATGTGTCTGTAGAAAGGAAGGCAGGAGGATTGTGACCTTTGGTTTTGGTGTTTGGAGACCCACAACAATATTATATTCTGACCGTTGGTTTTGTGTCTGCAGAGCCAAGCTCCTGGAGAGTGAGGCAGTGAATGAGAACCTCCGTAAAACCCTGTCCCGTGCCAACACACGTTCCTCCCTGTACGGGGGTGGGGGCTCCGTCTCCGCAGCCCACCTCGCCCCCGAGAGAGAGGCTTCCGACATCATCGAGATAGCCAAGAAAGATCTGGAGAAACTCAAGAAGAAAGAGAGGAAGAAAAAGAAGAGGTAGGCGTTGTTTTTTTCCCTTCATACTTTTGATATTGCACTCTTTGATATTGCACTCACTCCAGGTTTCTGTTTTGATGTACATTTCACATACATGCCATGAAACCGATTGCATTATGTTTGTTACAATTTGTAACTAAGTGTCTATGTCCAAACTTGTGGATGAAACAATACGAAGAAAACGAAGCAATGGGTATACTTTAATGGTAGGCCTTGAGCCTGATAGTGATATGCTTGGTGGTGTCTAAAGATGGGGTGGGCATGGTGGGGTGAGGGGGAGAGGTGGTACTGGGGAGGGGGGGATTAGAGAGGGGTGTGGGGGGATTACAGAGGCGAGGAGAATTGGTTTCCTTTGTTGTCCCAGGGTGTTTTGGGTAATTAGTTCTGGCACCCAGCCTTTCCCCTTCAGCAGCTACCTGTTCCCTCTCTAATGTCTATCTAATACCTCATACACGATGATGGGTTTATATAACAAGCCCAGTCATGTTCAGGTGTACCTATACTGTACAACTGGTCTCTCGCTTTCTCTGTGGTTTAATACACATTTGATAAAAATTTGATAAACAACATAGCACATAAACGACTTGGTACACATCAACAAGCAGAATAAAAGACAACCAGTGCCAAATCCTCTAAGGTTAACCTGTTCTTCTTTGCTACACTCTTTTCTGCTCTCTGGTTCACTCCCTTCCCCTGCCAACCTTACTCTCTCCAACTGTCTCCCCCATTCTCCTCCCCCGCTCTGAAGACTGCAGCGGCTCGAGGAGAGTCACCATGAGGTTGAGCTTGCCAGGTTTGCTATGCCCCGCTCTCCCCCATCTCTCTAACCCACTCTCCTCCCTCTCTCCCCCATTTCTCTAACTCCCCTCTCCCCGCCTCTCTAACACAGCTTTTACACCTACAGGTAGTTGCCACACCTGGAGGAAAACCCATTTGTAATCTCTCACCCTTCTCCTTAACCCTCTCCCCGTTTCTGCATTGTTGAGACCCTTAAACTAAAGGAATTAACTAAAACATTCAGCTTTTTTTTGCCATGATGCAACCACATAATGTCAATCAATCATTCACTAACGTCTACTTCAAGGATGATTCTAACAACCAAATGACTTGGGTTCTGATTGAATTGTGATTCTATCCTTAAATGTATTTTTACAGTATGCAGAAAAATCAAGAATCAAGGTAGTGTGCTCATGTGCTGTATGGTATGGTAGGGCTCCCTGGCTCCCTGATAGTCTAGTGACCTGATGTGGTTGGCCCATCTTGCATTTGCGGTCAATGGCTACCTAAACCTCTGGTTCTGTCCTCACAGTGTGGTCAAGGAGGAAGTACCAGACAACGAACAGGAACGAGGCAACGACGAGGCTGAGGGGGTACGTCTAAGAATGTCCTTAATTGCCATATTTATGTCAGTGTGTGTGTGTTCTTTGTACTCACATTGTGTAAATATGTGTGAGCAGGATGACCATGTCAGTGACCATGAGGAAGGCGAGGAGCTGGAGGGAGAGGACGAGGTGTATGAGATGGAGGGAGAGGAGAGCTCGGACGAGTCAGACTCTGAAGAACTGGATGAGAAAGGTTAAACTCTCTCACACACACACACACAGACACATCCAAAGGTGCTTTTACACTGTCATACAGAATGCCTTGCAACTTTGGTCCTGGAGGGCCGTGTGGAGTGTGTGCAGGGTTTCTTCCAACCCAGCTCTAACAACCCTTATTCATTCACCATGATTAGATTATTCTGTTCTTTTAATAAAATAATGGTGAATATGTCAATGTGTAACGTAGACGCAGGGAGTCAGGAAGCAGGTGCAGATGTTGAGTTTAATAATAACGAACATGAAGAGTTACAAAACAAGAGAAGCGTCTGGACATGAAAACTGAACCACTACTGCCTGAAGAGTGATGCTAGGGAATGCTGGAGTAATCAGGGTAGGGATGGAGTCCAGGTGTGCCTCATGATGTGGCGCAGGTGTGCGTAATGAGGGTTGCCAGGTGTGCGTAATGATGAGTTGCCAGGGCCGGTGGTTTGTCAACCGGCGATGTCTCGTATAGCTAGCTCTGTGTGTGTGTGTGTGTTCTCTGAACAGAGAACTTCCAGGCGGACCTGGCCAACATCACTTGTGAGATCGCCATCAAGCAGAAGCTGATAGACGAGCTGGAGAACAGCCAGCGCCGTCTGCACACGCTCAAACAGCAGTATGAACAGAAACTCATGATGCTGCAGAGCAAGATCAGAGACACACAGCTGGAGAGGGACAAGGTGCTGCACAACATGGGTACGTATACGAGAGAAAGCGACACGCACAGGATATGATGTCATGTACCATGGTCACAACATCGGTACAGCGGAGACGCACAGGAATATGGTGACAGATTAACGAAGGGTTGCATTTATTTGTTTAGGTACTATGTGCTATGTCGGTAGATCTCAGAGTGAGTATATTATGGAGTTATATACCTAACTCTGTCTAACTAATCCTATCCACCACCAATGACATCATACCTGTACATAACATTTTAATGTATTTGGTGAAAGTCTCTGTCATTATTTGTTAATTAACACACCATAAAGTACATGTGCTTGTGTAAATCACTTTGTGACTGTGACAACTGTTGCTTTAAAAAGGCTAACATTTGAATGACTGATTTGATTGATATTCCACTGTGCCTGTGCTGAGCTGTGTCAGTTGAACTGAACTGTGTTGTGTTGTTTCCACCGTGCCTGTGCTTAGCTGAGTTAGTTGTGTCTGCAGGCTCGGTGGAGACATGTACGGAAGAGAAGGCTAAGAAGATTAAGTTAGAATACGAGAAGAAGCTGAGCTCTATGAACAAGGAGATGCAGAAGCTGCAGTCAGCCCAGAAGGAACACGCACGCCTTCTCAAGAACCAATCACAGTACGAGAAACAGCTCAAGAAACTCAACCAGGATGTGGCTGAGATGAAAAAAACAAAGGTAAAGAAAAAATGGTGAATGGAAGGATGGGTGGTTGGGTGGTAGGGTGGGTAGTTGGAGGGATGGGTGGATGGATATATTGACTGATTGATTGATTGACATGTAAGTGGTGGGTGTTGTGCTAGGTGGGTCTGATGCGTCAGATGAAGGAGGTGCAGGAGAAGAACAGAGCGTCAGAGTGCCGACGCAACAGAGAGATCGCTACTCTGAAGAAGGACCAGCGCAAACAGGAGGTAACGTTACAGACTGGAAATAATGTGTGTTGTGAAGTTGTGTGTTAGCCTGAGACAAAGTTCAATTCAATTGAATTCTATTGATATCATGTGGCCTGTCACTTACAGCACCAACTGAGACAGCTGGAGGCTCAGAAGAGGCAGCAGGACCTGATACTACGCAGGAAGAATGAGGAGGTAAGATACACTGGGTCATGTTCAGTATGGCAAACTGTAGCAAAACAATGGAAAACAAAACATCTTTGTCCTTTTTGGACACGCTCAGGTAGTATCTCTGTTTCAAAACATTTTCTCTCTAATGAACATGGCCCTGCTTACCTCCTTCGCAAGGTGACAGCTCTGAGGAGACAGGCGAGGCCCACCTCAGGGAAGGTGAACAGAAAGGTGAGCCTACCGGAACCCCTCCAGGACGCTTCACACCGCGGCATCCCAGGCAGACCTCACTCTGCTGGGGCAGCAGCCCCCAATGGCACCCCAAGGTACTACCAGCAGGACTGATGGTGTGGGTGTGAGTGTGTGTGTGCGCGTGTGTGCGCGTGCGTGCGAGCGTTTGCCCGTGTGCATAGGCATGATGTGTTTGTTAACCAAATAGCTACCCGGACTATCTGCCTTGATACTCTTTGCACTAACTCGTTTGACTCAACACATACGCTGCTGCAACTGTTTATTATCTATCCTATTGCCTAGTCACTCTAGTTATATGTACAGTACATATCTGCCTCAATTACCTCGTACGCCTACACATCGACTCTGTACTGGTACCCCGTGTACAGGGATGGGCTAAAATCTCAAAATACAATTACAAAATACAGATACAAAATACCATAAAGATCAATATATCAAAATAAACTACAACATACTTGTATTTTGTAATGTATTTAATAAAATACAAGTAGCCGGCCCGAACAGCAACAACATTCTCAGTAACGGTTACAAAAACGTTTTACTTTCTATGACTGTGATATGTTGTTGTTTATCTACCTTAGTTGAGCAAGTCACTCTGGATAAGCATGTCTGCTAAATGACCAAAATGTAAATGTATGTGTGAAAATGAACATACCAAATTGAACCAAAGAGACTTCTGATACCAATGCAGGGTGAAAGGGGGCCCACAAAATGTGAATCACTATAAAACATTTAGAAAAGTATCTGGTATTTTGAAAATACAAATTACAGTATTTTGAAAATAAAAAATACATTGGAGTGTAGTTCTGCCCAGTGTAATTAAAATGACAAAATACTCAGAAGTAATTAAAATACGTATTTCAAATATATGTAACAGAAATACTGCCCATCTCTGCCTGTGTATATAGCCAAGTTATCGTAACTCATTGTGTATTTATTCCTTGTGTTATTATTTTTTCTATATTTTCTCTCTGCATTGTTGGGAGGGGCCCGTAAGTAAGTATTTCACGGATAGTCTACACCTGCTGTTTACAAAGCATGTGGCAAATACAATTTGATTTGGTTTTTGATTTGATTTGTGTACAGGAAAGGACTCCTACTCTAGCTAAAACAGGACAACAATATGTCCCTCACCTAGTCTTTGTTTTTCAGTAATATATTGGTCCGTACTGTACACTGATCTCTGTTGAATTCCACTTATCAGGAAGTACCCGGTGAGGATGGGGAGTGTCTACACCACCAGGACAGCTCGGGCTAAATGGCAGTCTTTGGAGAGACGCATCACTGACATCATCATGCAGAGGCTGACCATCTCGAACATGGAGGCTGATATGAACCGGCTCCTCAAGGTGAAATAGACGTACTGTAGTTTTACTGTATTACTACCAAGTCTACTGTATTCCTATCAGACTGACGCCAACGTAGTTCTCTGTCTGTGGAAAAAGGCAAAAACCGACAGGGGAGTATAAAGAGACTCATCATTGTTGCCGTTTTGGCTACACTCTTAGAATTAAGGGTGACTCAAGGAACCCTGGAGTTCCTCAATAAAACATTGCAGTAAATGGGTTCATATTTGCACCATTGGTTAGTTCAGGGGTTGTTGAAGGAACCTTTAATGTTTCAATTTAGCAAAGGTTCCTGGGGGAACCTTTTTGTCGGCACGTGCAGATCACTTTGAATTTATTTTGCCATCGGATTTGTTGTGCTGCCAGACTCAGAAGAAGATGAAAATGTTGTTTTCGCCGAAGGCTTTATGGGATAGCTAGCAACTTGTAAACAATTACCCATTCCTATATGAGTACTATTTTAATACCAATGTTGAATAATACATTATTGGCTGTCAAGCCAATCAAATTATATGACTGTAGCTACTGTTTTAATTCCGAAAAGTTTATTGTGATGGTAATGACGTTTGTTTATGATGATAATTATTAGGTGTTGGCTTAGGTTGCTAGCTAGCTACAGTATCTTCAACCTAACCAACACTCTTGGTTGTTTGGATGACCCAACTGCTGGGTTGCAGGCATTGGGTCACTAAGTTGGGTTGTTTTCTTTAAAAGGGCCAGGTTGAGTTGTTGTTGATGCTGGGTTATTGATGCTGGGTTATTAAGATATGACCCAGCGGGTCAGATGAGAAGACTGCGGTACATGGCTTAGAAAGGGTGGTCCTTTCAGATAGTTCTATTTGGCCACCCGTGGGAAGAAACATAATTCCTGTTCATCTTTTCTGTTATATTGTCATCACACGTTGGGCTCCCGAGTGGCACAGTGGTCTAAGGCACTGCATCTCAGTGCTTGAGGTGTCACTACAGACCCCCTGGTTCGATTCCAGGCTGTATCACAACCGGCCGTGATTGGGAGTCCCATAGGGCGGCGCACAATTGGCCCAGCGTCGTCCGGGTTTGGCCGGTGTAGGCCATCATTGTAAATAAGAATTTGTTCTTAACTGACTTGCCTAGTTAAATAAAGATAAAACACATTAAGGTTGAATACTGATAATTTTGTATCCTCAATGAAGCTTACAGACGTGTATGAGTTCCTCAAGAGCCTTTAGACGGGTTGGTTGTGTGATTGACGCGTACGCAACTATGTGGCAAAACAGACAGGGTTGGCTTAGATTGTTGACAACATGTAAACTATATTTTGTCTCCAATGTTTATTGAAAACATAAATACATTTGCACAATTAGCACTTGTTGTCTCTCAAATACATAGTTACAGTTGTTGGTTAGCTAGCTAGGGAATTTTAGTCATATTAGCATAGACGTGACATCAGTCAAAACACCTCAAAACAAGACATCGTATCAAGATCAAGATAAAACTAGCTGAAACGAGCCACCTACGATTTCCCACATGGCAGCTTCTTGTCATTGTTGCTGGCTATCTGGCCATCCAGAATCACAACAACACACCACCTTATGCCCCATTGAAGCGCGCATCGTTTTTGTGACGTTGTAGCCCGTCTATATGCAAATCCCATTGTTGGAATAGTTACTACTTTATTACTATATAAAGAGGTCATTGCATTGGATGACTGTCATGGCTCTACAGTGCCTTCAGAAAGTATTAACACCCCTTTACTATTTCCACAATTTTTAAATGGATTAAATTGAGATTTTGTATCACTGATCTATACGCAGTACCCCGTAATGTCAAAGTGGAATTATGTTTTTGAAAATGTTTACAAATTCATTAAAAATGAAAAGCTGAAATGTCTTTGAGTCAATAAGTATTCAACCGTTTTGTTATGGCAAGCCTAAATAAGTTCAGGAGTAAAAATCTGCTTAACAAGTCAAATAATTGTGTTTACCATGATTTTTATATGACTACCCCATCTCTGTACTCCACACATACAATTATTTGTAAGGTCCCTCAGTCGAGCAGTGAATTTCAAACACAGATTCAACCACAACGACCAGGGAGGTTTTCCAATGCCTCGCAAAGAAGGGCACCTATTGGTAGATGGATAAAAATAGAAAAAGCAGACACTAAATATCAATTTGAGCATGGTGAAATTATTAATTACGCTTTGGATGGTGTATCAATACACCCAGTCACTACAAAGATACAGGCGCCCTTCCTAACTCAGTTGCCGGAGAGGAGGGAAACTCCTCAGGGATTTCACCATGAGGCCAATAGTGATTTTAAAACAGTTACAGAGTTTAATGGCTTTGAGAGGAGATAACTTAGGATGGATCAACAACATTGTAGTTACTCTACAATACTAACATAAATGACAGTGAAAAGAAGGAAGCCTGTACGGAATAAAAGTATTCCAAAACATGCATCCTGTTTGCAATAAGGCACTAAAGTAATACTGCAAAAAATGTGGCAAAGAAATTAACTTTTTGATCTGAATACAAAGTGTTATGTTTGGGGCAAAACCAACAAAGCACATTACTGAGGACTACTTTTCATATTTTCAAGCATGATGGTGGCTGCATCATGTTATGGGTAAGCTTGTCATCGGCAAGTACTAGGGAGTTTCTTTGGATAAAAGAAATTAACTAGAGCTAAGCACAGACAAAATCTTAGCGGAAAACTTGGTTCAATCTGCTTTCCAACAGACACTGGGAGACAAATTCACCTTTTAGAAGGACAATTACATAAAACTCAAGGCCAAATATACACTGGAGTTGCTTACCAAGATGACGTTGAATGATCCTGAGTGGCCTAGTTACAGTTTTGACTTAAATCGGCTTGAAAATTAATGGCAAGACTTGAAAATGGCTGTCTAACAATGATCAACAACCAACTTGACAAAGCTTAAATATAAAAAAAATAATAATAATAGGCAGAAATTGTAAAATCCAGGTGTGCAAAGGTTTTAAAGACTTACCCAAAAAGACTCACAGCTGTAATCGCTGCCAAAAGTGATTCTAACATGTATTGACTCAGGGGGTTGAATACTTATCTAATCAAGATTTTTTATTTTTTTTATTTATTTCACCTTTATTTAACCAGGTAAACCAGTTGAGAACAAGTTCTCATTTACAACTGCGACCTGGCCAAGATAAAGCAAAGCAGTGCGATAAAAACAACTGTATATTAGTGTTTTATTTTCCATTAATAAAAAATAAAAAAAATATTTGTTCTTCCACTTTTAGTATTTTGTCTAGATCACTGACAAAAAATGACAATTAAATCAATTTGAATCCCACTTTTTAACATAACAAAATGTGAAAAAAGTAAAGGCGTGTGAATACTTTCTGAAGGCACTGTATATGTAATCAGCAATGTTAATATTATATTCAGAGGGATCACTCCAGATCCAAGGCGAAATTCAACATTTGTGCAGGCCCCCAGGACGTCAGGACACGGCATCAAAAAAAGGGGAAAAAACACTGGGATTGAACACGCTGTCTACAGAGCCAGAGGCTTAGACTACTCCGCCATCTGTCTACAACGATTTAGCAATTCCAGTCGGAATTAATGCCTAAGGTTTGAACCCTATCCCAAAACTTAATACTTAACTTAACCAGTCGGAATTAATGGCTAAACTTAACCCTAGAGTTGGTTCTGTTTTAACCCTATCCCAAACATTAATCCTTAATTTAACCCTGTCGGGGGTTAATGCCTAAACTTAACCCTAGAGTTGGTTCTGTTTTAACCCTATCCCAAACATTAATCCTTAATTTAACCCTGTCGGGGGTTAATGCCTAAACTTAACCCTAGAGTTGGTTCTGTTTTAACCCTATCCCAAACATTAATCCTTAATTTAACCCTGTCGGGGGTTAATGCCTAAACTTAACCCTAGAGTTGGTTCTGTTTTAACCCTATCCCAAACATTAATCCTTAATTTAACCCTGTCGGGGGTTAATGCCTAAACTTAACCCTAGAGTTGGTTCTGTTTTAACCCTATCCCAAACATTAATCCTTAATTTAACCCTGTCGGGGGTTAATGCCTAAACTTATCCCTAGAGTTGTTTATATGTGCCTTAATTTACCACGTTTGTCACAGAACATCAGGAGATGAAGTCAGTTTACTCATCAAAAATTGACGTTAGTCAAAGGACATCGGTACATGAAGTCAGACTGTGATATCTTGTTGTTATATTAGAATATTTAATATGCATAAACATTCAAGGAACATTTAACTTTATAGTGTACAAACTTTATATGATGAACAGGAATGACATTTACTCTAACAGGTGACCAAAAATAAATATCTGCAAGCCACTCCTCCAATAAGCCACGTCTCCATTTTCTGATAGGCTGCTGCTACACAATATATTATTAAAAAGGTTAAAAATGGAATACGTTCCATCACGAAAAGGTTCCTGTTTGAACCTTTACACAGGCAGCCCAGTATCAGCGTATAAGCGTCAATCTGTGAAAAGATATGGATCATGTCACAGGGGTTCCGCGAATAACCTTTTCAGAGGGGTTCCTCAAGGAACCTTTGTGACCTGGAAAGGTTCCCCGTGTGGCAATTTTTAGAACCCCCAAAAGGATCCTCCAGACTTCGGAAACACTTTTATTATAACTATTTTTTTCTCTCTCCCACCCTGCCTCTTACAGCAACGTGAGGACCTGACCAAGCGAAGGGAGAAGGTGTCTCGTAAGAGGGAGAAGATCACCACAGAGGGGACCGACACGGACCGAAGCATCCAGTCTTTCAACGAGGAGATGGACGCCCTGGCGGCCAACATCGACTACATCAACGACAGCATCGCTGAATGTCAGGCTAACATTATGCAGATGGAGGAAGCTAAGGTTAGCTGACGCAAACACACACAGTTTCTTCAGGAAATTTACCCTTTCTAGTTATTAGTACAGGTGATGCCAGCCCACACATTGTCTTCATAATTGTTATTATGACTGACTGTGTGATGTTGTTGTGATGCAGGAGGAGGGAGACACAGTGGACGTTACCGCGGTGATCAGCTCCTGTAACCTATCAGAAGCCCGCTTCCTGCTTGATCACTTCCTGCACATGGCCATCAACAAGGTTACCACAGAACACCTGTCCCTATTGAGTTCTCTTTACCTTTCGATTATTTTATTTTTTTAAACACTATGTTTATTTTAGAGTTAAACATACGTATCTGCTGTTCTGTGGGCTGAATATCACACCACTCTGTTGATGTCAGTGTGGGATTTATGTGTGTGTTTGTTATGTATGTAATGTATGAATTTACTGATATGTGCGTCGCCCAGGGTCTGCAGGCGGCCCAGAAGGAGTCCCAGGTGAAGGTGATGGAGGGCAGGTTGAAGCAGACAGAGATCAACAGCGCCACTCAGAACCAGCTGCTGTTCCACATGCTGAAGGAGAAGGCTGAACTCAACCCTGAGCTGGACGCTCTGCTGGGCAACGCACTGCAAGGTATAGATAGCTCAGTGGTATAAACACGCTGCTTTTCAGTTCTTCATCTTTTGGTTACACTTTATTTTACAGTCCACTGTTTTATCTGACATTCACAATGGTAGCTCAGTTGGTAGAGCATTGCGCTTGCAACGCCAGGGTTGTGGGTTTGTTTCCCACGGGGGGCCAGTATGAAAATGTATGCACTCACTAACTGTAAGTCACTCTGGATAAGAGCGTCTGCTAAATGACTAAAATGTAAAATGTAAATGGTAATGATTGACCTAATAATAACAATTTATAGAAAACATATCTCCCATATTGTTTTTCTTTCGGATTCAGTAAAACTTGTACCATCACGTATTCTCTTACTAAATAGCCTACCAGTAAAATACTGACTGAAACAGGACTGTAAAATAAAGTGTCTCTATTCTTTTAACTTTTGTTTGACTTTGATTTCTTTGTTTTGTTTTCCTGTTTGTTCACCCTGAATTCAAACAGAGATAGGTTACCTAGTGGTGGGTAAGTAACAGATACCAGACTGATTGGTCCCAGAGAGCATGGGTCTCCCCTAAAGCCCCTCCTCCCTCTAAAACTTCCCTTTAAGACTAACCTGAGAAGGTAACTTTGCCATGAGGTGCATGAGGTGGTGTGTTGCCCCCTGTCCCCTGACCCTGACTTCCCTGTCTGACCCTCCCCGTCCTCTTTGTGGATGTCTAGCTTTCTCCTGTTCAGCAGACTCATTCAGGACGACCTGAATACTAAGAATTAACACTAGCTTAAACCCTGACCCCCACGCAAACCTGAAGTTCAGGCCTTAACTAGAGTAGTACTCCAACTCCAACCTTTACTAAGTTACCCTCCTTAAAATGTAAACGTCAGATGCATCATACTAATATATAGTATACTATACTATTGACCTCCTTCTGACCTTGTCTGACCCCTGATGGATTTAACCTGACCTCTGAACTTTGAACCATGTACCTTAGAGCTCTTTTGAATTCAAACGATTGTTTTGCTGCTGCAGCATTAGTTTGAAAACACTGTATGCATTTGTTTTCTTTGTGATATCCTGTTAATTGACTTTGAAAACGGTCTACCTCTAACAGTTTAAGATAGTAAAGTAACACAAGTTTAGTGCTTGTAATGGGATATTTGAAAACATGCTGTGAAGCCATAACTACCCCATGTCAGACCATGCAGTAACTGAGGCATGTTGTGTATCTGAGGGCCCAGTGTAACAAGGTGTATGGTTCTGTCCTCAAGCAGAGAATGGAGATGACAGCAGTAGTGATGAGTCCTCTACCCCCAGCCCAGCCACAGAGGGAAGGTAAATACCATTTGACTCAGACATGACAATGAGGATATTGAATATTTAATTTAATCACTTAAAGCTGGAATCTTACTGGTGAAACTGCCACATCCGTTTGCAATATTACAAAAACAAAGAAGTTACTGCAAACAACTAACACTGTTTTTTCCCCCTTGGACATCATTGTACGTGCGATAGAACAGAAGAATATGTACTGCAATTTTTTTACCACGTTGGGCCGCGCTCCTCACCTCTAGTTTGTCAACTAAACAAAAACAATAACAATGGCCGACAGTGCCGCTGTTTCTCCTACTTCGGATTTCATCTTTAATGTCTGTTTATACCTTATTATTAGACTATGAGTAACATGTAAATTGCCCCTCTATCTTTGTTTCAGTTCATTGGCCTCTGACCTCCTGAAGCTGTGTGGAGAGGCCAAACCTAGGAAGGTACAGTCATCTACAGTACTTCACATGCAAAGCATTTTTCTAAAAACCATTTAAATTACATTTTCATGAACTCTAAAGTTAAGAAGTTACTGATAAGCACTATGAGATAAATGCTATTTGTAAAACACTCTTTATGAATGGATATGTTATTAATTGATTGATTGATTGATTGATTGATTGATTGATTGATTGATTGATTTGATCGATCCCACTACCACAGGCACGCAGAAGAACAACCACCCAGATGGAGCTGCTGTATGCTGGTAGTGGTGAATTTGACTCTCCTATGGGGGACTTCTCTGCCCCCCTGCTACCTCTGGCAGAGGCCCAGGAAGGGACAGGGGACATGGGGACAATAGCAGGACATCTCGGGGACAGGGAACTCACTGTGTCCCCCTCAGCACTGTCCACCAGGATAGCTGGACTGTAAGTCCTTATTTTGGTCAAATGTCTTTGTGTTTCGTTTTTAGAACTATAGTACAGGAAATACAGTGAGATACTTGTGGAGTAAATCCTTACCTCCTGTATGTGCATTTGATGGGTCATCATAACAGTGTTATTGTTGAAAAAAATAGTTCATCAGCACGAGAAGGATAGAATGTTTAACTTGACCCAGAATGCATTGTAACCTTCAGTGATGTACAGTCGTGGTCAAAAGTTTTGAGAATGACACATATTGGTCTTCACAAAGTTCGCTGCTTCAGTGTAATGAGATATTTTTGTCAGATGTTACTATGGTATACTGAAGTATAATTACAAGCATTCATAAGTGTCAAAGGCTTTTATTGACAATTACATTAAGTTTATGCAAAGTGTCAATATTTGCAGTGTTGACCCTTCTTTTTCAAGACCTCTGCAATCCGCCCTGGCATGCTGTCAATTAACTTCTGGGCCACATCCTGACTGATGGCAGCCCATTCTTGCATAATCAATGCTTGGAGTTTGTCAGAATTTGTGGGGTTTTGTTTGTCCACACGCCTCTTGAGGATCGACCACAAGTTCTCAATGGGATTAAGGTCTGGGGAGTTTCCTGGCCATGGACCCAAAATGTCAATGTTTTGTTCCCTGAGCCACTTAGTTATCACTTTTGCCTTATGGCAAGGTGCTCCATCATGCTGGAAAAGGCATTGGTCATCACCAAACTGTTCTTGGATGGTTGGGAGAAGTTGCTCTCGGAGGATGTGTTGGTACCATTCTTTATTCATGGCTGTGTTCTTAGGCACAATTGTGAGTGAGCCCACTCCCTTGGCTGAGAAGCAACCCCACACATGAATGGTCTCAGGATGCTTTACTGTTGGCATGACACAGGACTGATGGTAGCGCTCACCTTGTCTTCTCCGGACAAGGTGTTTTCCGGATACACCAAACAATCGGAAAGGGGATTCATCAGAGAAAATGACTTTACCCCAGTCCTCAGCAGTCCAATCCCTATACCTTTTGCAGAATATCAATCTGTCCCTGATGTTTTTCCTGGAGAGAAGTGGCTTCTTTGCTGCCCTTCTTGACACCAGGCCATCCTCCAAAAGTATTTGCCTGACTGTGTGTGCAGATGCACTCACACCTGCCTGCTGCCGTTCCTGAGCAAGCTCTGCACTGGTGGTGCCCCGATCCCGCAGCTGAATCAACTTTAGGAGACGGTCCTGGCGCTTGCTGGACTTTCTTGGGTGCCCTGACGCCTTCTTCACAACAATTGAACCTCTCTCCTTGAAGTTCTTGATGATCCGATAAATGGTTGATTTAGGTGCAATCTTACTAGCAGCAATATCCTTGCCTGTGAAGCCCTTTTTGTGCAAAGCAATGATGACAGCACATGTTTCCTTGCAGGTAACCATGGTTAACAGAGGAAGAACAATGATTTCAAGCACCACCCTCCTTTTAAAGCTTCCAGTCTGTTATTCTAACTCAATCAGCATGACAGAGTGATCTCCAGCCTTGTCCTCGTCAACACTCTCACCTGTGTTAA
This sequence comes from Coregonus lavaretus, assembly GCF_964263955.1. Taxonomy (NCBI): domain Eukaryota; kingdom Metazoa; phylum Chordata; class Actinopteri; order Salmoniformes; family Salmonidae; genus Coregonus; species Coregonus lavaretus. The sequence continues at coordinate 453,871 of NC_140006.1, forward strand.
CGAGAGAATCACTGACATGATGGCAGCTGGTCCTTTTGTGGCAGGGCTGAAATGCAGTGGAAATGTGTTTTGGGGATTAAGTTCATTTTCATGGCAAAGAGGGACTTTGCAATTAATTGCAATTCATCTGATCACTCTTCATGACATTCTGGAGTATATGCAAATTGCCATCATCAGCATATCACTTAGACTGTTCATGTCACTCAGTTGGTGTGTCTGTCTCTATGTTGCGTAGTTCTGGAGCCTGGTGTTCTATGGGATCTGAGAGGAGATCACTGGAGCGCTCGCCTCTAACACGCAGGAGGATGCTAGAGAAGGGAGGACAACCCCCCTTAGACATCAAGGAACACACACCTATGGACCCCAAGGGTCACCCAGCAAGAGAGACAAAGTCACACATACCCACGCCCACAGCCATAGAAAAGACCAAAATCACAGACAACAAACCAACGTAAGAGCCATTGCATGAAGCCGTTAACACACCACTACACAAATGTCATGTTCGTACGACGTCCCGATGGTCATAGTAGTACTTACTTCTTGTGTTTCAGGTTGGAAGAGTCGCTTATATATCAAGGACAAAGGTATGTAACACTACTGTATGTCTACCTACAGTATATATTATACTACTGTATACATCTAATGTCCTTTTTCACTCTGGCCCCCCTTCCAGCATTGGGGAACATCCCGCAACCCCACCTGCGCGCGTGCACACGCCACATCTATTTCTATGGGCACAAGCACTGTTCATGACATTACTTTTGTCCTTGTTATAGAGGGGTGATCAACCCTGTGTCATCCCCTAAGAGCAGCCATGCTGCCAGACTACAGTGTGTCTATGTGGCTGAGGGACACACCAAACCTGTCATGTGTGTCGACTGCACTGATGACCTGCTCTTCACTGGCTCTAAAGGTACAGCTCTCTAGTTCTATAATGTTCGGAAACAAAATCAAACCTTGACCTCTAAACCACGACCCCTAGAAACTTCTCACACCTGAAAGGCTCAGATGAGTGTAAGTCATATTATTTGGTATTAGCTTCATCTAGCTTTCTGGTATGGTTGATGGTGTTTCTGCCGTATTGCACACTCATCGTAACCCCTAACCATTGACCTCTAACCTGTGTGTGTGTGTGTGTGTGTGTGTGTGTGTGTGTGTGTGTGTGTGTTGTCAGATCGTACGTGTAAGGTGTGGAACCTGGTGACTGGTCAGGAGATCATGTCTCTGGGAGATCATCCCAGCAGTGTGGTGTCTGTTAGATACTGTTCCAGCCTGGTCTTCACTGTCTCTACCGCTTACATCAAGGTCTGGGACATCCGAGACTCCGCCAAGTGCATACGCACACTCACGTGAGTAAATATATACTATAAGTATTCAGACCCCTTGACTTTTTCCAAATTTTGTTACCCTACAGCCTTATTCTAAAATTGATTAAATAAAACAAATTCCTCATCAATCTACACACAATACCCAGTAATGACAAAGTGAAAACAGGTTTTTAGAAATCTTAGCAAATGTAATAAAAATAAAAAACTGAAATACCTTATTTACATAAGTATTCAGACCCTTTGCTATGAGACTCATAATTGAGCTCAGGTGCCTCCTGTTTCCATTGATCAACCTTGAGATGTTTCTACAACTTGATTGGAGTCAACCTGTGGTAAATTCAATTGATTGGACATGATTTGGAAAGGCACACACCTGTCTATATAAGGTCCCACAGTTAACAGTGCATGTTAGAGCAAAAACCAAGCCATGAGGTTGAAGGAATTGTCCGTAGAGCTCAGAGACAGGATTGTGTCGAGGCACAGATCTGGGGAAGGGTACCAAAAAATGTCTGCAGCATTGAAGGTCCCCAAGAACACAGTGGCCTCCATCATTCTTAAATGGAAGAAGTTTGGAACCACCAAGACTCTTCCTAGAGCTGGCTGCCTGGCTAAACTGAGCAATCAGGGGAGAAGGGCCTTGGTCAGGGAGGTGACCAAGAACCCAATGGTCACTCTGACAGAGCTCTAGAGTTCCTCTGTGGAGATGGGAGAACCTTCCAGAAAGACAAGCATCTCTGCAGCACTCCACCAATCAGGCCTTTATGGTAGAGTGGCCAGACTGAAGCCACTCCTCAGTAAAAGGCACATGACAGCCCGCTTGGTGTTTGCCAAAAGGCACCTAAAGGACTCTCAGACCATGAGAAACAAGATTCTCTGGTCTGATGAAACCAAGATTGAACTCTTCGGCCTGAATGCCAAGCGTCACTTCTGGAGGAAACCTGGCACCATCCCTATGGTGAAGCATGGTGGTGGCAGCATCATGCTTTGGGGATGTTTTTCAGCGGTAGGAACTGGGAGACTAGTCAGGATCGAGGCAAAGATGAACGGAGCAAAGTACAGAGAGATCCTTGATGAAAACCTGCTCCAGAGCGCTCACGACCTCAGACTGGGGCGAAGGTTCACCTTCCAACAGGACAACGACCCTAAGCACACAGCCAAGACAACGCAGGAGTGGCTTTGGGACAAGTCTCTGAATGTCCTTGAGTGGCCCAGCCATAGCCCGGACTTGAACCCGATTGAACACCCCTGGAGAGACCTGAAAATAGCTGTGCAGCGACACTCCCCATCCAACCTGACAGCTTGAGACGATCTGCAGAGAAGAATGGGAGAAACTCCCTAAATACAGGTGTGCCAAGCTTGTCATACGCAAGAAGACTCGATGCTGTAATCGCTGCCAAAGGTGCTTCAACAAAGTACTGAGTAAATACTTAGGTAAATGTACATTTTAGAATAAGGGTGAAAATTAACAAAATGTGGGAAAAGTCAAGGGGTCTGAATACTTTCGAAGGGACTGTATATACAAACACCAACAATATTTATATACACCTCTAGTAATAAACCGAAGACCTTTGTTATGTCAAAAGTTGGAGTTGAGCTTGCCAGTTCCTTTTTCAACACATTCTAGCACATTCCAACACAGCCCAGGGAACTTCAGATTCTTAATTTGCTACTTAAAAAAAGTACTTTTACACAATGTCATTCCCATTGACATGGTATTGACTGCGTGTGTATGTGTGTGTGTGTGTGTCGCAGGTCGTCGGGCCAGGTTAGTACAGGGGACAGCTGTGTGTCTCTCAGGTCCTTGTCCATCCCTCCAGGAGAGAACCAGATCAACCAGATTTCTCTGAACATCACGGGATCCTACCTTTACTCCGCCTCTGGCAACTCAGTCCGCATGTGGGACCTCAGGAAGTAAGAATGAAGGCCAAAAAAGCCTTGTTTTTTCCACCAAGAGCAGTTGAATATCTTGTTTAGTTAAAGTAAGGACTGGAGGTGGCACAAAATAAAGATAAAAGGAGAAAAATTGCGTACACCAAAACAGGCACAGGTGCTGAGTGTAGAGTGTAGAAAAGATAGATAGTGAATGCTCATCATTACTCCCAAGTATGATTTTTAGTTGTACCGAAGAGTCCTAGATCTGAACTCTCCCTGACCCTTGAACTTTGACCTTATGCTCTAGGTTTGTGTCTACTGGCAAGCTGACGGGTCACCTGGGTCCGGTCTTGTGTCTGACCGTCGACCAGATGGGCAACGGTCAAGACGTGGTCCTAACGGGGTCCAAGGACCACACCCTGAAGATGTTTGAGGTGACGGAGGGTGTCCAGGGCAGCATTGTGTCCTGTCACAACTTTGAGCCGCCACACCAGGAGGGTATAGTCTCTCTGGCTGTTCAGGGGGACAGCCTCTACAGCAGCTCCAGAGACTACTGCATCAAGAAGTGGGACCTGTCCCGCAAACGACTAGTACAGGTAAGACATACTGGACACTAGCTGTATATACTGTACTGCTAGTACCTGAAAGAGAGACAAGGCTCTCAAAAACATACAATGAGCTGATAGCTGTGATTTTCACATTGCATGTTGCTTTGTAAGCATCAGATCTTGTTTTGTTGAATTGCTTTTGCTAGCTGCAACATTATCATCATTGTAAGACCAGTAGTGGTAGTAAACAAAATGTATTGTCCCCAAGGAGTTACTTTTCAACTGTTTGTAGTCCTGTTTTGACCTAGTGCATACCTGCTTCCTCCACAGCAGGTGGCGAGTGCCCACTCTGACTGGGTAAGTGCGCTGGGTGTGGTGCCAGGGTACCCGGTAGTGCTGAGTGCAGACAGGGGAGGTCTGCTGAAGCTGTGGCACGCTGATACCCTGGCACAGCTAGGAGACCTGAGGGGACACGACAGCCCTGTTAACGGATTGGCTACCAACAGCAGCCAGCTATTCACTGCTTCAGAGTGAGTTTAACGCCTAACCCTAACATGACCCTTGAATGCCATAGGAGTCTACAGCTATGTCTCACAGAGAAAATATCTCCTAACTTTGACCATGATCCCGATCATACCCTGACCCTAACCCTCTGAGTATATCAACACACTGTTACTATAATAACAAAGTCATAGTTTAACCTAAGAAAGAGAGATAATCAAATCTCTGATACACATGTTGATCCAGCGATTTCATGTTCTTTCTTGTGTGATCTTGTGTGACAGTGACCGGACAGTGAAGATTTGGCAAGCAAAGGGTTCTTTGGAGGAAGGGATCCACTGACACTGAGAAGGAGACCTCTGGACGGTGACTGGACACAGCTCTGTGGATCTACTAGATCACTCTGGATCTACTACAGCCCTATGGATCTATTGCTGCTCTGTGTATCTACTACGCAATGTATTTGCTGCTGCTCTGCACAATGATCCATGGATGGAGGCCCTCCAAGACTGTCACAGGGCAGATGACCAGCCCAGACACACCCATTGAGTTCACCAACGTAAGACATTCACTCAACAGGGCTGGAGGAGAGTAGCACAACAGTCATGGTATTCACCTGAAGAAAAGTGAAACTCCAGTGAAATGCCCATGGTTCTGTCTCATGCTGTATCCTTTCTATACATATCATAGAGGAATCTTCCGGTACAGTGCGTGGAATCATCTCTCTGTGTCGGGAGGTGGGATGTCTTCTAAATAAAGGCCCTATGGAGGTTGGTCTTACAGCAGCTGTTACTGCCAAACCCTATGGGAGACTCATAGAGCCTCAGTGGGGAATAGAGATGTCTCAGTAGGAATAGCACAGTGAACTAGTGGTGTGGGATGGTGTAGCTGATCTTTGCTTCAGAAACAAAGCTCAATGAGGGTGTGTCGTCATCATGCTACAAATGTGATCGTGGAGGTTAATCTCAACCGAATTCAAGTATTGCGTTTAATGTCGTTACCTGCAGATTGTGTGTGACCAAAGTACAAACCTTCTCTGTGTTAGTCAACGGGCTGTTATGAGAGTATCTTTAGCCAATGCATTCCGTTGTACTTGCCTGTGTACAGTACAGTACCTCTGCAGTGGTCTTACTCTCTTTGTATCATACAAGTACAGTCAAACCTCAAACTACAAAAAGTGATTTGATCTTTAATTTTCTGTCAACATTTTTGTATTTCTGTGTGTTTTCCTGGTGACTTTGAAACCTCCAAAGTTCTGCGCTTCCATTTCATGTTTTATCCAATGGCCTGCGTCAATCATTTCAGAGCCCAGGTAAAGTGAGGTCACCAGTGCACAGGCGTATTTACTATCTTAAATCAACTCAAAGTTTATTGGTCGCATACACAGATTTGCAGATGTTATCGCAGGTGCAGCAAAATGCTTGTGTTTTGTAGCTCCAATAGTGAAGTAATACCTAGTAAAAAAAAAATTCTGAGTGAGTTTTCCTGTGCCCAGGTATGCCCTTCCCCCAATCTGATTCAGGAACAGGCTGAATAGAATAGATAGTAGATAGTACAGTATCACAACCTAATTTGTGTGGACTGGCCCAGTATCCCTAAATTGGGTTGACATAGGGGTTAAATGACCACATCTTTATGTAAATAAGAATCCGTTTTTTTTTTCTCCTGGACATCTTGTGCACAAATTCCGACTTTCTAGTGATTCTAATGTCAGATGCAGTGTGGAAATAAATGTAATCTGTCAAAAATAACATGAACTGGTATATCTTTCAACATGGAGATGTGTGTTGCCATGATACCACCAACTGGTGGCAGTATAATACAGTATCATATTAGGAAACATGACACGGTTTCAAAACAGAGAACTTTGGCACGGGAGATTTGTTTTCCTTCCTCCTGTTCTTCGGTAGATATTCAGTCCGTGGCAGTTTTAATCTGTTGCAGGAAAACGATTCCATCTAATGTCCATGAACCAATCTCCTCGAAATGTTCATAAACACATGCAAAACAACCTGCTTTGGTTGGGTCTTTTGCTAATTTGTTTGCAGCAGATAAAAACATTGCAAGAATTCCATAAAGGCAGACCATAGGCACATATCATAGCTCCAAGGTATAAACGGTGAGCATGGTAAGAACTATACAGCTCTCCTTACCTGTGAATTCCCACTTCCTGCATGGTCACCTGTGTGCCTACCTATGCATGTGACCAGCGACCCTTGACTCAACATATGTGGGGTCATCATGGATCACTGGTCATGTAGGCACACATGTGACCAACAGTGTATACATTTATTGAGGGGGAACCTTTATGATGACATTCTTGTTTTTTCCATTAGCTTCTTTCTGAAGAAGAGAAGTGATGGGAATGAATCAGTATTTAATGTACAACAATTAGAGCATCAGAGTTTCATGTGTACAATAAGAACAGAACAATCTCTTGCACCTTAAGCACTGCATTACTTCTGAACCACGGACTATTTCTATTTTTAATCACTGTTCCAAACATCACAAGCTACTGTATATTTAATACAATGTGGTCCAGCCGTATAGAGTTAATTCAGTGTTCTTAAAATAGCCATGATTCTTACTGCACTGTCAGCATATTCTGATAGGGTTTCTTGGTCTGTTCTCGGTTTCTCATATTTCTAACATACTTTATCCCAAGATAACACCAGGACCTAGACGGTACTCTTACAGTTTCATAATAAATCAATGTACAGACCGACCTCAATAACGGCTATGTGGGATAAGAGTTCCTGTCTGGGGTTATTTTTATCTCAACCTATATGGGTTTGACAGGGGGCTTCTGTGCTTTTCTGAACCTGGTTTAGTATCCTTTATACCTGAGAGAAAAGAGCTGAAGTGTATGGTAAATAGGGACCCTATTCCCTGTATAGTGCACTACTTTTGACCAGGGTCCATACTCTGGTCAAAAGTAGTGCACTATACAGTATAGGGAATGAGATGCCATTTGGAATACAGCCATTGTAGCCAGAGACTGATAGTATTTTTCGGCTTTTGAATTTGTCATAGGGATTATGTGACTGGCTACATTCATCCAATCTCTCCTGGGGTGTGTATGTGTGTGTGTGTGTGTGTGTGTGTGTGTGTGTGTGTGTGTGTGTGTGTGTGTGTGTGTGTGTGTGTGTGTGTGTGTGTGTGTGTGTGTGTGTGTGTGTGTGTGTGTGTGTGTGTGTGTGTGTGTGTGTGTGTGATCATATTGACCCTGTGAATCATTGCTTGAATCATCCCTCCCTTCAGTGATATTTCTACAATACTCTTTATTTCCCTGTTGAGTCACAGTTTGTATAATTTGGCTTTGGAATAAAGGGTTGACCAAGAAAGGGAAGGAGAGGGAGTAAGATAGCTTGATTAGACTGAGAAACAGTGTGGGGGTCAATACCAAACACAACAATGCTTACCTCACATACAGGGAATACTGTGCCATTTCGGACACACCCAGAGTGAATTTCCTGGCATCTGCTGGGGGAGGATGGAGAGGATGATGAGAGGATGGGAGGATGGAGCGAGGGATGAGAGGAATAGGGGAAGAAATGTCAGGGAAGAGAGGAGATATCCTGCCCCTCAGTACACAGATCATGGGTTATGATGAGGTGTATTGTATTAATTACATACGGGCATTTCCATCTAAAAGGACCCATGAGCACCAACATGTGAAGTTCATAGGAGCATATCAAATTGGGTGTCAAATGAAAGAGTCTATGTTTTTGGGAAATTAAGGCATAGATACATTTTTCAATCATTTTCCATCTTAAAAATGTGGCATAATTAAAGGATTTGATTTCTGGATAAACAGATGGAAAAGGGGTCTTAGAAAACATTTACCAGAAAAAGTCTTAAAAGGTATCAGAAATACATAAAAACACAATAATGTTGACGTAAAGACCCCTGCCAACTAATATCAACACTTATATTTAGTTTTGGAGAAATCGTTCACCTTCTGTAAGTTTAAGAAATATTGCTTTGTGCCTTGTAATTCCATTACCAAAAACCCACATACATGTCTTTAAGATATTTTCTAATTTCTCTCCCTCGTGAGGAGGGAGGATAATGAAAGTTCACAGAAGTAACAGGCAATGGTAGACTTACCAATTCATTGAAGTGATTTTACTGATATATTTTTTTTTATGAATGATTAAGATATTAAAACTCGTAATTCGGTTATCAAATTGGTAACGGAATTACCCAAAAATCACTAACAAAATTACTGCAACTGAATTGGCTACAATGGGAAATCATAATAGTCAAAAACCACAGTTGGGTCCCCTGCTACTGTCCTCCCTTCCACTGGCATACTGTTATGTTCAGCTCATAACTGTTTTCTTTCTCTTTCTGTCACGTGATCAAAGCAAGAGTGTTAAAACAGTCTGGACAACCCCTCCCTCACCTCTCTCCCTCTCTCTCTCTCTCTCTCTCTGCCTTTGTCTCTCACTCTCCAGTTAATGTCACCTCTCCCAGCTCTTACTGACAGCTACCCATGAGCCCTCTCACTTTCCATTTACTTTAACCAGCATCCTCACCCGCTGAGCACCGACCAACACCGGACGTCCATGGACGTTAAAAAGTACTTGAAATTTGATCAGTCCACCCTGCCGTTAATGTTAATGTCCACAGACGGACATGACTGGACCAAATCTGAACCTATCATCAATGTGTGTTTCAGAAGTTTGGTGTTTCACATGTTTGGATAGCAAAGTACAGTACAGTAAGTAGAGTACAGTACAATACAGTTCAGTACTGTACAGTGAGTCAAGCACAGTAGAGTACAGTCCAATACAATACAGTAGTACAGTACATTACAATACAGTACAGTACCGTAAAGAAAAGTAGAGTATAATACAGTACAGTACTGTAGTACTGCACTGAACTATACTGTACTGTACTGAACTCTACTGTACTGTACTCTACTTACCCTACTGCACTGTACTGAACTCTACTCTACCCTACTCTGCTGTGCTGTATTGTACTGCAATGTACTCTTCTGTGCTCTGCTGTGCTGCGCTGTGATGTCCAAACTTGTGAAACATGGGGAGAATGACAATCATATCCATAATTACGCATTTCTGTGTAGTACAGATCAGGGACCCATGATGTAATTCAGTTACCGTAATTCCGTTACCGGGTGTAAATACACTTCACTTACTGTAGTTTAATAACCAAAATAGATTTTTTCAAACTCAAGGTGCCAAGGTGCCATTTGGAAAACGTGGTCACATAAAAACCTGAGGGAGATTTTACCGTAAAAGTTTGCATCTGCACAGTTCTTCCACTAAATTAGTTTTTGTCAATTTTTCAATGGAAATTGTTAAAAGTAGTCCTTGTGCATAGAGTTGTATGGTTTGTTAAACTTTGAAATCAATGTTTTTAGTTTGGCATACATTTTAAAGTAAAAAAACGGAGTCAAAGCGTAATTCCGTTACCATGGAATTGCCCATATACCTTGCAGTGGGCTCACTATCTTTAACACATTGAGCTGTTACAGCTGAGTGGGCAGCTGATAATATACGCTGTTTTATAGAGAGGCTGTTTTATTATATTCAATCAGCTCTGTAGGGATGTGTAGGAGGGCACTTAATACAATTGGGGGTCAATTACTCCTGGTCTGAGAGTGCAGGACTGTTGCCATACATACACACCACTAAATAGAGTGAAATAGGCCTACTGTATAAAACATTAGAGGATACAGAGGCATGGAATTCCGCATGGAATTATTTATTATCATGCGTTAAATAGGCTACAGTGTTACTTTCACCTGGATTCCTCACACCTATGAGTGGAAATGGATGCTGTTTCATGTTTAATGCATATGTTTATACAGTAGTGTATACTGTGTGTGTCTCTGTCTCTCTCGTTCTCTCTGTGTGTGTGTGTGGTTTTATGTGTGTGCATCTGTGCATTTGTGTCAGGACTGTGTGTTTTGTGTGTGTGTGCATGTGAATGTACTTATTTCAAAGGATCTATTTGGGCATCACTTACAGTAACTCTTTGATGAGTGCTGGCTGGTTACCTAAAGGTGCGGTAATGGTTTCTCTCACCAGCTAGCGAAGGGTCTGTGTGTGAGCTATATTTGGAGGGGATGGTCAGGCCTGAAAAATACTGGGTAATGAAGATGATGAGTCACCCCAAGGATCAAATGTCTTATATCCAAACATAGTAAACACATACTTGCTTTGTAATTTCTTTTTCTGGTGACATGAAAATTATGATGGGAATATAATTTTGAACACTTTAAGACCTATTACACACGCACACGCACAGACAGACACACACACACACAAACACACACACTCGCTCTATCATAATTATCTATGTTATTATAAGTCATGACATGGTCAGGGTTAGCCTAACTCCTATTTGTTTCTAGTGTCCTTACTGTGGGTCTCTTATGAATGTCTGTTATGATTGTAGCCTATTTATCAGATGGGCATCTGTGGCATTCTTTTGTCCAAGGCGCACATTCCTCTAGCAGCGTTAGTAGGTGACTCTGACTGTCAGCCTATGAAGTGACATCACCCCACCGCTAGTAGCCTGCTCGGAGCGTTCCTCCTCGTTCCGTCTACATGCATTCATTTTCGTTTCGATAAAGGAGGTGTAGTTTATCCGATTCTTGCTGCTAAAAGGGGTTGGACAAAAATATTTTCCCATCATGAACAACTGCAATAGCTTCGTCAACATGGCGTCGATAGGAGATTTCGACCCTCTCAATGCTTCCATCCCCGCCACCAAAGTTGAAATCACGGTGTCTTGCAGGTAAGAGAATGCCTTCAGTGTAATGAATTTTTGTCGGGGGTTGATATGACTGTTGTCACGGAAGAAGGATATGATATGGGCAAGTATTCGGGCTTTTATCTGCCATTCCAACTGGCCAACTGTCAAACAAGTTCTGGTTGTAGTAACATTTTGAAAAAGTAAATGTTGTTCATCCAACCGCACTGTTTATAATTAGTTTAGGCTACATTGTATCTAGATAAGAGTGAGGTGTTCAAATTGTTACTTTGTTTTAGTTTTTGGTGGTAAGTATTTTATAGGCAGTAACTAGCAGTCTGCCTGTTGGAGGACTGGCAATGGACATCAACATGCTTGAATAGGCATGAACAACAATACCAACGTTCCCTATATTGGGATATAGCCGTATGTTAGAAGACTGTTCTCACCGAATAATCTGACACTTAGTCTTGTTTTGTTCTGACTCGTGGCTTGTTGTGGACTGGGACTCACCGAGCTGATCAGAGGAACACAAATAGATTTACATTGACATTTGACAAATAACCCTTCAAGGTAAACTATATGACAGGAGTATGCTAATGTTTGATATAGTGCAGCGACAGTCAGACGTGTCTGTGAGCTGGAATAGAAGGGTAGGCTAGATATAGCGGGTTGAGAGTGTATCACTAGCCTGTTTTTTTTTTTTTTTTTTTTGTTACCACCCTCTCTCTCTGGAGACGTGCCTTCCTGTTGCGTAACGGCTCCCCCGGTCTCCGCCAAACCTTACAGTTGAAGTCTGAAGTTTACATACACCATAGCCAAATACATTTAAACTCAGTTTCACAATTCCTGACATTTAATCCTAGGAAAAATTCCGTGTCTTAGGTCAGTTAGGATCACCACTTTATTTTAAGAATGTGAAATGTCAGAATAATAGTAGAGAATTATTTATTTCAGATTTTATTTATTTCATCACATTCCCAGTGGGTCAGAAGTTTACATACACTCAATTAGTATATGGTAGCATTGCCTTTAAAATTGTTTAACTTGGGTCAAATGTTTCGGGTAGCCTTCCACAAGCTTCCCAAAATAAGTTGGGTGAATTTTGGCCCATTCCTCCTGACAGAGCTGGTGTAACTGAGTCAGGTTTGAAGGCCTCCTTGCTCGCACACGCTTTTTCAGTTCTGCCCACAAATGTTCTATAGGATTGAGGTCAGGGCTTTGTGATGGCCACTCCAATACCTTGACTTTGTTGTCCTTAAGCCATTTTTCCACAACTTTGGAAGTATGCTTGGGGTCATTGTCCATTTGGAAGACCCATTTGCGACCAAGCTTTAACTTCCTGATGGATGTCTTGAGATGTTACTTCAATATATCCACATACTTTTCCTTCCTCATGATGCCATCTATTTTGTGAGGTGCACCAGTCCCTCCTGCAGCAAAGCACCCCCACAGCATGATGCTGTCACCCCTGTGCTTCACGGTTGGGATTTGTGTTCTTCGGCTTGCAAGCCCACCCCCTTTTTCCTCCAAACATAACGATGGTCATTATGGCCAAACAGTTCTACTTTTGTTTCATCAGACCAGACGACATTTCTCCAAAAAGTACGATCTTTGTCCCCATGTGCAGTTGCAAACTGTAGTCTGGCTTTTTTATGGCAGTTTTGGAGCAGTGGCTTCTTCTTTGCTGAGCGGCCTTTCAGGTTATGTCGATATAGGACTCGTTTTACTGTGGATATAGATACTTTAGTACCTGTTTGCTCCAGCATCTTCACAATGTCCTTTGCTGTTGTTCTGGGATTGATTTGCACTTTCCTCACCAAAGTACGTTCATCTCTAAGATACAGAGCGCGTCTCCTTCCTGGGCGGTATGACGGCTGCGTGGTCCCATGGTGTTTATACTTGCGTACTATTGTTTGTACAGATGAGCGTGGTACCTTCCGGCGTTTGGAAATTGCTTCCAAGGATGAACCAGACTTGTGGAGGTCTACAAAAAAAAATTCTGAGGTCTTGGCTGATTTCTTTTGATTTTCCCATGATGTCAAGCAAAGAGGCACTGAGTTTGAAGGTAGGCCTTGAAATACATCCACAGGTACACCTCCAATTGAGTCAAATTATGTCAATTAGCCTATCAGAAGCTTCTAAAGCCATGACATCATTTTCTGGAATTTTCCAAGCTGTTTAAAGGCACAGTCAACATAGTGTATGTAAACTTCTGACCCACTGGAATTGTGATACAGTGAAATAATCTGTCTGTAAATAATTGTAGGAAAAATTACTTGTCATGCACAAAGTAGATGTCCTAACCGACTTGCCAAAACTATAGTTTGTTAACAAGAAATTTGTGGAGTGGTTGAAAAATGAGTTTTAATGACTCCAACCTAAGTGTATCTAAACTTCCGACTTCAACTGTATGTATTTAAGGGGTCCCTTTAGAATAGATCAACTGAGGGAATGCTGGCCTCACTGGAATGGGAATCATAGTGTTGTCACTGGACTGTCACTCATTATTTAATCAACTGATATTGAAGGAAAGAGGAAACACACAGTGAGACATTGTAACCACTCAATAACACATGTCATATTAAAACAAAGTGTAGGCCTACTTCCCAATGAAATTCCGTGTAGATCTCTCACAATGGACTCAATTGAATAAGAGGGAAATTAATTTCGTAATAACCACACACAATAAACAATAACTAGTTACTTTATCTGACCATACCATACTGAACCAGTAGCCTACTTCCCTAGGGGAATTAATCCATTAAAATGTGTTATCTCTATCACCTCCAGGGAGTAAGTCACATATTACCCCTTATGTGTCAGCCTCTGAAGAAGAGATGGAGGGTTGTGTTACTATATACATAAGGGATGTTAGGTAAATGCTGGTCCTGAGTCACCCTCTAGTGCCGGCTGGGCATAGAGGAGGTCTGTAGGGAATGCCTTCACACTCATCACACCCCAGAGAGGAGGTGAGGTACCATGGTGACGCGGCCAGGGGTGCGTGCGTTTGTGTGTGTGTGTGTGTCTGTGTCTGAAAGGCTCTGATCTCTGTCGCTCTCTTTCTCTATCACACACACCACACACACGCACAAACAAGGCTCTGCTCTCAAACACACACACACAAGCACACACAAAAGCAGGCAGGCAGGCACACTGTGTGTCTGACGACGGGATAAGAGTCTCCCTCCCACTCTTCCTCTCGCGCTCTCTCTCTCTCCCTCTACCTCTATCTCTCATTCTAACTTACTTTCTTCTCTCTCTGGCCAGAGCTCCAACGGAGGCCCAGACTGTTAGTACAGATAACTCAATCTCTTCTCTCCCTGCCTGCAGTCATCTGATGTCATGTTTACATGTGGGTACTGTAGGCTATTGTAGATGTATGGCTCTGCTCTGATTAGGTTGGGCTAGGCCTATTTACTGTCATCATGACACATTACAGTTCTGTGTGGACCAGAGTTCAGTTAATATTTATAAGTTGGTGGATATTTATGAGGTGTTCTTCTCTGCTGGATTTCTCAGTACCCCTCGGATCCTCCTGGGTAAATTGATCCTTGGCTTGGTGTAATAAAGCGGACCTAACCGTTTCATAAAGTATTTTATTGTACTAGCGCTATATTCCCAATTCATTGATTGGTTCTACCTCTGTATGAGTTAGAATGTATGAATTGTTCAGATATTGCATTATCTTGCTATTTCTGTACATGTCTGGCTGGTTGTCTCTGCGGTACTGTAGTTTAGTGTGTGGTTTCCTGTGGTTTATGGGAACATCACTCATGTGTGGTGTCTGGCCGTGCTTATGGTAATCTGTGGTGTCTGGTTTCTCAGTTCTTGTTCAGGGATGTGTCTAATCAGTGATAGGAGCACAGGTGTCAAAGCTGGAGACCTCATTACCTCTGTGATTTAAGAGGAAGGAAGGGGGGCACCAGGAGCACCACAGGGACCAGGGATACCATGACAGGTTTGGGCCCAGCCCTTTCTCCTGTTTTCTCACACCTCTGTCTCACTCGTTCCTTTCTATCCCTCTCTTTCCCCCTCTTCCCTGGGTTTTCTCTCCCTGTCAGTGTGTAACTGACTCTGACAGCCTCCCTAGATGTCAGATCTCCCTCTCCATCTCTTTCTCTGTGGGACTGCCACTCCTCCTATCAACACAACTGTCACCAATTGGCTGACTGACTGACAGCCACTATTATCAATCCAAAAGTTTTGTAGTAGTTTTTTCTTGACTCTGAGTTTATTTCAGGTTGACCATGCCTGACTGTTTCTCAATGCTTACCCTCCCCTAGTCCCTAAAATACTGTTGTTTGAGGGAGTTAGTTTGTTTTGGGCTGAAACAGAGAACAACCTCAGGGATAAGAAACCCATGCTGTGTTATGCAAACACCAAAATGTCAATAAACACGTTTATTTATATATCTACATATCTAATCCAGAGAGTCAGGGAAAGCTTGTTTGGCCAGGGCGCCCTTAAAAAAAAAAATCCTATCAATGGGATTCACCTGGATAAATAAAGGATACTTAAATATATCTAACTGGCTGTTCTATATTAATAGCAGTTTGAGTGTCTTTAAAGGGACAGTTCAGGATAGTTTTGGAATTTGTCAATTTTTGTCAATGAAGACCATTTCTATGTCTCTGCGTCCAGTATGAAGAATGTTAGAGGTAGTTTTGCAAGCCAATGCTAACTAGTGTTAGTGCAATGCCTGGAAGTCTACAGGAACTGCTAGCATGCTAGCTCTTCCCAAAGACTTACAGTCATTGCGTTAACGCTAGTTAGCAATTGTGCTGCACACAGAGACATAAAAATGGTATCCACAAGTTCATCTGACTCTGGGGATGTAGATAAATGGCTTCATTGCTAGACCTTGGACAGACAAACTAAGCAGTACCTTCACTCACCCCACTTTGTCTTTCTGAACAAATCCATATTTTAACCAATGTCTAGATGTCAGTTGGGTTACTTTATACAGTTAAAATATTTATCCTTTGGCTGTTGGAACAAAACTATTTCTTTCTCTCTCTCTCTCTCTCGTCTCTTCTCTCCTCTATTTTCTCTCTCTCTCCAACGGCTTGGCAGCCCTCCTGTACCCTGTCTGTCTGCTTGGTTTATGGAGCTGAATGATGGCCTTTAATTTGAAATGGAAAAGGGTAAATGGAAAGTAAGAGTGAGAGTGGAAACATGGCTCTAGGTGTGGGTTGCCTTGGAGACCTTTCAGGTGGCAGTCACAGGATTATTGATGATGGCCAGTTTGGGGCCTGGATGATGTCAGATATTCATTAGCTAAGGGACAGTTTAAAAGTTAAACTGGGGGGGGGGCAATGTGCAGTCTGTTGCGGATCATCCTTCTCCTATGTTGTCCTATAATAATGACGCCACATATGCTCCCGGCAGGCCCAGTTATTCAGGAAAGCTTAACGTTTAAATATTTGTCATTTAACTTTTAAAATGTGTTACCTTTTATATGTGGCATAAACACAACCAGTCACAATATTTTAATCTGATTAGGCTACTTCAAAAGCCTCCTGTAGGTATGCGTACGCTCGTCCAAAATATAATTCCAGCATCCTCAAAATGGCTTGACATTAACCAGGTTTCCATCCAACCTTTTTATACTAGGAAAGTACATGTTAAGATAAAAAATATCACAATATCATTGGAAAGCATGCAATTTATTAGGCTACAGATGAAAAAATGATGAACTTCACAGGGTGGTGAAAGTGCAAGACGATGAGCTTGATACTCCTTTCAATAAATATCAAGGGTCTTATTCTGATGACATAATGATCGATGCTTGGCTGCCGTTTGACAAATAAAAATAATCTTGCACTTTTGTCCATAATAATCTCATCATGTAGGCTATACCCGAGCTGTTGGCTAGAGCGCACGTGCCAATACCAGAGTGGGCACATTCGCTATACATAAACACATTTTTGTGACAAAACCATCAGTAGGCCTAGAGTTGAAACCCATTAATTTTTTTATCCGGTACATGGGAATTTAACTGCAAAAGTTATTTTTATGTGCACTATGTATTTATGCACAGACTTTTATCTGCAACAAGTCAATTTGATGGAAACACAACTCTGATGGAAAAATGCGCGTAATGTTTTTAGTTGGATTTTAACATTTTCGCATGAAAATCTGTCGCCTATTGGATGGAAACCTAACTATCTACACCCTAAAGAATCTGGCAAGTGCGCTAGTCCAGTGTCATTTTGATTATGCCTACACATCATGGTTCACCAGCAGCCTCAAACGTCTGAAGAATAAGCTACCAGCCAAACATGCTTGTAAGAATTGTACTTAAACTACCCTATCATACTTATCTGGAGGTCGAGCATTTTAAGCAGCTAGAATAGCTATCTGGGGAAAAAAGAGTAGTATTAATTCAACTTGGTCTGTTCCACAGAATTATCATGGACTCAGCCCCCAGGTACCTATCCAACTATTTTTCATTTGTAAGAAATGTCCACCAGCATAATACCAGAGTCATAAACTCTAATATTCACATTTAGACTATTATATTTAAATCTGGTAAGAACACATTTTTATATACCGGCACTGTTGAGAGGAACAAACTAGCACAGCAACTCAAAGCCATACGAACCATAAACACTTTTAAAAAGCATGTCAAAATCTGGCTAATGTGTGAACAGTAGAACCTTTTTTTATCTGCATCTGTGTAATGTGTCTTTATCTATGTAATTGTATATGTATTTATGCGCAAAATAGAGACCACAATGGAAATAAGTCCCCGACCTTATTGTGGAATCCCGGTCACTTTTAAAGATATTTGTACTGTGTGAATATATGTATTTATTTTTACTGACAAATAAAATCAATAAATCCAAACTGTGCAGAGGCCATTTTGATGTAATGGAAAGAGACATCTGTTACAAAACACCAACAAGTTTAATGACATTCGGAGATTGTCAAGCCAAGCGTTCGATACTGGGTAAGCCTAGAAGATAGGGAGGGATGCATTCTCTGTTTGTCGAGATTGACATAGTCTATTTATTGTGGTGTTGAAAACGCAAACTATGATATTGAAGCGGCCAAAGTCAGTATGCTTTGTTTATTGGTTGTGTGTTACATTGGCACAGAAACCTCTCGGTGGAAGATTTGTTGCATATATTTTATATAATTATAAATATGGCATCAAAATGTTGAAAATCTGATTCCCCCTAGCTGATCATTGTCTGCAACCGGCTCTGATCGTAGTGTAGGCCTAATGAAACAGGCAGGGAGAGTGAGCTCGTCCGTGGTGGTTGGCGAACCCTCAACCTTCTG
Organism: Coregonus lavaretus; assembly: GCF_964263955.1. NCBI lineage: Eukaryota > Metazoa > Chordata > Actinopteri > Salmoniformes > Salmonidae > Coregonus > Coregonus lavaretus. The sequence goes on from NC_140006.1 coordinate 472,136, forward strand.
GCCATTAGCCCTGCTTGGCATCAACTGTGCCACAAAAGCATGCTGGAGTGGCAAAGACGATAAACACAGGGTCGCTACAGCTATTGTTATTTGTGGTCGTAAACATTACAAGTAGAAGGGGAGGGTCATATGAAAATGTTTTTACGTTTATTTTTTGTATGACACGCCTTTAGTTGGACCATTGCATGTAGAAGGGGGGGTCATATGAAAATGTTTGTACATTAATTTTTTATGACACACCTTTAGTTGGACCAGCCCTAGAAATGATAGATCCAGATCTGTCTTTTTTATGATAGAAACCCAACAACACTCAACTTGTTCCTCTCTTGTCTTGAAGGTTCTTTTTGGTGCATTGGTTCCCTCTTTGACTCTAGGAAGGGAATGTATTGCCCTTTTGGACCCATAAAGATCAGCTAATGGCTTGTATTGGAGAAGTGACAAAAGTGTCTGGATGGATTGAACTGAGACAGGGGCCATGCTGTGGCCTGGTTCAATACGACTCCGAGAAAGACAGGAAGATACAATGGAAGGATCTCACATAGGAGAGGAGGATGAAAATACAGTGAAAGACAGGCAAAAGACTGGAACTGTGGGAGCTGAATGGATTTTGGAAGACCTTACAGGAGCAAAGCAATTAGTGGGATTTGCAATTTGGCTGAAAACGTATGGAGCTGAAATGAAATTGGAAGACATGGTCTCTGAGCCTGGGTAATGGCCAGTGTGTGTGTGTGTGTGTGTGTGTGTGTGTGTCCATGCTTGTGAGTGTGTGTGGGCTGGGTCCTGTTATGTAATCTGGTTTGGGTCTCCTTGGGGAGTCTAGCACACCTCGTAAAGATCCACACACTGAGGAAATGACTATTGACCGCTCCTACTCTCCCACTACCCTGAGCTCTGAGGTGATTTTCTACATGGTTGGAAAAAACGTCCACAGAATGGTGTGTAATTTGTGTGTAGTGTGTGTAATCTGTAGAGCTGGGAATTGCCAGGGACCTCAAGATACGATATTATCACGACACTTAGGTGCCGATAGAATATGTATTGTGATTCTCACGATTCTATATGTATTGCGATTCGATACTGTGATTTTATTGCGATTTGATGTTCCAAACATATTGCTCGCTATATGTCTGCTGCAGAGAGACAAGAAAGTGCATGACAAAACGATTTTTGATCAGTCAAGGAAATAAAAGTGGTGAAAACATGTTAGCTTGGCTCACTATTTAAAAATAAGATGAAAAACAAGCTATAGGATAAAAACTACAGGAGTTTTGGCGCAGGTACAGCCAACGCTAGCTAACGTTACCTACAGTAAAAAATATATATATATTGCGATGTGTAACTGTATCGATAATTTTTCCCCATCACTATTAATCTGTGTGTTTGTGTGATTTAGTTTCTTTGCTTCCATATTCATTGTTGAACCACAGAAGTTAATGCTGTGACTCCTATTGGATTTGTTTTTCCTCTTTCTCTCCACATTCAATGAAATTCAAAGGGGCTTTATTGGCATGGGAAACATATGTTTACATTGCCAAACCAAGTGAAATAAACAATAAATGAAAATGAAAAGAAACAAAAACAAAAAAATGATTAGAAATTATACTGAACAAAAATATAAACGCAACAGGTAAAGTGTTGGTCCCATGTTTCATGAGCTTAAATAAAATATCCTAGAAGTTTTTCATACGCACAAAAAGCTTATTTCTCTCAAATGTTGTGCACAAATTTGTTTACATCCCTGATAGCGAGCATTTCTCATTTGCTAACATAATCCATCCACCTGACAAGTGTGGCATAACAAGAAGCTGATTAAACTGCATGATCATTACACAGGTGCACCTTGTGCTGGGGACAATAAAAGGCCACTTTAAAATATGCAGTTTTGTCACACAACACAATGCCACAGATGTCTCAAGTTTTGAGCGAATGTGCAATTGGCATGCTGACTGCAGGAATGTCCACCAGAGCTGTTGCCAGAGACTTGAATGTCCATTTCTCTACCATAAGCCCCCTCCAACGTTGTTTTAGAGAATTTGGCAGTACGTCCAACCGGCCTCACAACCACGCCAGCCCAGGACCTCCACATCCTGCTTTTTCACCTGCGGGATCATCTGAGACCAACCAATATCCAGCAACCTGACAGCTGATGAAACTGTGGGTTTGCACAACCGAAGAATTTTGATTCAAACTGTCAGAAACCGTCTCAGGGAAGCTCATCGTCCTCACCAGGGTCTTGAACTGACTGCAGTTTGGCGTCGTAACCGACTTCAGTGGGCAAATGCTCACCTTCAGTGGCCACTGGCACGCCCGGAGAAGTGTGCTCTTCATGGATGAATCCTGGTTTCAACTGTACCGGACAGATGGCAGACAGCGTGTATGGCGTCGTGTGGGCGAGCGGTTTGCTGATGTCAACGTTGTGAACAGAGTGCCCCATGGTGGCGGCGGGGTTATGGTATGGGCAGGCATAAGCTACGGACAATAAACACAATTGCATTTTATCGATGGCAATTTGAATGCGGTACCGTGACGAGATCCTGAGGCCCATTGTCGTGCTATTCATCCGCCGCCATCACCTCACGTTTCAGCATGATAATGCATGTCGCAAGGGTCTGTACACAATTCTTGGAAGCTGAAAATGTCCCAGTTCTTCCATGGCCTGCATACTCAACAGACATGTCACCTATTGAGCATGTTTGGGATGCTCTGGATTAGGGGGATTTAAAACAGTCAACAATAATCAAATGAATTCAGAGCTTGTGAAATTATACCTAGACTGAATATATGCCTTCCACAACCATAAGACTCACTAATAATTTAATTATTTTATCAGAATATTTGTACCTGCTTTTTTTTCAATAAACATTGATCTGGCATTCAGGTCTGTCTATACAAATGCCCTTTTTTGTTACTAATTTAACCAGAACCATGCATAATGCACATTCACTAATAATGTAACAGGCATTATAGAAAGTTAACACTGGTCTCATGAACAATCTCTCATGCACCAGTCCACGTGCTAGTGAGTAGCCAGCTAATATTTATATTTCAAGTTTAGCCAACTTGGATCTAGGTATAATTTCACAAGCTTTGAGTTCAGCTAACAAGGCAAAACAGTTGAATTGTTATGAACACAATGTTCTGTCTGTCTCCAACTGTTTGAACTGCATGCTAGCCTGTCCACTTTGTTCAGATGTTGAAATCAAGTGGCCTACCTTATTTCTCAGAATGAGAACGAGTTGCCAATTCCTTATATAATTGTTTTATGCTTATTGGACATTTATAAAACAGACTAAACAGCTAGTATAACAATCTTTATTTGACTAAAATGCTGCTGGCGATACATGGTACCGTAATGCGCGTGCACGACCAAACAGAATGAATGTTCATTGGTACATCCGATTTAGTAGTGTCTGCTCAAAATTTGAGGAGATGAAACATAAACAGGGTATGGTTCAAAAGGTTAACTTCTCCTCTTTTACAGTAAAATAATGTCTCCATGTGTTTCGGTGTCGATATGACTGATTCTGTTGGACCAAACTTCAAATGCAAATAGTGAGTTGAAACCGTTTGTCAGAGAGGAAGAAGTGATCTCTCATCTTTGTTGTGAGTGGTGGGGGGAGGGGCTTGAACCTAAGCTTGTCGCCTGCCTTCCCGCCTTTGGGAAAACGACTTTCATTGTTAGGGTGGAGACATGAGCATCTCGTCATTATATACGGATATCTATTGCACAGCACAGAAGGAGCAAACGAGACTAGACAAAAAAGACAACATGAGAACAAGCGGACATAAACGCTCATAAAAATGAAAAATACAAAAAAAACGTAATTCTGCGATACAGGCATTTGGAATATTGAATTAATCGAATTAATTTGATATATTGCCCAGCCCTACTCTGGATCGATGTGTACGACAGCATGTTCCAGTTCCCGCCAATATCCAGCAACTTCGCACAGCCATTGAAAAGAAGTGAGACAACATTCCACAGGCCACAATCAACAGGCTGATCAACTCTATGCGAAGGAGATGTCGCAATGCATGAAGCAAATGGTGGTAACACCAGATACTGACTGGTTTTCTGATTCACGCCACTACCTTTTTTTCTTCTTCTGTGGTATCTGTGACCAACATGCATGTCTGTATTCCCATTCATGTGAAATCCATAGATTAGGGCCTAATTTATTTATTTAAATTGACTGATTTCCTTATGTGACACGTTTCAAGAAACTAGACGTACAGTTGAAGTCGGAAGTTTACATACACCTTAGCCAAATACATTTAAACTCAGTTTTTCACAATTCCTGACATTTAATCCTAGTAAAAATTCCCTGTCTTAGGTCAGTTAGGATCACCACTTTATTTTAAGAATGGGAAATGTCAGAATAATAGTAGAGGGTGATTTATTTCAGATGTTATTTCTTTCATCACATTCCCAGTGGGTCAGAAGTTTACATACATTCAATTAGTATTTGGTAGCATTGCCTTTAAATTGTTTAACTTGGGTCAGACGTTTCAGGTAGCCTTCCACAAGCTTCCCACAATAAGTTGGGTGAATTTTGGCCCATTCCTCCTGACAGAGCTGGTGTAACTGAGTCAGGTTTGTAGGCCTCCTTGCTCGCACACGCTTTTTCAGTTCTGCCCACAAATGTTCAATAGGATTGAGGTCAGGGCTTTGTGATTGCCACTCCAATACCTTGACTTTGTTGTCCTTAAGCCATTTTGCCACAACTTTGGAAGTATGCTTTTGGGGTCATTGTCCATTTGTAAGACCCATTTTCGACCAAGCTTTAACTTCCTGACTGATGTCTTGAGATGTTGCTTCAATATATCCACATAATTTTCCTTCCTCATGATGCCATCTATTTTGTGAAGTGCACCAGTCCCTCCTGCAGCAAAGCTCCCCCACAGCATGATGCTGCCACCCCTGTGCTTCACGGTTGGGATGGTGTTCAACGGCTTGCAAGCAACCCCCTTTTTCCTCCAAACATAACGATTGTCATTATAGCCAAACAGTTCTATTTTTGCTTCATCAGACCAGAGGACATTTCTCCAAAAAGTACGGTCTTTGTCCCCATGTGCAGTTGCAAACCGTAGTCTGGCTTTTTTATGGCGGTTTTGGAGCAGTGGCTTTTTCCATGCTGAGCGGCCTTTCAGGTTATGTCGATATAGGACTCGTTTTACTGTGGATATAGATACTTTTGTACCTGTTTCCTCCAGCATCTTCACAAGGTCCTTTGCTGTTGTTCTGGGATTGATTTGCACTTTTTGCACCAAAGTACATTCATCTCTAGGAGACAGAACTCATCTCCTTCCTGAGCGGTATGATGGCTGCGTGGTTCCATGGTGTTTGTACTTGCGTACTATTGTTTGTACAGATGAACGTGGTATCTTCAGGCATTTGGAAATTGCTCCCAAGGATGAACCAGACTTGTGGAGGTCTACAACTTTTTTTCTGAGGTCTTGGCTGATTTCTTTTGATTTTCCCATAATGTCAAGCAAAGAGGCGTGAGTTTAATATAATAATATAATATGCCATTTAGCAGACGCTTTTATCCAGAGCGACTTACAGTCATGCGTGCATACATTTTTTTTGTGTATGGGTGGTCCCGGGGATCGAACCCACTACCTTGGCGTTACAAGCGCCGTGCTCTACCAGCTGAGCTACAGAGAGCCACGCCAAGCATGCTCAGCTCTAGTTGTTTACTTGGTGGTGTTACCCACTGGAGGAACAGGGTATGCATGCTTTTGCTCCAGCCCTGTATTAACACACCTGACCGAAATATTAAACTAATCAAAGACCTCACTCTGAGTCTGGACCATGATCAGCTGAATCAGGTGTGTTAGGCTAATGCAGGGCTGGAGCAAAATATCTGCACACCTAGTAGCTGAGCGGCCTTTCAGGTTATGTCGATATAGGACTCGTTTTACTGTGGATATAGATACTTTTGTACATGTTTCCTCCAGCATCTGATTTCTTTTGATTTTCCCATGATGTCAAGCAAAGAGGCACTGAGTTTGAAGGTAGGCCTTGAAATACATCCACAGGTACACCTCCAATTGACTCAAATGAGGTCAATTAGCCTATCAGAAGCTTCTAAAGCCATGACATCATTTTCTGGAATTTCCCAAGCTGTTTAAAGGCACAGTCAACTTAGTGAATGTAAACTTCTGACCAACCGGAATTGTGATACAGTGAATTATAAGTGAAATAATCTGTCTGTAAATAATTGTTGGAAAAATTACTTGTGCCATGTACAAAGTAGATGTCCTAACCAACTTGCCAAAACTATAGTTTGTTAACAAGAAATTTGTGGAGTGGTTGAAAAACAAGTTTTAATGACTCCAACCTAAGTGCGAAAGTATTCACCCCCCTTGGCATTTTTCCTATTTTGTTGCCTTACAACCTGGAATTAAAATGGATTTTTGGGGGGTTTGTATCATTTGATTTACACAACATGCCTACCACTTTGAAGATTCAAAATATTTTTTCTTGTGAAACAAACAACAAATAATACAAGAAAACATTTAAATGTTTCCCCTTAAACCACTCGAGTGTTGCTTTAGCAGTTTGCTTAGGGTCATCGTCCCAGTCTCAAATCTCTGGAAGACTGAAACAGGTTCCCCTCAAGAATTTCCCTGTATTTAGCACCATCCATCATTCCTTCAATTCTGACCAGTTTCCCAGTCCCTGCCGATGAAAAACATCCCCACAGCATGATGCTGCCACCACCTTGCTTCACTGTGGGGATGGTATTGTCTCAGGGTGATGAGAGGTTTTGGGTTTGCGCCAGACATAGCATTTTCCTTGATGGCCAAAAAGCTCAATTTTAGTCTAATCTGACCAGAGTACCTTCTTCCATATGTTTGGGGAGTCTCCCACATGGCTTTTGGCAAACACAAAATGTGTTTGCTTATTTTTTTCTTTAAGCAATGGCTTTTTTCTGGCCACTCTTCCATAAAGCCCAGCTCTGTGGAGTGTACGGCTTAAAGTGGTCCTATGGACAGATACTCCAATCTCCGCTGTGGAGCTTTGCAGCTCCTTCAGGGTTATCTTTGGTCTCTTTGTTGCCTCTCTGATTAATGCCCTCCTTGCCTGGTCCGTGAGTTTTGTTGGGCGGCCCTCTCTTGGCAGGTTTGTTGTGGTGCCATATTCTTTCGATTTTTTTATTTTTTATAATGGATTTAATGGTGCTCCGTGGGATGTTCAAAGTTTCGGATATTTTTTTGTAACCCAACCCTGATCTGTACTTCTCCACAACTTTGTCCCTGATCTGTTTGGAGAGCTCCTTGGTCTTCATGGTGTCACTTGCTTGGTGGTGCCCCTTGCTTAGTGGTGTTGCAGACTCTGGGGCCTTTCAGAACAGGTGTATATATACTGAGATCATGTGACAGACCATGTGACACTTAGATTGCACACAGGTGGACTTTATTTAACTAATTATGTGACTTCTGAATGTAGTTGGTTGCACCAGATCATATTTAGGGGCTTCATAGCAAAGGGGGTGAATACTTATGCATGCACCACTTTTCCGTTATTTATTTTTTAGAATTATTTGAAACAAGTTATTTTTTTCATTTCACTTCACCAATTTGGACTATTTTGTGTATGTCCATGTAAGTAATGTGAAGAACAACATGACCTGCACCAAAGTCAGATTAGGATATAGGCCAAGGACTAGATAAGCTTTATTTTTACTACTACTTTTTGCTACTGCTTTCACCACTTTTAGTCTTGAAATATTTGGTTGTTTACTACACTGTGAATCCTTAAAGAGATGGGTGGGGCTAAGGCTTAAGAGGGTGTGAACAATGTTGTGTAGACAAAGAAGAGCTCTCCAGTAGGTGTACCAAAACATTCAAGGGCCATTTTCTCAAAAGTCGGGTGACAAGTTGATCAACCTTCAAAGCAGAATTACTTACTCATTGTTCCTCAACTGCATTATATGATATACAATTTTCTAGCTTGGAGTCTCTACTTTTATCCAAAGTAAAAAACACAATTTCTAATGTTCCTACATAGGACCAAATCCAGGTGGTGGGTCACATAATTGTATTTAGCAGCTACTCTTCCTGGGGTCCAGCAACATTAAGGCAGTTATATACAATTTAAAATATTACATTTCATAACACTTTACCCAATACATTTAGTGTGTTCCCTCAGGCCACTACTCCACTTTCACATATTTACTATACAACATCCATGTGTATGTGTGTCTGTGCCTGTGTGTGTCCCTTCACAGTCCCTGCTGTTCCATAAGGTGTATTTTTATCTGTTTCGTTATTGAATAAGGAATAGAGTTCCATGTAGCCATGGCTGTATGTAGTACTGTGCACCTCCCATGGCCTGTTATTGACTTAGGGATTGTGAAGAGACTTTTGGTGGAATGTCTTGTGGGGTATGTATGGGTGTCCGAGCTGTGTGCTAGTAGTTTAAACCGACACCTCGGTGCATTCAGCATGTTAACACTACTTGGAAAAACAAGTAGTTCTCTCCTCCACTTTGAGCCATGAGAGATTTACATGCATATTATTCATGTTAGCTCTCCGTGTACATTTAAGGGCCAGCTGTGCTGCCCTGTTCTGAGCCAATTGTAATTTTCCGAGGTCCCTCATTGTGGCACCTCACCACACGACTGAACAGTAGTCCAGGTGTGACAAAACTGGAGCCTGTAGGACCTGCCTTGTTGATAGTGTTGTTAAAAAGGCAGTGCAGTGCTTTATTATGGACAGACTTCTCCCCATCTTACCTACTGTTGTACAGTATCAACATGTTTTGACCATTACAGTTTGAAATCCAGGGTTACTCCAAGCAGTTTAGTCACCTCAACTTGCTCAATTTCCACATGTATTTATTACAAGATTTAGTTGAGGTTTAGGGTTTAGTGAATTATTTGTGCCAAATACAATGCTTTTAGTTTTTGAAATATTTAGGACTAACTTATTCCTTGCCACCCATTCTGAAACTAACTGCAGCTCTTTGTTAAGTGTTGCAGTTATTTCAGTCGCTGTAGTAGCTGACGTGTATAGTGTTCAGTCATCCGCATACATAGACACACTGGCTTTACTCAAGACCAGTGGCATGTCATTAGTAAAGATTGAAAAAAGTAAGGGGTCTAGACAGCTGCCCTGGGGAATTTCTGGTTCTACCTGGATTATGTTGGAGAAGCTTCCATTAAAGAACACCCTCTGTGTTCTGTTAGACAGGTAACTCTTTATCCACAATATAGCAGGGGGTGTAAAGCCATAACACTTAAGTTTTTCCATCAGCAGACTATGATTAAGAATGTCAAAAGCCGCACTGAGGTCTAACAAAACAGCTCCCACAATCTTTTTATCATCAATTTATCTCAGCCAATCATTAGTCATTTGTGTAAGTGCAGTGCTTGTTGAATGTCCTTCCCTAGAAGTGTGCTGAAAGTCTATTGTCAATTTGTTTACAGTAAAACACCATTGTATCTGGTCAAACACCATTTTTACCAGAAGTTTACTAAGGGTTGGTAACAGGCTGATTGGTCGGCTATTTCCGCCAGTAAAGGGGGCTTTACTATTCTTGGGTAGCGGAATTACTTTAGCTTCCCTCCAGGCCTGAGGGCACACACTTTCTAGTAGGCTTAGATTGAAGATATGGCAAATATGAGTGAAAATATCGTCCGCTATTATCCTCAGTAATTTTCCATCCAAGTTGTCAGACCCCGGTGGCTTGTCATTGTTGATAGACAATAAGTGTTTCACGTCTTCCACACTCACTTCATGGAATTCAAAATTACAACGCTTGTTTTTCATAATTTGATCAGTTATACTTGGATGTGTAGTGTCAGCGTTTGTTTCTGGCATGTCATGCCTAAGTTTGCTAATCTTGCCAATGAAAAAATTAATTAAAGTAATTTGCAATATCAGTGGGTTTTGTGATGAATGAGCCATCTTGATACAATGAATGATGGAGCTGAGTTTGCCTTTTTGCCCAACATTTCATTTAAGGTGCTCCAAAGCTTTTTACTATCATTCTTTATGTCATTTATCTTTGTTTCATAGTGTAGTTTCTTCTTCTTTTTATTCAGTTTAGTCACATGATTTCTCAATTTGCCATTCCTTTTGCCTCATCCCTTTCAACCGTACAATTTTTCAATTCCTCATCAATCCACAGGGATTTAACTGTTTTAACAGTCAATTTCTTAATGGGTGCATGCTTATTAGTTACTGGAATAAGCAATTTCATAAATGTGTCAAGTGCAGCATCTGGTTGCTCCTCATTACAAACCACAGACCAACACATATTCTTTACATGAACAACATAGGAATCACTACAACACTACTTGTATGGCCTCTTATACACTATATTAGGCCCAGCCTTTGGAACTTTGGTTTTCCTAGATATGGCTACTATATTATGATCACTACATCCGATGGATTTGGATACTGCTTTAGAGCAATTTCTGCAGCATTAGTAAAGATGTGATCAATACATGTTGATGATTTAATTCCTGTGCTGTTTGTAACAACCCTGGTAGGTTGACTGATAACCTGAACCAGGTTGCAGGCACTGGTTACAGTTTGAAGCTTTTTCTTGAGTGGGCAGCTTGATGAAAGCCAGTCAATATTTAAATCACCCAGAAAATATACCTCTCTGTTGATGGCACATACATTATCAAGTATTTCACACATGTTATCCAGATACTGACTGTTAGCACTTGGTGGTCTATAGCAGCTTCCCACCAGAGTGGGCTTTAGGTGAGGCAGATTAACCTGATGCCATATCACTTAAACAGTACAGTTGAAGTCGGAAGTTTACATACACTTAGGTTGGAGTCATTAAAACTTGTTTTTCAACCACTCCACAAATTTCTTGTTAACAAACCATAGTTTTGGCAAGTTGATTAGGACATCTACTTTGTGCATGACGCAAGCAATTTTTCACTGTATGACAATTCCAGTGGGTCAGAAGTTTACATACACTAAGTTGACTGTGCCTTTAAACAGTTTGGAATATTCCAGAAAATGATGTCATGGCTTTAGAAGCTTCTGATAGGCTAATTGACATCATTTGAGTCAATTGGAGGTGTACCTGTGGATGTATTTCAAGGCCTACCTTCAAACTCAGTGCCTCTTTGCTTGACATCATGGGAAAATCAAAAGAAATCAGCCAAGACCTCAGAAAAAACATTGTAGACCTCCACAAGTCTGGTTCATCCTTGGGAGCAATTTCCAAACGCCTGAAGGTACCACGTTCATCTGTTGGCGCAATTATTAGAAAATGGAAGAAGTTCAAGATGACGGTCAATCACCCTCGGTCTGGGGCTCCATGCAAGATCTCACCTCGTGGGGCATCAATGATCATGAGGAAGGTGAGGGATCAGCCCAGAACTACACGGCAAGACCTGGTCAATGACCTGAAGAGAGCTGGGACCACAGTCTCAAAGAAAATAATTAGTAACACACTACGCCATCATGGATTAAAATCCTGCAGCGCATGCAAGGTCCCCCTGCTCAAGCCAGCGCATGTCCAGGCCCGTCTGAAGTTTGCCAATGACCATCTGGATGATCCAGAGGAGGAATGGGAGAAGGTCATGTGGTCTGATGAGACAAAAATAGAGCTTTTTGGTCTAAACTTCACTCGCCGTGTTTGGAGGAAGAAGAAGGATGAGTACAACCCCAAGAACACCATCCCAACCGTGAAGCATGGAGGTGGAAAAATCATTCTTTGGGGATGCTTTTCTGCGAAGAGGACAGGACGACTGCACCGTATTGAGGGGAGGATGGAAGGGGCCATGTATCGCGAGATCTTGGCCAACAACCTCCTTCCCTCAGTAAGAGCATTGAAGATGGGTCGTGGCTGGGTCTTCCAGCATGACAACGACCCGAAACACACAGCCAGGGCAACTAAGGAGTGGCTCCGTAAGAAGCATCTCAAGGTCCTGGAGTGGCCTAGCCAGTCTCCAGACCTGAACCCAATAGAACATCTTTGGAGGGAGCTGAAAATCTGTATTGCCCAGCGACAGCCCCGAAACCTGAAGGATCTGGAGAAGGTCTGTATTGAGGAGTGGGCCAAAATCCCTGCTGCAGTGTGTGCAAACCTGGTCAAGACCTACAGGAAACGTATGATCTCTGTAATTGCAAACAAAGGTTTCTGTACCAAATATTAAGTTCTGCTTTTCTGATGTATCAAATACTTATGTCATACAATAAAATGCAAATTAAATACTTAAAAATCATACAATGTGATTTTCTGGATTCCGTCTCTCACAGTTGAAGTGTACCTATGATAAAAATTACAGACCTCTACATGCTTTGTAAGTAAGAAAACCTGCAAAATCGGCAGTGTATCAAATACTTGTTCTCCCCACTGTATATCCACAGTAAAACGAGTCCTATATCGACATAACCTGAAAGGCCACTCAGCAAAGAAGAAGCCACTGCTCCAAAACCGCCATAAAAAAAGACAGACTACAGTTTGCAACTGCACATGGGGACAAAGATTGTACTTTTTGGAGAAATGTCCTATGGTCTGATAAAACAAAAATAGAACTGTTTGGCCATAATGACCATTGTAATGTTTGGAGGAAAAAGGGGAAGTCTTGCAAGCCAAAGAACACCATCCCAACCGTGAAGCACAGGGGTGGCCATCATGCTGTGGGGGTGCTTTGCTGCAGGAGGGACTGGTGCACTTCACAAAATAGATGGCATCATGAGGAAGGAAAATTATGTGGATATATTGAAGCAACATCTCAAGATATCAGTCAGGAAGTTAAAGCTTGGTCGCAAATGGGTCTTCCAAATGGACAATGACCCCAAAAGCATACTTCCAAAGTTGTGGCAAAATGGCTTAAGGACAACAACATTTGTGGGCAGAACTGAAAAAGCGTGTGCGAGCAAGGAGGCCTACAATCCTGACTCAGTTACACCAGCTCTGTCAGGAGGAATGGGCCAAAATTCACCCAACTTATTGTGGGAAGCTTGTGGAAGGCTACCCAAAACATTTGACCCAAGTTAAACAATTTTAAAGGCAATGCTACCATATACTAATTGAGTGTATGTAAACTTCTGACCCACTGGGAATGTGATGAAATAAATAAAATCTGAAATAAATCATTCTCTCTACTATTATTCTGACATTTCACATTCTTAAAATAAAGTGGTGATCCTAAGACAGGGAATTTTTACTAGGATTAAATGTCAGGAATTGTGAAAAACTGAGTTTAAATGTATTTGGCTAAGGTGTATGTAAACTTCTGAGTTCAACTGTATGTAACATTAGGTCCTCTCTAAGCTTTACAGGAATGTGGTTCTGAGTATAAACGGCAACACTTCCACCTTTGGCATTTCTATCTTTTCTGTAAATGTTAAAATCATGCATTGCTACCACTGTATCATCAAAGGTATTATCTAAGTGAGTTTCAGAGATTGTCAGAATATGAATGCCATCTATTACTGGCAAATTATTGATTTCATGAACCTTGTTTCTTAAGCTACATATGTTAACTTGGGCTATTTTTAGCACTTGATTGTTTTCATTGCTTTACTGGGAAGCTTAGCAGAAGTAAACATGCTCATGTTATTTATGTTAGTGCAGGGTGAGCTGCACACAGTGGACTTCCTACTAGGGCACACCGCCTCTGCTAATAGTATAACTCTGGTTCATAGGCACATGATTACTGCATACAATAGCTGTAGGATCAGCATAGGCATTCAGGGCAGTTAGAGGGACATACATTAGGTTACTTACATTGTGTCTTCCAACGCTCCTGGGATAATGTACATTTGCTGAAGCATTATGACAACTCAGCGACACAATGGTAGGGATTAACTGAGCTGAGCTTGGGTCATTGATAAGTCATTGTCTCAACGCAGCCTTTAATACTGTGAAAGGATACAGGAGCCCAAATGATTTGGGGGGATTCCATCCTCCTTGTAATACGAGCTTTGTTTCCAGAAGGTATCAAAATTGTCAATAAATGTTACACCCACAGAGCTGCAATAGTCTCGTAGACCGTTATGGAGGGTTAAAAGTCTGCTGAAACATTATGTAACTGTAACTCAGTAACTCAGTAACTCAGTAAAATCTTTGAAATTGTTGCATGTTGCGTTTTATATTTTTGTTCAGTAAACATTGCACTCACAAAGGTTTCAACAATATAAATGTGTTCTCTCCCTCTCCCCCTCCCTTTCTCTCTAGCCCTGCCTCTGTCAGTATACAGGTGGAATGAATGGCCTGATAAGGATCTGTGAGAGTCAAGGTTATAACCATCCTCCTAGAGCAGGCTTGTGGTTACAGGCATTTGCTCTGAATTCTTCCCTTTTCTACACAGTCACAGGCCAAGCTACTCTACACTCAGTGAATAGATCCAGTGCCTTCAAAATGTATTCGCACCCTTTTGACAATTTCCACATTTTGTTGTCGTCTTACAGCCTGAATTTAAAATGGATTCAATTGAGATTTTTGTGTCACTGGCCTACGCACAATACCCCATAATGTCAAAGTGGAATTATGTTTTTAGACATTTTTACAAATTCATTAAAAAATGATAAGCTGAAATGTTTTGATTCAATAAGTATTCAACCCCTTTGCAAGCCTACATAATTTCAGGAGTAAAGAAAATCGCTTAACAAGTCAAATAATAAATTGCATGGACTCACTCTGTGTGCAATAATAGTGTTTAACATGACTACCTCATCTCTGTACCCCACACACATCTGTAAGGTCCCTCAGTCGAGCAGTGAATTTCAAACACAGATTCAACCACAACGACCAGGGAGGTTTTCCAATGCCTCACAAAGAAGGGCACCTATTGGTAGATGGATAAAAATAGAAAAAGCAGACATTGAATATCCCTTTGAGCATGGTGAAATTATTAATTACGCTTTGGATGGTGTATCAATACACCCAGTCACTACAAAGATATACAGTGCCCTCCACAATTATTGGCACCCCTGTTTAAGATGTGGTCGAGGACTTCCAAAAATTATCCTTTTTTTTTTTTAAACAACATAGAACCCAAATGCAAAAAAAGAGAAAAATCCAACCTTTTATTTAAGTACATTACTTTGGTGTAAAAAAAAATTATCACACATTTAGAAAAAAAAAAACTTGAAATCATGTGTCCCACAATTATTGGCACCCCTGGTGTTAATACTTTGTACAACCCCCTTTTGCCAACAAGACAGCACTTAATCTCCTCCTATAACATTTCACAAGATTGGAGAACACAGAGAGAGGGATCTTTGACCATTCTTCTTTGCACAATCTTTCTAGATCATCCAGTGTCCTGGGTCCTCTCTTATGCACTCTCCTCTTTAGCTCGCCCCACAGGTTTTCGATTGGGTTGAGGTCTGGGGACTGAGATGGCCATGGGAGGACCTTGAGTTTGTGACTGCTGAACCATTTTTGTGTAGATTTTGCCACATGTTTTGGATCATTATCCTGCTGAAAGACCCAATGACGACCCATCTTCAGCTTTCTGGCAGAGGCCATCAGGTTTTTATTTAAAATGTCCTGGTAGTTCAAAGCGTTCATAATGCCATGCACCCTAACAAGGTTCCCAGGGCCTTTGGAAGAGAAACAGGCCCACAGCATCACAGATCCTCCACCATACTTCACGGTGGGCATGAGGTGCTTTTCGGCATACTCATCTTTTGTTTTACGCCAGACTCACTTAGAGTGTTTGTTGCCAAAAAGCTCAATCTTAGTCTCATCTGACCAAAGCACACGATCCCAGTTGAAGTCCCAGTGCCGCTTAGCAAACACCAGACGTTTACGTTTGTGAGTGTTAGTGAGAAAAAGCTTTTTCCTTGCATGCCTCCCAAACAGCTTGTTGGCATGTAGAGAGCGTCTGATGGTTGTTTTGGAGACTTTGTGACCCCAAGATGCCACTCTTTGATGCAATTCTGTGACAGTGAGCTTAGGACTTTTTTTTACTTCTCTTACCATCCTCCTCACTGTGCGTTGTGGCAAGATAAACTTGGGACCTCTTCCAGCCTTGTTTGTCACTGTTCCAGTTGTTTTAAACTTCTTAATGATTCCTCTGACTGTAGATACGGGCAAGTTAAGGCGAGTGGCTATTTTCTTGTAGCCATTGCCTGACTTATGAAGGTCGACACAAATCTGCCTTACTTGAATGGTGTGTTCTCTTGTCTTTGCCATGTTGACAAATGGGTAAGAGAATTAGGCCTCTGTGTCACGTCATATTTATACCCCAGGGAAACAGGAAGTCATGAATTACTAATTAAAAGTTCCTAGATACCCTGACCAACTTTAGCAACTACAGAAAAATATATATATTTTTTAATCAATTAAAATTTTCAGCGGAATTGTTAGGGGTGCCAATAATTGTGGGACACATGATTTCAACTTTCTTTTTTTCTAAATGTGTGATTTTTTTTTTACCACCAAAGTAATGTACTTACATAAAAGGTTGGATTTTTCTCT
Organism: Coregonus lavaretus; assembly: GCF_964263955.1. Classification (NCBI taxonomy): domain Eukaryota; kingdom Metazoa; phylum Chordata; class Actinopteri; order Salmoniformes; family Salmonidae; genus Coregonus; species Coregonus lavaretus. Next base: position 488,553 of record NC_140006.1, read on the forward strand.
TTTTTTGCATTTGGGTTCTATGTTGTTTAAAAAAAAAAGGAGCATTTTTGGAAGTCCTCGACCACATCTTAAACAGGGGTGCCAATAATAGTGGAGGGCACTGTAGGTGCCCTTCCTAACTCAGTTGCCGGAGTGGAAAGAAACCGCTCAGGGATTTCACAATGAGGCCAATGGTGACTTTAAAACAGTTATAGAGTTTAATGGCTGTGATAGAAAACTGAGGATGGATCAGCAACATTGTAGTTCCTCTACAATACTAACCTAAATGACCGAGTGAAAAGAAGGAAGCCTGTACAAAATACAATTATTCCAAAACATGCATCCTGTTTGCAATAAGGCACTAAAGTAAAACTGCAAAACGTTTGGCAAAGAAATTAACTTTATGTCCGGAATACAAAGCGTTATGTTTGGGGCAAATCCAACACATCACGGAGTACCACTCTTCATATTTTAATCGGCAAGGACTAGGGAGTTTTTTTTAGGATGAACAGAAACGAAATAGAGCTAAGCACAGGCCAAATCCTAGAGGAAAACTTGGTTCAGTCTGCTTTCCAACAGACACTGGGAGATAAATTCACCACAATAACCTAAAACACAAGGCCAAATATACACTGGAGTTACTTACCAAGACGACATTGAATATTACTTTGACTTAAATCGGCTTGAGAATCTATTGGAAGACAATTTGACAGAGCGTGAAGATTTTTAAAAGAATAATGTGCAAATGTTGTACAATCCAGGTGTGAAAAGCTCTAAGAGACTTACCCAGAAAGACTTGCAGCTGTAATCGCTGCCAAAGGTTATTCTCAGGGGTGTGAATACTTATGTAAATGAGATATTTCTGTATTTAAGGTTCAATACATTTGCAAAAATGTCTAAAAACATGTTTTCACATTGTCATTATGGTGTATTGTGTGTAGATGGGTCAGATTTTTTATACTTTTTTTCATGTTTAATTCAGGCTGTAACACAGCAAAATGTGGAATAAGTCAATGGTATGAATACTTTCTAAAGGCACTGTATGAATGCCTCTGAACTAGGCATACGCTGGCCTAGCTCTCAAGGTTAAGGCATGCATTTGTTCTATTGAGTTTATCAAGATGAAAATCTGTAGAGTCGATATGGTAGTGTAGCGCTGTCACAGGCTCACTATCAGTGTAGGGGAAATACTACTGTGACTTTCTCTGTGTTTCACTCGCATGCATGCGCACAAACGCACACACAAACACATACAGCCGTGCTGCTCACTGTAGCAGTTAACTTAACATGGAGCCATTTTAACTCATTCAGATCGATTTCCTGCTTCTCTCCTAGGGGTTCTTCAGGCCTCAAACATTACACGGCCACCAGTGTGTGATTAGTCAATGAATTAAGTATTCTATAGGTTGCATTGACATGGTGGAGTAATGTCTGTGGCTGCTAATTGTCCCTTACCATGATCCCTGCTATGCCCTTGGAAGGTTAAAGGATGGTTAGTGTGTGTGTGTGTGTGTGTGTGTGTGTGTGTGTGTGTGTGTGTGTGTGTGTTCGGGATATGACAAATGGAGAAAAAAATTTGAGCGTTTAAACTGCTTAAAAAAAATAATTATGTTTTCCGTTAAAACGATGACAAAATATTTTTTAAAATTGACGTGAATTCACAGTGCAGCTCCGCTGCTGCCAGCAACAGTTTCGGTCTCACGGTGCATCCCTTTCAAATGGTTAAGCACTGCAACTGTACTACAATTACTGTACCTCAATTCCACCTCGCAGAGTTCGCATTTCCTTCTCATTTAAGTATTGCCATACAGAACTTTGCTGCTGTTGCTTGCCTTTCTCTGCCATTTTTCCAACTGTTAACGACGACGGCGTAGTGGTGAAGAGTCGACTCCAAAATAATTGATTCCTCGACTCCTTACACGTCGACCCCCGGTGTCAAATTAAATTAAATACAATTGTATTCATCACATGCTTCGTAAACAACAGGTGTAGACTAACAGAGAAATGCTTACTTACTGACCCTTCCCATGCAGAGAGTAAGAAAATAGAGAAATAATACAAAAGTAAAATCAACTCCTAAGATTCAGTATTTTTGGAACAGAGGAGACTGATTAGTTGCCGTACTTTTCGAGAACACAAACACTTGCATCTTTCATAACGAGCTAGCAAGGGGTGGAGAGAGGGGGCATATTATAAGCAGGTTAGCCACCAGGCAGACAAAGTCAGAACCGTGCACTAGGCCTATCTATCGGCAAACAAAAGCTGTGTATCGCAATGGAATGCTGTATCTCGCAATTTCCTGGCTCGCAATGTCTCGCAAATTCAGTAAAGCAGGGCCTATCATCAATGATTAGGCAAGTATATTCTGCACGCAACAGACCAAAGGCTGAACACAAACTGGCATCATTAGCGAAGAGAAAGTGCAGGTGAGCCAGCGTGACGGAGAGAGAGGAGGGGGCAGATAGAAAGAACCGTGCGCATATGTCTTGGTAATCTGTATCTCGCAATGTCTTGTCTTGCATGCCTCGTTAATTCACCAAAGTGACAAAGCCCCAACAGATCCACAGATGATGCAATCTTTCCCCAGGCCTTCATAGCCTATTGTTTAGTTAGGCTATAACACAGAAAATAATATGTTTTGTGATAACTGCACTGTGATTTCAATTTTGTGGGGGAAATAACGTTTTTCGGTTAGGGATCTTTCATAACGTTAAGGATCACGATTTCGTTTAAATGTTTTAAATGTTTAAACGTTTACAACCCTAGTGTGTGTGCAGAGATGGGCAGTATTTCTGTTACTTGTATTTGAAATAGGTATTTTAATTACACTGGGCTGACCAACACTCCAATGTATTTTGTATTGTACAAAATACTTTTCTATACCACTTTTTTTTATAACAGTTCACGTTTTGTGGCCCCCCTTCCACCCTGCATTGGTATCAGAAGTCTGATGGCACTATGGTGTGATTAGAGCGTCTGCTAAATGAACTAAATATAAATGTATATGTAAAAATGTTGATAAATATTTTGTTGACGGAAAATGTACTTGATACGATTCGGATATGTTGTTGTCTCACCTAGCTATCTTAAGATGAATTCACTAATTGTAAGTCGCTCTGGATAAGAGTGTCTGCTAAATGACTAAAATGTAAATGTAAAAATGAACAATTGCAAAGCATGCTGAACTCCGTCCCGAAACAAGGCCAATAATAATACACACTGTGCTTTGCAGTTCATTTTGGTATGTTCATTTTTACATATACATTTACATTTTGGTCAATTAGCAGACATTCTTATCCAGAGTGACTTACTAAACTAAGGTAGATAAACAACAACATATCACAGTTATAGCAAGAAAAACGTTTTTGTAACCATTACTGTGATGTGGTGCTGTCGGGCCAGCTACTTGCAAATGTTTTTTGGTATTTTAAAATACATGTATTTTAATTAAATAGATGAAAAAATACAAGTATTATGTAGTTTGTTTTGATACATTTATCTTTATTGCAATTTGTATCTGTATTTTGTACTTGTATTTAGTCATTTTTGCCCATCCCTGTGTGTGAGTGTGTGTGCTTATGCATGTGTGTGTCCCCTCCCTCTTAGTACTGATTAAATACACCTCACGTCTTGCCAATAAAATAGTTCACGGTCATGTGACCTTTGGACGCTGCATGGTGGGAGATACTGGTGGATGTTCTCTTCAATGACCAGAACCTTAACGATTAACATTTAAGGCATTTGGCATATGATATGTCAGACATTCTGCATCCAAAATGGCAGCCTGTTCCCTATAAAGTGCACTATTTTGACCAAGGCCCATATAATAGACCCCTGAATACATCAATAACCATAATTACATTCACCGCTAGAAAGAGCAGTCAGCAGCACTTGCTCTAAACAGCTCCTCTCGTCACCCCGCTATATTGTTCTTTTTGGCCCTGATCTTTCTCGTTGGAAGAGTGTGCCCCTCAACTTAACTCCAGTTCCTTTCGCTCCTTTCATTACTGTAAGCACTTTTCGTTTTATTAGCATTTTGCAGGCAAATCGTTTTTTTGCTGTGAATGGCTTTTTGTATGGTTCTAAGATTAAATATTTAGTGTTATCATGCTTGTTTACTTTATCTACACCTAAATATATTATGATTAGTTGAAGGTGTGTTTGTTCTCGGCTGGAACACAACTCTGTACATCACGTGGGACCTTTGGAGCAGAATTGAGGAGCTCTATCTTAACTCTATAAGGCCAGAGTTTTTTGAATGACAGGTGAAGGTTTGAGTGACAGCTGCAGGTGGTCATGATTCTCTCCTCAGCCTTTTCACTGTTGGAATATTAAAAACAGGAAGTTAGGGGGCTGGGCCTCACAACCTGACTCTGTCAGTCACTGTCACCATGGTTATATCAAGGCTGACAGACTGTTGGAGAAGCAAGTATCCATGTCCACATCTGTTCAACTCGCTCTCCGTCTCTCTCTCTCTCTCTCTCTCTCTCTCTCTCCTTGTGCTAATAAATATGTAGTCATGCGTGTGTGTGTTTGTTCATGTACTCTAATTTCCATATACATACATTTAAAAAGATGTCAAGAACATGCCATCAGATCGAAACGCTACAGTAATGAGTTACAAACATGTCGTAATAAGATTTCATACCGACCCATCATGTCCTCCTCTTAAGTCATACAGAAGGAGAGGGAGAGAAGAGAGGGTTTGAGAGAGAGAGATAAACAGGGGGTATGACACACACACAGCACATCCCAGTGAGTGGGGGACTCTCATGGTCCTAATGTAGTAATCCCCACCCTGGTCACATCTCTCTGGTAGTTAGTATTCCTCTGGGTGGCCCCTCTCTCATCTCTACCCTGGGGAGGCAGACAAACACTCTGCTCTGCTCTTCTCTGCACTGCTTAGGGATCCCCTGGCTCCTGTCTGCCTGCTGCCCTGCCATGCTGCTGCCATACTGCCAGCCCTTACAGCCTTTCCTCTACTGGGCTCTCCTCTCTGCTGGAGGACTGGAACAGTGGAGCAAGGGAAGGGGGAGTGTGAGAGAGGGAGCGAGGGGTAGAGAGGAGGAGGGGAAGAGAGTGGGGAGAGAGAGTTGGAGGAAAGGTCAGAGAGAATCTCAGCGAGAGAAACAGACAGACAGAGATCACCTTCAACCAATCAGAATGGGTTCTCAACAGAACCCATGAATGAAACACTGACACTTCGGTAAATGTGTTATTGTGCCTAGCTAAAATGGAATACATTGATAGATGGTGGTGAGACCTGAGATGGAGAGGGAGGGGGGGACAGGGAAACAGAGTGAAAAGAGAGAGAGCGAGAGACGGAGGCAGAGAGAGGGAGGGAGAGAGAGAGATGTGCATGTAAACTGCCTCTGCCAGTGTGTATAGAAAATGGTAATGACTAGCTGTGTCTCAGAGGAAGGGCTATGCTTCTGTGGCATGTCTCTCATGACCACCACTGTGTTTGCGTGTTGACACAAGAGTGGAGTTGCCTAGTAATGTAGAACATGGCAAGCACAGGTTGAAATATGAATTGTGTGTGTGTGTGTGTGTGAAGGTGAGCGCATGCGTACACACTGCCTAAGCTGTCTCTTTGCTCTCCCAGCCCAGCTTGTCAGTAAAAATTAGGGCAGGTCTCTCCGAGAGAGGCACTGAGAATATACAAGCCACAGAGCTGCTGATGCTCTCTTTCTGTGTGTGTTTGTGCATGCGTGCTTGGGCACACCTTTGTGTGTTTGTGTGTGTGAAAAAGAGGCAGACATGGCAAGAAATAGTGTGTGCACATAAAATGTGTCTGACAAAGAAAGAGGGAGGGGAAAAAGTAGAGAGAGGGGAGACAGACAGACAGACAGAAAGCAGTGGCTAGCTTCTACCTGTGGAGCTGGGCTCAATGACCTGTTGAAAAGCCTCAGCTCATATTAGCATGCTCTGTTGCTCCTGTTCTCTCCAGATGTTGCCAAGCATAATCCTCCTCTGTTGCTCCTGTTCTCTCCAGATGTTGCCAAGCATAATCCTCCTCTGTTGCTCCTGTTCTCTCCAGATGTTGCCAAGCATAATCCTGCTCTGTTGCTCCTGTTCTCTCCAGATGTTGCCAAGCATAATCCTCCTCTGTTGCTCCTGTTCTCTCCAGATGTTGCCAAGCATAATCCTGCTCTGTTGCTCCTGTTCTCTCCAGATGTTGCCAAGCATAATCCTGCTCTGTTGCTCCTGTTCTCTCCAGATGTTGCCAAGCATAATCCTGCTCTGTTGCTCCTGTTCTCTCCAGATGTTGCCAAGCATAATCCTGCTCTGTTGCTCCTGTTCTCTCCAGATGTTGCCAAGCATAATCCTCCTCTGTTGCTCCTGTTCTCTCCAGATGTTGCCAAGCATAATCCTGCTCTGTTGCTCCTGTTCTCTCCAGATGTTGCCAAGCATAATCCTCCTCTGTTGCTCCTGTTCTCTCCAGATGTTGCCAAGCATAATCCTCCTCTGTTGCTCCTGTTCTCTCCAGATGTTGCCAAGCATAATCCTCCTCTGTTGCTCCTGTTCTCTCCAGATGTTGCCAAGCATAATCCTGCTCTGTTGCTCCTGTTCTCTCCAGATGTTGCCAAGCATAATCCTGCTCTGTTGGCACTGTTGCCACGCACAACTCCATGTCAAATAAAATAAAATTTTATTGGCCACATGCGCCGAATACAACAGGTGCAGACATTACAGTGAAATGCTTACTTACAGCCCTTAACCAACAGTGCATTTCTTTTTAACAAAAAAAGTAAAAATAAAACAACAAAAAAAAGTGTTGAGAGAAAAAAAGAGCAGAAGTAAAATAAAATAACAGTAGGGAGGCTATATATACAGGGGGGTACCGGTGCAGAGTCAATGTGCGGGGGCACCGGCTAGTTGAGGTAGTTGAAGTAATATGTACATGTGGGTAGAGTTAAAGTGACTATGCATAAATCATTAACAGAGTAGCAGCAGCGTAAAAGGATGGGGTGGGGGGGCAGTGCAAATAGTCCGGGTAGCCATGATTAGCTGTTCAGGAGTCTTATGGCTTGGGGGTAGAAGCTGTTGAGAAGTCTTTTGGACCTAGACTTGGCACTCCGGTACCGCTTGCCGTGCGGTAGCAGAGAGAACAGTCTATGACTAGGGTGGCTGGAGTCTTTGACAATTTTGAGGGCCTTCCTCTGACACTGCCTGGTATAGAGGTCCTGGATGGCAGGAAGCTTGGCCCCAGTGATGTACTGGGCCGTACGCACTACCCTCTGTAGTGCCTTGCGGTCAGAGGCCAAGCAGTTGCCATACCAGGTGGTAATGCAACCAGTCAGGATGCTCTCGATGGTGCAGCTGTAGAATTTTTTGAGAATAGGCTTTGTCATGCCCTCTTCACGACTGTCTTGGTGTGTTTGGACCATGATAGTTCGTTGGTGATGTGGACACCAAGGAACTTGAAGCTCTCAACCTGTTCCACTACAGCCCCGTCGATGAGAATGGGGGCGTGCTCAGTCCTCTTTTTTTTCCTGTAGTCCACAATCATCTCCTTTGTCTTGGTCACGTTGAGGGAGAGGTTGTTGTCCTGGCACCACACGGCCAGGTCTCTGACCTCCTCCCTATAGGCTGTCTCATCGTTGTCGGTGATCAGGCCTACCACTGTTGTGTCGTCGGCAAACTTAATGATGGTGTTGGAGTCGTGCCTGGCCATGCAGTCATGGGTGAACAGGGAGTACAGGAGGGGACTGAGCACGCACCCCTGGGGGGCCCCGTGTTGAGGATCAGTGTGGCAGATGTGTTGTTACCTACCCTTACCACCTGGGGGCGGCCCGTCAGGAAGTCCAGGATCCAGTTGCAGAGGGAGGTGTTTAGTCCCAGGATCCTTAGCTTAGTGATGAGCTTAGAGGGCACTATGGTGTTGAATGCTGAGCTGTAGTCAATGAATAGCATTCTCACGTAGGTGTTCCTCTTGTCCAGATGGGAAAGGGCAGTGTGGAGTGCAATAGAGATTGCATCATCTGTGGATCTGTTGGGGCGGTATGCAAATTGGAGTGGGTCTAGGGTTTCTGGGATAATGCTGTTGATGTGAGCCATGACCAGCCTTTCAAAGCACTTCATGGCTACAGACGTCAGTGCTACGGGTCGGTAGTCATTTAGGCAGGTTATCTTAGAGTCCTTGGCCACGGGGACTATGGTGGTCTGCTTGAAACATGTTGGTATTACAGACTCGGTCAGGGACAGGTTGAAAATGTCAGTGAAGACACTTGCCAGTTGGTCAGCACATGCTCGGAGTACACGTCCTGGTAATCCGTCTGGCCCTGCGGCCTTGTGAATGTTGACCTGCTTAAGTCTTACTCTCATCGGCTACGGAGAGCGTGATCACATAGTCATCCGGAACAGCTGGTGCTCTCATGCATGCTTCAGTGTTGCTTGCCTCGAAGCGAGCATAGAAGTGGTTTAGCTCTTCTGGTAGGCTTGTGTCACTGGGCAGCTCGCGGCTGTGCTTCCCTTTGTAGTCTGTAATAGTTTTCAAGCCCTGCCACATCCGACGAGCATCAGAGCCAGTGTAGTACGATTCAATCTTAGTCATGTATTGACTCTTTGCCTGTTTGATGGTTCGTCGGAGGGCATAGCGGGATTTCTTATAAGCGTCCGGGTTAGAGTCCCGCTCCTTGAAAGCGGCAGCTCTACCCTTTAGCTCAGTGCTGATGTTTCCTGTAATCCATGGCTTCTGGTTGGGGTATGTACGTACGGTCACTGTGGGGACGACATCATCGATGCACTTATTGATGAAGCCAGTGACTGATGTGGTGTACTCCTCAATGCTGTCTGAAGAATCCCGTAACATGTTCCAGTCTGTGCTAGCAAAACAGTCCTGTAGCTTAGCATCTGCGTCATCTGACCACTTTTTTATTAACCGAGTCACTGGTGCTTCCTGCTTTAGTTTTTGCTTATAAGCAGGAATCAGGAGGATAGAGTTATGGTCAGATTTGCCAAATGGAGGGCGAGGGAGAGCTTTGTATGCGTCTCTGTGTGTGGAGTAAAGGTGGTCCAGAGTTTTTTTTTCCTCTGGTTGCACATTTAACATGCTGGTAGAAATTAGGTAGAACGGATTTAAGTTTCCCTGCATTAAAGTCCCCGGCCACTAGGAGCGCTGCATCTGGATGAGCGTTTTCCTGTTGATTTATGGCCTGATACAAGTCATTCAGTGCAATCTTAATGCCAGCATTGGTTTGTGGTGGTAAATAGACAGCTATGAAAAATATAGATGAAAACTCTCTTGGTAAATAGTGTGGTCTACAGCTTATCATAAGATACTCTACCTCAGGCGAGCAAAACCTCGAGACTTCCAGCTGTTGTTTACAAATATACACAGACCGCCACCCCTTGTCTTACCGGAGTCAGCCGTTCTATCCTGCCAATGTAGCGTATAGCCCGCTAGCTGTATGTTATCCATGTCGTTCAGCCACGACTCGGTGAAACATAAGATATTACAGTTTTTAATGTCCCGTTGGTAGGATAACCGTAATCTTAGGTCATCCAATTTGTTCTCCAATGATTGAAGATTGGCTAATAGGATTGATGGGAGCGGCAGTTTACTCGCTCGCCGTCGGATCCTTACAAGGCACCCTGACCTACGTCCACGATATCTCCGTCTCTTCCTTATGCGAATGACGGGGATTTGGGCCTTGTCGGGTGTCTGTATGATATCCTTCGCGGCCGCCTCGTTGAAGAAAAAATCTTTGTCCAATACAAGGTGAGTAATCGCTGTCCTGATATCCAGAAGCTCTTTTTGGTTATAAGAGACGATGGCAGAAACATTATGTACAAAATAAATTACAAATAACGCGGAAAAACACACATAATAGTACAATTGGTTAGAGGGCTGTAAAACGTGAAAGCAACAATGGAAATAGAAAACATATACTATACTTACAGTACATATTAATATAGGATTTCTATGGGTTTATGTGTCTGGTCTGTTATTCTGTAGTATTCCCCTTTGTATTACATACAATCAAATCTAAGAAGAAGGTACACTGCATATATTCACCTATTTGTTTCTGTATCAGGTAGGCAATGTTATGTTGCTAAGATTAGAATCCCAGCACCATGTTCACTACTACAACAGGGAGAAGGAATCTCACAGCTTGAGTGTTTTGTTCTTTGATACTGTAGCTGTATGGAAGTGCAGATGTAATATTCACCACACTTTGAGTTAGAATCGGCACACTGTGTGTGTGTGTGTGTGTGTTTGGCAGTCCCGTTTTCTTCCATGGTGGTGACTGTTCTAGTTCAGTGTGATGGTGTATTCTCTGTGGATCCATTATCCAGGCCACACTGGGAAGAGAAAGGGAAGAGTGAGGGAAGAGTGAGGGAAGAGTGAGGGAAGAGTGAGGGAAGAGTGAATGAATAGAGAGGGAAGAGTGAAGGAAGAGACTGTAACTGTACTGTGTGTGTGACTTCACCATTCCATCAGGTAAAATATATTTCTTGAGAGGCACAGTAGAGGATGATGGGTAATGTAGGTCAGGGTCCTGGGGGTCTGGCAAATGTTCAGCGGGTTGTCATGGTAATGCTGTCATAACCAAACAGTGGCGATCTGTCATTCGTGAGCCAATCAGAGAGACATGCTTGATATGTTCATTAAATGAAAGGTCTGTACTAACACATCTCATCAGAGAGAGAGAGGGGAGGAGGAGAGAGGCAATGAGAAGAGAGAAGGGGGATACTGTGAAACAGCTCTCGTCTCTTCTCCTCTTTGTAGTGAGCAGAGGGCTGATGTCAAACTTATGTCGTCCTATTGGGAGCTGCTGTCTGTGTGGGATAAATACTCCAACCCAAAAACTGCCAGTCAGTCAGTCCCATGTGTGACTGCCCCAATTGCCCATTGGATGTGGGACGGTTGCTATGGTAACCATTGCCATACCGTTGTTCTTGAGACATTCCTTCACTCGGGCGGACAGAGTTGTGAATATTATATATGAGGACAAAGTACTTTTAAAATGAAGATACAAAGATGGCATACTTTTTGTGATCATGTCAGAAGTGGAGGGAGGGTTAATTCCAGGAAACTAACCCAGCCAGCTCTTCATGGACCAGGGCACATTTTAGGGCTTTTACCCTCTCTGTGGCTTTCAGCTTTCAGCTTCATTCTCCTACTGAGAGAGAGATGGAAAGTGAGATGAGCATGACTCATTCGTTTGATTCCCACGGGGGGCCAGTATGAAAAAATGTATGCACTCACTAACCTTAAGTCGCTTTGGATAAGAGCGTCTGCTAAATGACTAAAAATGTAAATGTCAATGTAAATTCAAATTAGCATCTCAGGTGGAAACCCTAAAACGCGGCCCACCCAGAGGCATGCTGAGCTAGGGCTGTTACAGTGACCGTATTACCGCTACGCCGGCAGTCACAAGTTATGACCTCAGTCAAATTCCACATGACCGTTTAGTCACGGTAGCTAGGCTTTTCCAAGCTCTGATGCTGCTGATGGTCATTAGTAGCCTACCAAACTGCCTGGTACTCCGCACTCTATTTTCCGTCTAATCACTCTGACATCAATGCAAATGTAATTAAAAGTCAAATCAAACACTTCATGACAGCCCATGAACTCATGTTGCGCAACATTTCTATAGGCTATGCAATTGCGTGAAAATGTTTTGATGGCCTCTATTAAAAAGAGCAGGATCCCATCAGCTTTCTATAGGCTTACTATATTTATTTCTCAACTTTCCTAATATTAAACACATTGCTTCTCTTTACAACAGGAGTATAACCTACCTGGCTGGCATGAAAATGAACCACGGGAAAAGCGTCCTCCATTTGCTATTTAAGTGCATAGATGACATGTATTTTTCCCCCTGCCCCTGTTCTGAGACAGGTGCATGATAATGGTCCATTCTAAATCAAAACTAATTTCACACATATATTATTTAGTATATGTAAAGACAAGATTAAAACAAGAGTAGTCTGATGGGTGACATTAGCCTATCACTTGTGAATTATGTATTAGGATATCACTTGTGAATGATGCCCAGCGTGTGCAGTAAGGCAAGAAACAGCACATGCCTTTTTCCCCCAACTTTTTCTAATCATAGTCGCACACCCTCATGTAGCCTAGCCCATAGGCCTATATGTTTTGATAAGGTTTGTATCACAACTAAAGTAACCAAATAACTAGCCTAATAGTATATCAACATTTTAAGCTAAATGTTCTAATCTGTTGCATCAGCCTCATTGCTTTTCAAATATTTTCTGATGCAAGTAGTTGTATTAATTTGAGGTCTATAACATCCCACAACTGTCCCAGAGTATGTTTGGAATATTTATTTATCGCACAGAAGGACAAGTTGATCAATAGAATAGTTCAACTTTTGTACTATGGGGGATAGTAGATTGACATAGGCTAGTGCTTTTGCTGTTCGTTAGGCCTACTCATCTTGTTGGCTGACAAAAAGTAAATGTGGACAGTTCTTCTAACATCTTCAATATGCACCTCGGAATTCGATAAGAAGGACGCTCGCCGTTGCGTTCCCGATGTGTCTGTCTTCACTTGTAGCCTACTTCGGAGCTGAGATACCTGTGAGAAGGACCCGATCACATTACTGGCATTGGCTAATAAGAATTGCGATATCTGAGAGAGCCATGTGAGTGAGAGGTGCTTCGGAGCACGGCAATTGCCAGCTGGTAGAAGGGAATTATAATTATTATATTCAGCCCAAGGGCACAACGGCCACTTTGGCCGCAAAAGGCATGGATTTTTTTAGGGGACATTACGGCTGCACAAGGGGGATGTGGCCATGAAATTCGAAGCCTGGTGAGATTATTATCAAGTGCTTGTCAAATTGTGAGTGAGAGACTGATGAAGTGTGTGCAGCCTGCACAAGAAACAAAGCAGAGCTCATGCCTTTCAAATGACTTTTTTCAAATCATCATTAGTCGCATCATGCGCCGGTACCCCCCTGTATATATAGCCTCCCTACTGTTATTTTATTTTTCTCAACACTTTTTTGTTGTTTTATTCTACTTTTTTATGAAAAATAAATGCAGTGTTGGTTAAGGGCTGTAATTAAGCATTTCACTGTAATGTCTGCACCTGTTGTATTCGGCGCATGTGGCCAATAAAATTTGATTTGATTTGATAGACTGTATTAAAAATTAAAACATATAGCCCAACATTTGTATCACAACTAAAGTTGCATTTAATTCTAAATTAAGCATGTAGGAGGACCTGTTTCTTTGTTAACCGCTCAACACAGAATAGTCGCATGTGCACACTCCCTCGGAAATATCCTTTCTATTTTATTCAGCTATGTTCAATTGTATTCTTCATACTATAAAATAATGTAAAATAATGTCTATGGAATTCTAAGCAAATCTTGTGTGCTAAATGAACTAGTGTAGCCCACAGCGTAGCCAGATCAGGGCCTAACATAAGGACAACTCTGCTATTCTGTTCTTCTGAAATAGACTACATTTTCTTCATATCATGTTTCTTTAGACTTGTCTAAAATAAATAATGGATTTGTTGTGATGGTGTAGGCTATATTAAATTGATTTATTAGACTTTTTTAAATGTAGATGTTCCAATGGTCTGCATCAGTGGCTTGTAGGCTATGTGTGGAAGCCAGGAGATGCTAAACGTGTTTATGGTAATTAACGGTCAATTACCGTGAGACCGGCAGTTATTTGCTTGACAATCACCGGCTGACAAAATGTCATGACTGACACAGCCCTAATGCTGACGCACGCGCACACACACATGAGGAAACCAGGGGCCATATTACACACACAGCAAGGGCCAGAGCAAAGGGCCAGTCTCAGTGATGTAACCAGCCAACACAGACTGGCTAAAATATTTGTCTCCTGCTATGAGGAATGAAGCCTGGTTTAAACTGCCATCATGTCCATGCAGACCATACTATAGCCTCTGCAGCTTTTAGACTCTATCAGACATGGACACACACACACAGGAATGCATGCACACACACACGCATACACACACTGACAAAGTGAGTGAGTCAATGAGCAACACAGGGAACAGGAAGGCATGGACACAGACAGATCAGTGTTCCCTCCTGTCCTACAGCAGTCCAAAGCCTCTGCTGATCCCTAGGCTTTAACGGGCCAGCATTTCCTGACATTTCATCACCTTTTTACAGCTCAGTAAGTGTCAGGGATAGTTCAATGGGACAGGAACCAGCAGGTCAGGAGGAGTGAAGGGTAGTTATCTCTCCCTGCAGAACCATTAGCCTTTCCAATCCATGGCAGAGGAGTCACTTACTGTATCTCATCTCTCGTTCCCTCACTCCATCCATCCATCCCTCCTTCCCTTTATCCAATCCTGATCTTATAGGATGAATGGATGTGTTTCGGAATCACTCCAGCAAATTCACTAAAGAACAGCTCAATTATATTAGAGGTAACTGTATTCCCCAAATCCCCTGCTTTAAATTAGTCATAATCTTCCCAGCCCTATTTATTTGATGAATATTCTCCAACCCCCAGAGTGAAGTATAAATGCTTTTTAAAGGCGGGGTGGGGGTTATTTTGTTTGTAAATGAGTCATTGATTCCGGTGGGGTTTGAAGGGGTTCATGGGTTGTGCGCTAGGGAGGGTCTTAGGGGTAGTTTGTCTGTTTTAATGTCAATTAATAGTTGAATTGACTGATTCTCTAGGGGTTGGGACTAGGGGGTTGGAAGGCGGCCCCATTCCAAGGGAGGTGCGCAGGAGGTGTTTTTGATCACTGATGAATCCTTTATTATAAACCCCCTCCTGAGTATCATGATATGGAAGGTGTTACTGATTATAACGGATGGGGCTTTTAAACAGCACTGTCAGTGTGCATTTCATGGCCGCCTCGCTCTCTTACATTCATCTTTCTCTCTCTGGTAATTAGCCTGAGAAGACGAGACCAGCTCCGCTCTAACGGCTGCTACAGCAAACCCTCGTTTACAGGCCTCATCTCCTAGCCAATCAGAGCATGACGCTCATGTCTCTCTTCCCAAATGGCACCCTATTGAATGGTCTCTGGTGAAAAGTAGTGCACTATTAGGGAATAGGGTGCCATTTGAGACGCAATCCTGTCTGTTACGCTTGTATCCTGTATCTATCCCCGACGGTGTTCCCTGCCTTAACTAACGAGGGCCTTAATGAGCCAATCAGCGTCTCGTTGTGTTTAACAAAGAAACATGGTGTCAGTTTGACTTATTCACACCTCGCTCCCTCCTGTTTGTTTTCTCTTCACAGAAATCTGCTGGACATGGATACCTTCTCCAAGTCAGATCCAAGTAAGATCACTATTTGTTCCACAATTTCACTGTAATATCTGTTCCATATAAATTTTTCTGTATAATTAGTATGTGTGTGATTGTGCCTGGGGGCTTCCTGAAGCTCTGCTCTCCTGATTAGCCAAAACATCTCCGACAAGCTTTCTATCCTGTTCAGCAGGATTGGGGTCAATTCTATTTCAATTCCAGTCAATTCAGAAAGTTTACCAAATTCCAATAACAATTCAAATTCTTCCTCCTTGAAAAGCTATGAAGAGAATTTGAATTTTAGTGTACTTCCTGAATTGACTGGAATTGAAATCGAATTGACCACAACCCTGCTGTTCAATCATTTAACCCATCCTCACACTCCCTATTCAACCTCCTCTCTCTGTCTGGGCCCGGTTTCCCAAAAGCATCGTTAGAACCTTCGTATGAGCATTGGTAGCCCTTCACACTAGTACCCATATACGGGTTGAAAATGGCAGATTTGGGCATTGATAAGCCCCTAAATTGGAACGATGTGGCTGTACAGTAAAATGCAAAAACTCAGGCTTTGCGCTGTATGAGTTTTGACTGATAGCCGTTCTGAACTTGAGCACTGAACGCAACATAAACTTGCCCCCATCCCTCCTGTTAATTGGGCAACTTTCGCAAATTTTTTGTTGTCTGGGTGAGGGAAATGCTGTACATTAAGAGAACTTGATATATTTTGAAAGACGTTGAGGATTATAATAAATACCACTTGGATGTCATACAAGCAAGCCAAACACCTGTGAGTCCAGATGTGCACTTCACATTTCCATATCATAAAACTTGTGTCATATACAGTGTCAACATTTATGATCACTATGTTTGATATACAGTTACAAGATAACATGGCGTCATACCCTGGGTAGTTCTGAACAGAATAAGCCTATGTTTGTCTGTTGTGAAGAAAATTAGCTGCGTAACAAGCAACTGAATACACGCATGACTCCTTTCTATGCGTACCAAAATCATGATATTTTTTCTCTGAATTGCCCTGTCAAAGCCTAAGAGCCAATTTATGCTTGATCCAAAAATGTATCCGCAATTGCAGAGCCTCTGGAGGCACGCAGAGGCCAAATTGAGCTCCGTACCGCATCGCCGTCCACCTCTCAAATTTTGTAACAATGGCGAGGGCTCTGTATATCTCCGCATTGACATGATTGGTTGATGTTAGGTGAGGGCGGGAGGTCCTGTACAAACACAAACTCACTTCCTTGACAACTTCCTTCACAACAGCTCTGTGCTGCTCCGCAAAGCGCAAGAAGTATGAATGCCCTGATGTCTGCCAAGGCCATATTACTGGAAATGCTGCACGGCCAATGCAGATGTCGGAGTGACCATGTAGTGCCTTTAACACTGTAAGATCGTATTTTATAACTTAGCTAGTCATTTTGGCAATAGAACAAGCTTTCAAATGATGCCCACCTGACCCAGATTGCGATTTATAATGGGCAGTTTTTGGATTGTGTAAACAACAACAGTAATTGTGTGATGGCTGGGATGCAGGGTTGTGTTCCAAACAAAACACATTTTTCAGGAATATTCTTATAATCTTACTGAATGTATCCAGTGTATTTTCAGATTTCATTACCAACAAATGTGGTGAAAAGTACAATACATGTAAAATGCATATAAAATCAACAGTGTAATATTTGGATTCAGTCTTGTGTCAGGTGAACTGTTGGGTTCTCAACTTTGGTCTAATAATTTTCCCATAATCTCCAAATTGTTCCCTTTCAATTATTACCATGCTTATGCATATGCATGTCATATTTCTTCTTTAAGAAACCTTTAAATGTAGCCCTATCCATGTAGGCCAATTCCCACTCATGTAAAAAGTTAAATCTCAAAGCTGTTTCCAAAAACTTTAAAATGCTTGTTATTTACTGACTGCTTCAGACCACTCGTAGAACAGCTAAGTGCACTGTTGTATGCTATTTTGCCCTTCCGCGTCACTTTATACACAGACGATCTCTGCTAAACATAGAATCAAGATGTTTATCTGTCTCTCTCTGACCGCTGATAACTTCAGAACGAAATCGAATACAAAGTTGCCAATGTCTTTCCAATTGTTACACAAGCTAAGGATAAAAAGTCTGCTTCAAATGAAACTGAGGTTGACTGCATTAAACGATTAATATAGTAGGCCTATAGGCTACAAACATAGGCCTACATACACTGAGTGCACAAAACATTAAGAACACCTTCCTAATATTGAGTTGCACCCCCTTTTGCCCTGAAAACAGCCTCAATTTGTTGGGGCATAGACTCTACAATGTTCCACAGAAATACTGGCCCATGTTCACTCCAATGCTTCCCACGGTTGTGTCAAGTTGGCTGAATGTCCTTTGGGTGGTGGACCATTCTTGATACACATGGTAAACTGTTGAGCGTGAAAAATCCAGCAGCATTGCAGTTCTTGACACACTCAAACCGGTGCGCCTGGCATCTACTACCATACCCCGTTCAAAGGCACTTCAATATTTTGTCTTGCCCATTCACCCTCTGAATGGCACACACACAATGCATGTCTCAATTGTTTCAAAGCTTAAAAATCCTTCTTTAACCTGTCTGCTCCCCTTCATCTACACTGATTGAAGTGGATTTATCAAGTGACATCAATAACGGATCATAGCTTTAACCTGGATTCACCTGGTCAGTCTATGTCATGGAAAGAGCAGATGTTCCTATTTTGCTAATTTTACGGCTATAGTGTCTGTAATTCTTGCCTCAATATATTTCATGATGTGTAACAACGTGCACATTATAAGCCACGTCCATATTTGCAGCCATAGGTGATAATATCTCTCTAGGAGCTGATACGTCGTCAGTATTGTGAAATAATGATAATGTTAAGGTAAAATTTGAATGGGGAAAGCTGATCAGAGAGCAACGCTGCCTTTATATTCGACCCTATCACTATCGACCCTATCACATGCTCCAACGACGCACTTAGTGAACGTACTCTCTGCATAGTATTTTCTCTTTGGTGTGTTCGGCATTGTAGGAACGATGCATCGTTAAAACACTCCTAAGCCTAAATTCCTTCGGTATCGGGAAACCGGGCCCTGGTCTGTAGTCTTTCCCCTCTCCTGTTGGTTTGGAACTAAATGTCTACCTACCTGTAATATCCCATGATCCTGAACTGCTCCCTGCTAGAGAAGACTCTTAGGATGTGTCCGAGTATTTCGGATGGAGCCATTGCCTTTTCAATGGTAGTCATCTGTTGCCGGATGAATGACATTGACAACGAAGATGATTTTCTTACAAAAACACACACAAACAATCCGTCTTATGTTGGATGCAACTCGTATACGTTAGTATGCCATACAACATGGATTACACATAAAGGTGTGAGTCACTCCCTACTTATTTTACATGTTTATTTATTTTGACAGTAATTGTGTGAAGAGGACCTGAGGGCCAAATGACTAATCTGAATATATATATAATATATATATATATATATATATATATATATATATATATATATATATATATATATATATATATATATATATATATATATTCAGTAGGCGTGATTTGTTGTGCTTGGTTTTCCCTGCGGTTTAATTGAGAAGATCAGCACACAGACTGCATTAAAGCTAAGCTAAGGCACGACTCCAACACCATCATTAAGTTTGCCGACGACACAACAGTGGTAGGCCTGATCACCGACAACGATGAGACAGCCTATAGGGAGGAGGTCAGAGATCTGGCCGTGTGGTGCCAGGACAACAACCTCTCCCTCAACGTGACCAAGACAAAGGAGATGATTGTGGACTACAGAAAAAAAAAGAGGACTGAGCACGCCCCCATTCTCATCGACGGGGCTGTAGTGGAACAGGTTGAGAGCTTCAAGTTCCTTGGTGTCCACATCACCAACGAACTATCATGGTCCAAACACACCAAGACAGTCGTGAAGAGGGCACGACAAAGCCTATTCCCCCTCAGGAGACTAAAAAGATTTGGCATGGGTCCTCAGATCCTCAAAAAATTCTACAGCTGCACCATCGAGAGCATCCTGACTGGTTGCATCACCGCCTGGTATGGCAACTGCTTGGCCTCTGACCGCAAGGCACTACAGAGGGTAGTGCGTACGGCCCAGTACATCACTGGGGCAAAGCTCCCTGCCATCCAGGACCTCTATACCAGGCGGTGTCAGAGGAAGGCCCTCAAAATTGTCAAAGACTCCAGCCACCCTAGTCATAGACTGTTCTCTCTGCTACCGCACGGCAAGCGGTACCGGAGTGCCAAGTCTAGGTCCAAAAGACTTCTCAACAGCTTCTACCCCCAAGCCATAAGACTCCTGAACAGCTAATCATGGCTACCTGGACTATTTGCACTGCCCCCCCCACCCCATCCTTTTTACGCTGCTGCTACTCTGTTAAGTATTTATGCATAGTCACTTTAACTCTACCCACATGTACATATTACCTCAACTACCTCAACTAGCCGGTGCCCCCGCACATTGACTCTGCAACGGTACCCCCCTGTATATATAGCCTCCCTACTGTCACTTTATTTTACTGTATATATAGCCTCCCTACTGTCACTTTATTTTACTTCTGCTCTTTTTTTCTCAACACTTTTTTTGTTGTTGTTTTATTCTTACTTTTTTTGTTTAAAATAAATGCACTGTTGGTTAAGGGCTGTAAGTAAGCATTTCACTGTAATGTCTGCACCTGTTGTATTCGGCGCATGTGACCAATAAAATTTGATTTGATTTGAGTTTTTGAGACATGAGTGTTTCTGCTCTTGATAGTTTCATCGTTTGCATTAGTTTAACTTTGAAATATCTCAACTCCATCTCCACCATACCTAGGCCCCTCCTTCCATTACTCCATCCTTAGCTTCTCCTTTATTTGAGTTTGAGTTTATTTTTATTTTTACAGGGACAGTGGACATTAACCAACATTTCATTAAAAGTGCTGGTTTTGTTCAGAAGTCTGATTGTCCTTTAGCCATGTCTTTGTTTTTTGTGAAGGTGTGATAGGTGGTGCAGTTGTGTGTGTCTGATGGCAGTGTGTTCCAGACATGGGAAGCTCTCACAGAAAAAGCAGATTGACTAAAGGTCAACCCAGTGTTTCCTTAATGGTTTGGATTATCTGGAGGGTCACGTGAAACACGTGAAAATTAATAAGGCTTTGGGAAAACCATGCTCCTTGAATGTTATTAAAATCAGTGTGAGGTTATGGATGTCAAATCAAATCAAATGTTATTGGTCGAATACAACCGGCGTAGACTTTACAGTGAAACGCTTACTTACGAGCTGTTCGCAACAATACAGTTAAAAGAAAAATATTTGCTATATACTGTAAAAAAGGAAATGGTAACACAATAGAAACAATAACAAGGAGTACCAAGTCGATGTGCAGGGGTAAGAGCTAGTTGAGGTAATTGAGGTACAGTGAGGGAAAAAAGTATTTGATCCCCTGCTGATTTTGTACGTTTGCCCACTGACAAAGAAATTATCAGTCTATAATTGTAATGGTAGGTTTATTTGAACAGTGAGAGACAGAATAACAAAAAAAAAATCTAGAAAAACGCATGTCAAAAATGTTATAAATTGATTTGCATTTTAATGAGGGAAATAAGTATTTGACCCCCTCTCAATCAGAAAGATTTCTAGCTCCCAGGTGTCTTTTATACAGGTAACGAGCTGAGATTAGGAGTACGCTCTTAAAGGGAGTGCTCCTAATCTCAGCTTGTTACCTGTATAAAAGACACCTGTCCACAGAAGCAATCAATCAATCAGATTCCAAACTCTCCACCATGGCCAAGACCAAAGAACTCTCCAAGGATGTCAGGGACAAGATTGTAGACCTACACAAGGCTGGAATGGGCTACAAGACCATCGCCAAGCAGCTTGGTGAGAAGGTGACAACAGTTGGTGAGATTATTCGCAAATGGAAGAAACATAAAATAACTATCAATCTCCCTCGGCCTGGGGCTCCATGCAAGATCTCACCTCGTGGAGTTGCAATGATAATGAGAACGGTGAGGAATCAGCCCAGAACTACACGGGAGGATCTTGTCAATGATCTCAAGGCAGCTGGGACCATAGTCACCAAGAAAACAATTGGTAACACACTACGCCGTGAAGGACTGAAATCCTGCAGCGCCCGCAAGGTCCCCTTGCTCAAGAAAGCACATATACATGCCCGTCTGAAGTTTGCCAATGAACATCTGAATGATTCAGAGGAGAACTGGGTAAAAGTGTTGTGGTCAGATGAGACCAAAATTGAGCTCTTTGGCATCAACTCAACTCGCCGTGTTTGGAGGAGGAGGAATGCTCCCTATGACCCCAAGAACACCATCCCCACCGTCAAACATGGAGGTGGAAACATTATGCTTTGGGGGTGTTTTTCTGCTAAGGGAACAGGACAACTTCACTGCATCAAAGGGACGATGGACGGGGCCATGTACCGTCAAATCTTGGGTGAGAACCTCCTTCCCTCAGCCAGGGCATTGAAAATGGGTAATGGATGGGTATTCCAGCATGACAATGACCCAAAACACACGGTCAAGGCAACAAAGGAGTGGCTCAAGAAGAAGCACATTAAGGTCCTGGAGTGGCCTAGCCAGTCTCCAGACCTTAATCCCATAGAAAATCTGTGGAGGGAGCTGAAGGTTCGAGTTGCCAAACGTCAGGCTCGAAACCTTAATGACTTGGAGAAGATCTGCAAAGAGGAGTGGGACAAAATCCCTCCTGAGATGTGTGCAAACCTGGTGGCCAACTACAAGAAACGTCTGACCTCTGTGATTGCCAACAAGGGTTTTGCCACCAAGTACTAAGTCATGTTTTGCAGAGGGGTCAAATACTTATTTCCCTCATTAAAATGCAAATCAATGTAGAACATTTTTGACATGCGTTTTTCTGGATTTTTGTTGTTGTTATTCTGTCTCTCACTGTTCAAATAAACCTACCATTAAAATTATAGACTGATCATTTCTTTGTCAGTGGGCAAACGTACAAAATCAGCAAGGGATCAAATACTTTTTTCCCTCGCTGTAGGTAGGGGTCAAATTGACTAGGCAATCAGGATATAATAAACGGAGTAGCAGCAGCGTATGTGAAGTGTGTGCGGCCTCAATGTGCGTGTGTGTGTGTTTGAGTGTCAGTGTAGTATGTGTGAGTGAGTGGGGAGAGTCATGTGAGTGTATAGAGCCAGTGCAAGAGAGTTAGTGCAAAAAAAATGTACGTATGGATCAGTGGAGGCTGCTGAGGGGAGGAGGACTCATAATAATGGCTGTAATGGAGTCAATGGAGTGGTATCAACCACATCAAAGATGTGGTTTCCATGTGGTTGATACCACTCCATTCCAGCCATTATTATGAGCCATCCTACCCTCAGCAGCCTCCACTAGTATGTATGTATGTTTATGTTATTATGTAATCATTTACTGATGAATCACTGGGCTGTGTATTAATCAGTAATGTGGTTAATGGTTCTGTATTGTTGTGGCATTGTTGCCTTCTCTCTCTCTCTCCATCTTACTCTCTTTCTCTTTCTTTCTCTCTCTCTGGTTGGAATGCCTCACACATGCTCTTCATCTTTCTGTTTTTCTTTTCTTTCAGGCCTTTTGTCTGCTTTTCTGCCTGTCTTGACATTCTTGTATTCCAGTAGCCTTGCATGAATTTCTGTAAGTTTTTTTCTTCTGTTCTTTCTTTCTTTCTTTCTTCCTTTCTTTCTTTGGGTCTCATGAAGTGAGCACAACACACACACACACACACACACATACAAATTCCTGTACTTGATATCAGTGTGCGTCAAACTTGTCATCAACATTGTTGTGGTGCTGATCTCAATTCAGCATCCCTAAATTCTGTCTCTGAGTCTCGCCCCCTCTCCCCTCCTCCTCAACTCCAGCCCAAAATAGAAACAGGGCGTCTTCCTTCATCTCACGCCTCGCTAGTCAATCAGAGTGACTCCACTCATATGTCACGGGCTCAAGGCAGATTTATTCATATTCATGTATGGGATCTGTGGCAAATAATAGGGAGAAGGAGGCTATGTGACTATTGATAGGCTTATGATGATGAGCCAGGACCAGGGCCACATACATTCATGTAAGGAGGCACTTGTGCTGAGTGGCCATCTTAATCATGCTGAGTGCTGCTGCTCAAGTCTTCCAGAATTAAGCTGCTTCAGTGGGCAGCGAGAGGGGCCAGGCAAGGCCAGGGGACAGGGGAGGGATAGGGGGACAGAGGGACAACTCTATAGCCTTTTCTTCTCAGGTCTCAGATGAGACTTACTGTGGGGAGAATAGGGGTCGTATATCTCTCTTTGGGTGAGCCTTTGAAAATGAAGGTAGAGAAGGAGAGATCCAGAGAGATAGTGGGAGTGTGGCAGAGATACAAGAGCGAGGGGAGAGCGAGAGACGCGGAGAGAGTGAGTGTGAGAGAGATGTCAGAGATGTCGGGACAAAGGCTGCTCTTATGTTCACTACATTCCTCTCTTCCCTCTCTCTGTAAGAGGCATATGAACAGAGGCTAATTGGCTTCAGCTCTCCTCTGGGCTGCTGAGTAAGTGATTGTGTGTGTGTGTGTGTGTGCCACTACCTTAACAGGAGCTTATTATGCTGTGCCTTCTCAAAGCCTACTGAAATAAGTACACCATGAATGACCTAAGTTTTTTCCCACTACAGCATTATACTGTTGTCGATTTAAAACATTCCTCCTCTGTTTGTAACCCTGTAATGCATTTTCCTCACAAAAGGAAATGCATGGTCCCCTGTTTAACCTGCTTCTTCTGTGTATCTCCCTCTTCATCTAGTATGCGTTCTGTACACACAAGGCATCGGCAATAAGGAGTGGAGAGAGGTAAGTCCCCTTCAGTTAGCCTACACAGTACACCAGAGACTGAATTGAGAAGGCCTGATATTCAACATGATCTTTGGCACTCAAACATCAATATTTATACAAGTAAATGATTAAATGAATCCTCAACCCAATCATAACTCAGTTAGATTCCCCATCTCTTCATATTTTCCCTATGATGAATAATTTCTCATATATCAGACCCATATCACCACTATAGATAGCTCTGTTAGGTTCATGTGCATTTACAGTGAGGGAAAAAAGTATTTGATCCCCTGCTGATTTTGTAAGTTTGCCCACTGACAAAGACATGATCAGTCTATCATTTTAATGGTAGGTTTATTTGAACAGTGAGAGACAAAATAACAACAAAGAAATCCAGAAAAACGCATGTCAAAAATGTTATAAATTGATTTGCATTTTAATGAGGGAAATACGTATTTGACCCCTCTGCAAAACATGACTTAGTCCTTGGTGGCAAAACCCTTGTTGGCAATCACAGAGGTCAGATGTTTCTTGTAGTTGGCCACCAGGTTTGCATACATCTCAGGACGGATTTTGTCCCACTCCTCTTTGCAGATCTTCTCCAAGTCATTAAGGTTTCGAGGCTGACGTTTGGCAACTCGAACCTTCAGCTCCCTCCATATATTTTCTATGGGATTAAGGTCTGGAGACTGGCTAGGCCACTCCAGGACCTTAATGTGCTTCTTCTTGAGCCACTCCTTTGTTGCCTTGGCTGTGTGTTTTGGGTCATTGTCATGCTGGAATACCCATCCACGACCCATTTTCAATGCCCTGGCTGAGGGTAGGAGGTTCTCACCCAAGATTTGACGGTACATGGCCCCGTCCATCGTCCCTTTGATGCGGTGAAGTTGTCCTGTCCCCTTAGCTGAAAAACACCCCCAAAGCATAATGTTTCCACCTCCATGTTTGATGGTGGGGATGGTGTTCTTGGGGTCATAGGCAGCATTCCTCCTCCTCCAAACACGGCGAGTTGAGTTGATGCCAAAGAGCTCCATTTTGGTCTCATCTGACCACAACACTTTCACCCAGTTCTGAATCATTCAGATGTTCATTGGCAAACTTCAGACGGGCATGTATATGTGCTTTCTTGAGCAGGGGGACCTTGCGGGCGCTGCTGGATTTCAGTCCTTCACGGCGTAGTGTGTTACCAATTGTTTTCTTGGTGACTATGGTCCCAGCTGCCTTGAGATCATTGACAAGATCCTCCCGTGTAGTTCTGGGCTGATTCCTCTCCGTTCTCATGATCATTGCAACTCCACGAGGTGAGTTCTTGCATAGAGCCCCAGGCCGAGGGAGATTGACAGTTATTTTGTGTTTCTTCCATTTGCGAATAATCGCACCAACTGTTGTCACCTTCTCACCAAGCTGCTTGGTGATGGTCTTGTAGCCCATTCCAGCCTTGTGTACGTCTACAATCTTGTCCCTGACATCCTTGGAGAGCTCTTTGGTCTTGGCCATGGTGGAGAGTTTGGAATCTGATTGATTGATTGCTTCTGTGGACAGGTGTCTTTTATACAGGTAACAAGCTGAGATTAGGAGCACTCCCTTTAAGAGTGTGCTCCTAATCTCAGCTCGTTACCTGTATAAAAGACACCTGGGAGCCAGAAATCTTTCTGATTGAGAGGGGTCAAATACTTATTTCCCTCATTAAAATGCAAATCAATTTATAACATTTTTGACATGCATTTGTTTCTGGATTTTTTTGTTGTTATTCTGTCTCTCACTGTTCAAATAAACCTACCATTAAAATTATAGACTGATCATGTCTTTGTCAGTTGGCAAACGTACAAAATCAGCAGGGGATCAAATACTTTTTTCCCTCACTGTATTACTCTGCTTTTGTCATAAATGCCACCCTATTCCCTACATATGGGCCCTGGTCAAAAGTAGTGCACTATATAGGAAATAGGGTGTCATTTGGGAGGCAGCCTCGGTAATGTCACTCTCAAGTAATGAATTCTCAATATTTCATACATTTATTTATTTGAAATTGTGATGCACCATCAAATTCTTCGAGCAGTAAATTAATTTCTCTCTCCATTAGAAATCGTTTGTATGTCACGAATGTAGTCTGTCAAATACCCCCATTAAACTGAAGGAAATATCTTGCATGCTTTTGACCCTCAACCTTTTCATCCTCTCTCTCTCTCTCTCTCTCTCTCTCTCTCTCTCTCTCTCTCTCTCTCTCTCTCTCTCTCTCTCTCTCTCTCTCTCTCTCTCTCTCTCTCTCTCTCTCTCTCTCTCTCTCTCTCTCTCTCTCTCTCTCTCTCTCTCTCTCTCTCTCTCTCTCTCTCTCTCTCTCTCTCTCTCTCTCTCTCTCTCTCTCTCTCTCTCTCTCAAGTTTGGAAGGACAGAGGTGATTGAAAACACTCTCAACCCAGAGTTTGTTCGTAAATTCATCTTGGATTATTTCTTTGAGGAACGACAGAATCTGAGATTTGACCTGTAAGCAAAACTAAACATTTGTATGTGCCTCTGTCTTTTTCACTACCTTTGTGTAGTTGTGTGTATAGTGTATAAAGGAGTGTATCTACAGTATGCATTGTTAGTACGGATTGGTGTCCCTGCCTAGTGTCCTGTCAGTGTGTGTGTGTGTGTGTGTGTGCATGCAGACGTGTATGTGTGTGTGTAGGTATTTAAATCTCTCTGACATGCGAGGGGTCAGGAGGTCACGTGGGCCCTCTCTGGCCGATACGAGAGTGAAAATTAAGTGCTGTGTGTGTGTGTGTCAGCGTCCGTTGTCATGACAACTGAAAGACCAACTAGGACCTGTAAAAGCCACATTCTTTTACTGAGAGCGACACAACTAACTGAACACACAACTAACTGAATACACACGACTAATTGAATGATACACAAATCTCTATGTACACCAATAGCATTATTTACTCCATGTGAATTGGTCTGACTGGGACTGTAATAAACTATATATACAAAAGTATGTGGACACCCCTTCAAATTAGTGGATTCGGTTATTTCAGCCACACCCGTTGCTGACAGGTGTATAAAATCGAGCACACAGCCATGCAATCTCCATAGAAGTGGAAACGTCTAGGCGCAACAACGGCTCAGCCGTGAAGTGGTAGGCCACATAAGCTCACAGAATGGGACCGCTGAGTGCTGAAGCACGTAGCGTGTAAAAATTGTCTGTCCTCGGTTGCAACACACAGCACAAGTGTTCGTCGGGAGCTTCATGAAATGGCCGAGCAGCCGCACACAAGCTTAAGATAACCATGCGCAATGCCAAACGTTGGCTGGAGTGGTGTAAAGCTCGCCGCCATTGGACTCTGGGGCGGTGAAAATGCATTCTCTGGAGTGATGAATCACGCTTCACCATCTGGCAGTCCGACGGACTAATCTGAGTTTGGCCAGGAGAACGCTACCTGTCCCAATGCATAGTGCTAACTGTAAAGTTTGGTGGAGGGGGAATAATGGTCTGGGGCTGTTTTTCATGGTTCGGGCTGGGCCCTTTAGTTCAAGTATACAATGACATTCTAGACGATTCTGTGCTTCCAACTTTATTGCACCAGTTTGGGGAAGACCCTTTCCTGTTTCAGCATGACAATGCCCCCGTGCACAAAGTGAGGTCCATACAGAAATGGTTTGTCGAGATCGGTGTGGAAGAACTTGACTGGCCTGCATTGAGCCCTGACCTCAACCCCATCGAACACCTTTGGGATGAATTGGAATGCCGATTGCGAGCCAGGCCTAATTGCTCAACATCGGTTCCTGACCTCACTAATGCTCTTGTGGCTGAATGGAAGCAAGTCCCCGCAGCAATGTTCCAACATCTAGTGGAAAGCCTTCCCAACTTCATATTAATGCCCATGATTTTGGAATGAGATGTTCGACGAGCAGGTGTCCACATACTCTTGGTCATGTAGTGTACATCTACTGATTCATGCCGTGTGACTGTGTGTGTGTAATGATGACGTTGTTTTTACCCTGGTGATGAGAACCGACAAGCGTGACTCACAATTCTCTCACTCTAATGAGAGGGGGACAGGAGTTATTACTGAGCTCAGGACAACCGCACCACATACACACACAAACATACACAAACACACACACACACAGTCCGCATTTACATAACAGTGTAGCCATGTTCCAATCGTGTGCATGCGTTGACTGTGTTTATAATTTAGACACACATGATAATTTAGACACACACGTACTTCATCCATCACATGCACGCACACACACACACGTATACACACACACAGTCGGGGAGGTAGGACTACATGACAGGCTATACATAGACTAGGGAGCCCTAATGCAATTCAGCCAGGTGGAGGGAATGTAAATGGACTGTGTGTGTGTGTGTGTGTGTGTGTGTGTGTGTGTGTGTGTGTGTGTGTGTGTGTGTGTGTGTGTGTGTGTGTGTGAGAGAGAGAGAATATGTGTATGTGTTAAGAGGGTGCGTGTGTTCACGACCTGTGTGTGTGTGTGTGTCTCCCCGCAGGCTTAAGATGTGTGTGTGTGTGTGTGGGCGAACATCAGGCCATACTACATCCTCCACTGATGGCTGTGCTCTGCTCAGATAGCTAACACTCTTTTTTTCTATTTTTACCTCCCTTCTCTCTCTCTCTCTCCCTTCTTCTGCTTCTCCCTCCTTCTCTCTCTCCCTCTTTTTCCTCTCCCTCTCTTTCTCCCCCCACTGATCACTCTCTCTTCCTTGGTCTCTTTTCCCCTGTCTCCTTCTCTCTTTCCTTCCTTGTAGTTCTTTCTGGTTTGTGTCAGAGTAGACATGGAATAATATTCTGTCATTCATGTTATGGCTCGGTTGGTTTCTTGACTGTGTGGAAGCCTGTGTTTAAAGGTTAGTTAGGGCAGCTTTTCATTCTTGTTTATCCTGGTCTGAAATAGAATTTTCCCAGGCAAGCGAGTGGAGCTCTAGTCAAATGGGTTTCTGAGAGAGGTGGACAAGAGAGTGATGGAGCGCTGCTGGGTTGTGTTAATGTCAGAGCTGAGGCTTAACACACACACACACAAACACACACAAACACACACACCACAAGCATGTGCACGCATACAAGCTGCTGATGCTCGCCTTTGGAAGATCTACATTTAAAAAAGTATAATAAATCAATTGAATATACACCATCACAATAAATCCATTATTTATTTTAGGAAGGTCCATCTAAAGAAACATGATATGAATCAAATGTATTTCAGAAGAACAGAATATGAGTTGGCCTACTGTATGTTATCTGGCTATGCGGCATGCTGTAGGCTTGTTCATTTAGCAGGCAAGATATGCTTAAGTCCTGTACCATTATTTTATATTATATTATTTTATAGTAAAAATAATATAATTGAACATAGCTGAATAAAATAGAAAGGATATTTTTCCCATTCTGGAGTGAGAGTGTGCATATGAAGGGCTATTTTGAGCGTAAAAGTGATCATTTGAAGCAGGTCCTATACGCTAGATTTAGAGTTATTTGAAATTAAACAATATATGGGCTGCATGATGCAACTATGGGCTATTAATGATTTGAGGAGGAGAGGAAACACATGGTGGTGAGATTTTCTGTAGCTAAAGGTAATGGGTCTGCCTATTAATTATGAAAATATAAAAAATGCCCTATATTACTAGGCTATTCAAAATCAAATATATAAATTCACTATAATTGTAGGCTAACTCTGAATTTGTTTAATTTAGGCTAGAACAATTATATACCAAAGATATCTTAAATCAGTATTTATTTTGTTTTTCTGCTGTGTGTAGTATGCGGTCGGCTATGTATTGTTTAACGACATAATCATTATATGAATTCAGGGTTTTTTTCAGGCTTGGGCTCATAAACAGTATAGGCCTATGCAGATGCATAAGCGCTAATATGCATATGAGGGTTTTGAATTAATCCTCACCTTAGAAAGCACTGTCCATTTCGTTCTGTTAGGCTTTGAAACAACATCCACAATGATCATGTTTTCCACTCAGTTTAAACCTGTTGTTGAACTTCTTTCTTCAAATTGATCAATCACAGTGAGGTGAGTTTCAATTGCACATACTGTTTTAATGATAAGTGTTTGAAGTGATTTTTGATTGCATTTGCATTGATGTCAGAGTGGTTAGAGGGACAATAGAGCCCTGAGTACTAGGCCATTAGCGACCTGATGGTCATTAGGGAGTTGTACAACAAACACATGTCCAGAGTGCATAAGAGGAGATTACCGTGACTCAACGGTCACATAGAATTTTACTGCGGTCATGACTCATGACTGCCAGTGTGGCGGTAATACGGTCACCGCAACAGCCCTACGCACACCCGCACGC
Source organism: Coregonus lavaretus (assembly GCF_964263955.1). NCBI lineage: Eukaryota > Metazoa > Chordata > Actinopteri > Salmoniformes > Salmonidae > Coregonus > Coregonus lavaretus. The sequence goes on from NC_140006.1 coordinate 518,932, forward strand.
ACACACGCATACTGTACATCATGGACAGACTTATACATAAATATGCGCACGCACAGACGTGGTAGTGTGTGTTTGTGTGTGTGTTAGGTGTCGTGGGGCAGTTGTTTTGGTGGCTGAATAAATACAAAACACATGCCTTTGTGCTATGTGTCTCAGGAAATTATGTGTTCATGAATGTAAGTGATCTGTTTCAATGGAATAGAACATTTAGAGCTGCAGTGCCTCCAGTGCTTTGTGAGTTACATAACAAACATCCCAGAGCTCATTCTGACAGTACACTCAGAATGACAAATACACCATCCCATCTCACTGACAGTGGCAGTATGCTACATAAACTGTCCTGCTTGCTAGACGGGGAGAGTGTGTGTGCGTGTGTGTCCGTGCAAGTCCATGTGCGACGTGTGTGTGTGTGTGTGTGTGTGTGTGTGTGTGTGTTAGGGGAGGCTGGCACAGGACTAGAGCCCAGAGACCCACGAGTATCACACAGAGAGAGATATTCCCTCTCAACTCCCATCAACAGAATCAGAGCTTACTGGTTGTTTGATGTGTGTAATTGAGTAAGGCCATCCTGTAGAGACAACATGGGCAGAGATCATAGTGGATGAAACACTGGCCTGATTGAATACGCAATTTCCCCTCAGGCACACATAATGTTTTCTGTCAACAGAATAATGTATATTTCTGGCCTATGTGATAGTGGGGAGGTGATGTTTTAATATGTGATTTAAATGGATTCTATGTTCTATGGCTGATGTTCTATAGCAGTGTTGCTCATCCTTTTTGTTAAAGCTCTAGTCTGGGATTTGGAAAGCTATTCAATGGTCAATGTTTCAATAGTCTCAGCTGTATATCAAAACAAGTGAGGGGACCCATTTCGTTGTTTTTCAAATAGCTGACTCAGTGTTTCACCTAGGATTTTCTTTCAGCAGCGGTGGCAAACTTATGGAGGGGATAGTGGGCGTGACCAATGGCAAAGTTTGGGGGCATCTAAAACCACAGAGACAAAATGTTGCTGTTTTATAGCTAATTTCCTTTAATTCTACACATTTTGCCATGGGGCTGAGAGAAAATATGCCGTTTAAAAGCTAATTTCCTGCAATTCTACACATTTTGCCATGGCTTATGTCTTGTTCTTATGCTATCTGAGTGACTAACAAAATCAATGGGGGCTGCATGCCATTACTTTTTGGGAATTTTAGATTCTCCCTGAGTCTAGTTTTTATTTTGATGATTGTTAGTTCTCAAAGATGATCTTCTTAAAAAATAGATTGCTCCATTATATTTTCTACATAATTTACATATGGTTTTAGTTGTTTAAGTTTACACTGAAAATGTTTTACCATCACCAAAATTATTTTCCTTTTTCTTTTTTGCGTCAGAAAAACCACAGGGGCTACAGTATTGGGTCTTTGTACCACTGCATTGCTATCAGCTACGTGAGGCTCAGTCTCCATAATATTGCTTTCAAATATTACCTAAAAAATAGACATCTATTTTTAGTAGCTGTGTAAAATGACCTGGACTGTGAAATTACTTTGAATTGGTTCCCTGAATCTGCAGCTGTTTGCAGCCCTGTTGGACATGAACCCGCTTCCCGAACTGGCTCACACAGACACAGATAGACACCCGCATTGGTACAAGGATACAAACACAAGCGCACACTCACTCACTCACTCACACACACACACACACACACACACACACACACACACACACACACACACACACACACACACACTTAAACACCCAGGGAGTCATCTGCTTTGACATTTCAGGGTACTAAAATTATTGAAAAGCACAAGAAGACTTAATAATACTCTGTGTGACATCATTGCTTTATACATTTACTGAGCGGTCTAACTGAGAGTGTCCATTTCTGTGAATCATCTGCTGCTCGCAGCTGTACTGCTGTCATCTCCTTGCCCCTCTAACAGTGTGTTTCTCTTCTCTTTTCCAGGTATGACGTCGACTCAAAGAGCCCCAACCTGTCAAAACATGTAAGTCTCTCTCTTGTTTCCCTGTGTGTGTGTGTGTGTGTGTGTGTGTGTGTGTGTGTGTGTGTGTGTGTGTGTGTGTGTGTGTTTGTGTGCGCACGCGCACGCGCGAGTGCATGTGCGCTTTGGGGGTTCATCCTATTGTCATTAGCACCCCCTTACTACAGTGGTTAATCTCTGTTCTATAATGACTGTGTTTAGTATTTCATAGTGGGGTTACCTCCCCTGGGTAGCCAGTGTGTTTTATCATAACTGTACGCGCACTCACTCACTCTCAGTTCCATGTGATGCGCTGTGTGTTCTCTACCTTCCCTGCCCCTCGCCTGTCTATTGTCATCACTGTGAATAAAAGCACACAGATCAGAGTAATTTAATGTAACAATGCCATCAGTCTGTCTTTGTTGACACACAATAAACCCTGAATCTTCTTTATAATGCAATTATTTTATTTACATTTAGATAGGCAGGCAGGCAGATGTCCCAATGGGATCTATTTTTATCTTATCTGGCTTATAAAATCTAGAATAAGCGATGCAGATTACCTGCTGCATTCTTACCACGAGGACCCCATCTATGCCTGTCACAAGCGCGGGGAATTGCTCATTCATGTGGTCCCTTTCTCTCTTCTGCACACCACTCTATTCCACTAATGTATCTCTGTCTGCTAGCTCCCCCCAAGGAGTTTGAGTTCTGTACTTTTGCCTTGGACACCTGTTCAGAGATTGACCCCATTGAATTAAAATAAATTGAATGGAAATAGTCCTAGAGCAAGGGCCGCGTGTGTGCAGGCTTTCCTGCCAGCCCAACTCTAACACACCTGATTCAGATACGTTGATTCTGTCTTACAATAATCCATCTAAAGAAAGTAACTAGGGTGGACTGAGTCTTAGGCTAGGTAGAGGAGTGATATTGCAACTATGGTGCATCTGTAAGAATACAGGAATGATGGTTGAAGACAAGGTTTCCAGTTTTGGTTATTTTAACAAAGGCACAGCACAAGGACACAGGAGCACATGGGGAATAGGATGGAGATAGCCGGTAGGTAAGGTTGTGTGGTTCTGGAGGATACAAAGGAGATACAACATTTTAGGATATACACAAAGCAAAGTGCCATAATAGGAGAATGTAAAAAGGTATAACAAACAGGGCTAACAGGAACAAAGGACATCACCAATAACTAAGGAACTCATGGTGTATATATATATATATATATATAGACATTGTCCCATTGACACGCACTACTCAGCCCGTACTCTACACAGACCGGTGTGGCATAAACAATCGGAGCTGCAGTAGGCCAATATGCAAATAGACCATTGCCATATATGGATCTGTGCCATTTACTTTTAACTGGACTGTGTTTACAGCATGAGCGGTCGTGAGTAGATGCACTTGTTTTGAGATCAAAGCTTCATGTAGCCACGTGTGCACCTTTTTAGTCAGCAATAGGGGAGTGATTGATTCTACAAGAGCACAAAACGTAGACATTTCTAGACATCTTTGAAAAGCGAGTCAGGTGAAGAGCTTTATGTTTTTTGTCTTAAAGGGGCAGTGTTGTATTTTGAGACAGGCTTGAATAAGCTAAGGAGCCAATAGGCAGAGGGTAGCATAATTTGTCTGATTCTCTGTAATAATGGTATGGGAATAATAATGCATTTTATTTTGTAAAGGGGTTTCTTGCATCAAACAACACAACATTTTCAGTCACCTACTTGTCTGAAGGACAAGTGGATAAACAGGTTGTCAAGCCCTGCATGTATTTTCTTCAAAGTCTCATGGAATGTAGGCCTACATTGAACACCACACATTTGCTGCTACTGAAAGAACAGCTATTTCCGTGTAAAAATGTTATGGGATGCATTTTCTCCATTGTTTTTGATGGTAGGCCACTCTGGTAGACCTACATTATGATCAAATAGCCACATCAGCCTACTTGGCCACTGCTAAAACTGTAACTTAAAGCGGGTACAGCCTCAGTGTTCATAGTAAATGCGTGTTGGAACTTAATGATGGTGTTGGAGTCGTGCTTGGCCACGCAGTCGTGGGTGAACAGGGAGTAAAGGAGGGGACTAAGCACACACCCCTGAGGGGCTCCCGTGTTGAGGATCAGCGTGGCAGATGTGTTGTTGCCTACCCTTACCACCTGGGGGCGAACTTTCAGGAAGTCCAGGATCCAGTTGCAGAGAGAGGTGTTTAGTCCCAGGGTCCTTAGCTTAGTGATGAGCTTTGAGGGCACTATGGTGTTGAACGCTGTGCTGTAGTCAATGATCAGCATTTTCACGTAGGTGTTCCTTTTGTCCAGGTGGGAGAGGGCAGTGTGGAGTGCAATAGAGATTGCGTCATCTGTGGATCTGTTGGGGCGATGTGCAAATTGGATTGGGTCTAGGGTTTCTGAGATGATGGTGTTGATGTGAGCCATGACCAGCCTTTCAAAGCACTTCATGGCTACAGAAGGGTCGGTAGTCATTTAGGCAGGTTACCTTCGCGTTCTTAGGCACAGGGACTATGGTGGTCTGCTTGAAACATGTAGGTATTACAGACTCGGTCAGGGACAGGTTGAAAATGTCAGTGAAGACACTTGCCAGTTGTTCAGCGCATGCTCTGAGTACACGTTCTGGTAATCCGTCTGGCCCTGCGTTCTTGTTAATGTTGACCTGTTTAAAGGTTTTACTCACATCGGCTACGGAGAGCGTGATCACACAGTCGCCCACAACAGCTGGTGCTCTCATGCATGCTTCAGTGTTGCTTGCATATAATTCATTTAGCCCGTCTGGTAGGCTTGTGTCACTGGGCAGTTTGCTGTTGGGTTTCCCTTTGTAGTCTGTAATAGTTTGCAAGCCATGCCACATCCGACGAGCATCAGAGCCGATGTAGTAGGATGCAATCCTGTATTGACGCTTTGCCTGTTTGATGGTTCGTCGGAGGGCATAGCGTGATTTCTTATAAGCGTCCGGGTAGGTGCCCACTCCTTGAAAGCGGCAGCTCTACCCTTTAGCTCAGTGCGGATGTTGCCTGTAATCCATGGCTTCTGGTTGGGGTATGTACTTATGGTCACTGTGGGGACAACTTCATCAATATTGAGGAAGTCGGTGACTGATGTGGTATACTCCTCAATGCCATCAGATGAATCCCGGGACATATTCCAGTCTGTGCTAGCAAAACATTCCTGTAGCTTAGCATCTGCGTCATCTGACCACACAGCCATGCACACAGCCATGCAATGTCCATAGACCGCCGAATGCTGAAGTGCATAAAAATCGTCTGTCCTCGGTTGCAATACTCACTACCGAGTTCCAAACTGCCTCTGGAAGCAACATCAGCACAATAACTGTTAGTCGGGAGCTTAATGAAATGGGTTTCCATGGCCGAGCAGCTGCACACAAGCCTAAGATCACCATGCGCAATGCCAATCTGTCAGTCCGACGGACAAATCAGGGTTTGGCGGATGCCAGGAGAACGCTACCTGCCCCAATGCATAGTGCCAACTGTAAAGTTTGGTGGAGGAGGAATAATGGTCTGGGGCCGTTTTTCATGGTTCGGGCTAGGCCCCTTAGTTCCAGTGAAGGGAAATCTTAACGCTACAGCATACAATGACATTCTAGACGATTCTGTGCTTCCAACTTTGTGGCAACAGTTTGGGGAAGGCCTTTTCCTGTTTCAGCATGACAATGCCTCCGTGCACAAAGCGAGGTCCATACAGAAATGGTTTGTCGAGATTGGTGTGGAAGAACTTGACTGGCCTGCACAGAGCCCTGACCTTAGCCTCATCAGACACCTTTGGGATGAATTGGAACCCCAACTGCGAGCCAGGCCTTATTGCCCAACATCAGTGCCTGACCTCACTAATGCTCTTGTGGCTGAATGAAAGCATGTCCCTGCAGCAATGTTCCAACATCTAGTAGAAAGCCTTCTCAGAAGAGTGGAGGCTGTTATAGCAGCAAAGGGGTGACCAACTCCATATTAATGCCAAGTGTACACATACTTTTTTATCATGTAGTGTAATTTTGTATATATTATATATATATAGATAGATAGATATAATTAGATATACAGGCTAGGAAGTTGACAAAGTTAGCATTATACAATCCCCAATAACACATGAAAAGGCACTTATTTAAACGCAGGTACGCACAAAAAAAGGACACATGGAAATGGGAACAAACTGCATTTATAGCTGAGGAAGGGAGAGGAATGGTGATTGTCAGAGTGAGTTTTACATTTTCAGGAGTTCAGGTGTGGTGAATTGGCAGTAGAGGAGGCATGTCCAGAGGTGAATTAGAGTGTTTGTGGAATGACATGACCCTTCAGAACACCATCCATACCAATCAGGATTTGTGATGCTGCCTTTCTTAACCACCTAATATTGCTAATTATGGTCTCAAAGGACACTGATTACATTGGACTCACTGGACTGAAAGCATTATCCCACTATTATCCTGGCATTTATCTTACCTAATGATCACCATAAGCTCAGTGTGCTATTAGCAAAATGCTCATGTTCCTCCTATTATTTCATACTTAGATTGACTAGATTCATATAGCATTTCTTTCCCTGTCCTATCTTATCTTAATCACATTTCACCCTTTGGGCTCTCCTGTTTTTGCTTGGGCAATTTTGAAAAACCAGTCTGCCCACATTGCAGGGAAATCACATGGTCTGGTTAGACTTTGTTTGGCAAACAAATGCTTAAGGATGAAGGTCATTAGAGAAACTCAAACAATGAGAACATGAGAATGAGTTATTACATGTTTGACCTTAAGGGATACCTTTTCTGTTATTTGGATAGACTGTATATGCTGGCTTTTCACATGGCATGTGTCATGCATAGCTGTATTTACCATCACCTGACTAATATGTAGTTGATAATCTGTTTGGTAATGTTTTAGATTAGTATTCTAACAATGTGCACATAGCGAGCAGTGTGTCATATTTTCCATGAAAGAAAGGATAAGAGGGGGAGTGGCCACTGTGATGTGGGCCAATCGCCTTTGCCATCAATACTTCGCAGTCATGGAGAATAACGGACATTTTCCCACAATGATTTGATGTGGGGAGTACAAGAGATTCTCCTCTACCTGTTGCTGTTGGTACCATATTAACGCTAGAATAAAGCCCATATTCCCTGGTCCACTGCCTGTCGTGTTTGCGTAAAACACATTGCATTAACGTTGCAGTCACATTGTTTATCCCTAAAGGTACGCAACCAGGGACCCTAGCACACACGCATGCACACACACGCATGCACATCACACACACTGTTAGTTACAAGGCTTTTCTCACTGGTCCTCCATTCTGGCACTGTCTACCCCAATTTCAGAGATGTTCACGCTGGATACAACATTATTCTCTCTCCCTATCCCTCTCTCTCTCTCCTTCCCTCCGCCCCCAATCTCTCTCTCTCTCTCTGTCTCTCTCTCTCTCTGTCTCTGTCTCTGTCTCTCGCTCTCCTTCCCTCACTTCCTCGATCAGGCATAAAAACAGGGTGAAATCAATAATCTCAGGCTGGGAATGACACTTGGCGGTTTTAGAGGCTGCTTAGCCATCCCTGGCCATCCCTCTGGGGAAATCCACTGGAGATAAACATTTACTGTGTTAACATGTGAGAGACAGACAGACAGGCAGGCAAGCAGGCAGGGCAGGTGTGCTAGTGGAGCTGGAGTGGAAATCAGACCTGGGTTCGAATACTATTTGAAGTCTTTTCAAATACTTTATCTAGGTTTTGATTGAGTTTGCCTGCGGCAATGGAACCCATAGAATAATCCTAAAACTGATAAACTGACCATTTGGTAACCCAGGCTGGCTAGAGCAAATGCTTAAAGTATTTCAAATAGTATTTGAACCCAGGTCTGGCTGCTGGAGCACGCTGGAAATAAGTGGGCTATAAAACCTGTAGGGATTATACAGCACACACTGCTTATACTAGACAGTGTGGTCAGAGGAGACCACAGTGAGATTCCATTATAAAGTGTTGGTCTTTTTCCAGACACTGGCTAATAGAATCACAAGGGTCCCCCCCCCCCCCCCCCCCCCAAACGTGATTCATTGTATTAATGTCATTGTCATGTTTCATAAAGAGTATTCTATGCACACTATTGGATGGGAGTCCGCTGTGTGTGGTTTGTGTGGATGTGTGCACCCATGCATGCGTGTGTGTCTCCTATATCTTCCACTTCACCAGAATGTGTCCAAATATATATAACTTGTATCTCTGTCTCTGTTTCTGTAGGACTTCCTTGGCCAGGCGTTCTGTACGTTGGGAGAGGTGGTGGGATCGCTGGGCAGCCGCATGGAGAAACCTCTCGTGTGAGTAACTCTGTTCCTCCATTTTAAACCAATTAACTCTAACCTCTGACTCCTATTATACGGTTTCACTCTAACCTCCAGCCTCCATGCTATACAACATCACGACACTCACATCGCAAACCCATATACGGGTGGTCCTTTGTAGCTCAGTTGGTAGAGCATGGCACCAGGATAGTGGGTTTAATTCCCGGGACCACCCGTATGTTAAATGTATGCATGCATGACTGTAAGTCACTTTGGATAAAAAAATTCTGCTAAATGGCATAATTGGCAACAAATAAAAAAAGATTCTATAAAGATTCTATATGCAGGCAAACCCTGACCCAGTTCTTATGGCATTCACTCACCTAATCATTATAGAATTTACACCCACACACACAATTATAACTCTGGTTCACCATTTTACATCATCACTTTAACCCTGACCCCTGATCTACTTCTCATGGCTGTCATTCACCAGTCATTTATTCTGAAATACTTACATCCACACACAGAATTACTAGTGCACGTTTATTGTCGACATATCAGTCTTTGACACACAAGAAAGTGTGGGATGTCCATGAACTGTGTAGTATTATTGACACTTTGTTCATTGTCATGACCTGAAGACAGAAAATACCAAATGAAATGTCTTGAGTCAGTAAGTATTCAACCCTTTGTTATGCATGTCTAAATAAGTTCAGGAGTATAAATGTGCTTAACAAGTCATATAATAAGTTGCTTGGACTCAATATGTGTGCAATTATAGTGTTTAACATGATTTCTGAATGACTACCTCATCTCTGTAACCCACACATACAATTATCTGTAAGGTCCCTCAGTTTCAAACACAGATTACACCACAAAGACCAGGGAGGTTTTCCAATGCCTCACAAAGAATGGCACCTATTGGTAGATGGGTAAAAATAAAGCAGACATTGAATATCCCTTTGAGCATGGTGAAGTTATTTATTACACTTTGGATGGTGTATCGATACACCCAGTCACTACAAAGATGCAGGCGTCCTTTCTAACTCAGTTGCCGGAGAGGAAGGAAACCTCTCAGGGATTTCACCAATGGTGAGTTTAAAACAGAGTTTGGCTGTGATAGAACAAAACTGAGGATGGATCAACAACATTGTAGTTACTCCACAATACTAACCTAATTGACAGAGTGAAAAGAAGGAAGTCTGTACAGCATAAAATATTCCCAAACATGCATCCTGTTTGCAACTAGGCACTAAAGTAATACTGCAAAAAAAATGTGTCATTATAGGGTATTGTGTGTAGTTGGGTGAGAAAAATACATCTATTTTTTGAATTCAGTCTGTAACACAACAAAATATGGAGTAAGTTAAGGGGTATGAATACTTTCTGAAGTATGTGACCACACTCCTCACAGCTGACGCATAATAGCCAGTTATGAAATGACAGCCTACAAACCCACTTTCTCTAGGTTACTGGGTTGACTGCTGAACAGTCTGCTGCTATCGCAGGTCTCTGTGTATCTGGGGTCAAAAATCACCTGGAGTTTTACTGTAGGAGGGAAATCACTCACTAATTCAAAGGCATAACATAAGTCTCTGAGCACTGAAGTAACGAGGCTGTTGGGAACATGCATTGAGGGTGGAGGTGTGTGTGTGTGTGTGTGCTTTTTAACACCACTCCCTCATGGTGGGTTTTCCTGTTAACAGCAGGTGTGAGCTCATTCTCTCTAATGAGATGTTTTCTCACACACAGACACACACACACACACGATAATGCTAACGCTGATGCTCATTACTAGAATTCTGCTAGTTTATGCCTTTCTCTCCTCTCTCTTCCTCACATACATTGTCACAATCCCAGTCTCGTTTGTTTGACTATAGTTAAAGGAAAAATCCACTCTCAAACTATCTTCTGGTATTTTCTTCATTAGTCCAATGTTGATACAGTCCCAAAATGTTTTGCATGTCAACAGTCAGGTTTTCAAGAAGCAAAGTGTCAGTTGCCATATCATCATGCTGATACAAAATGCCAACAAACAAAAAAACAAACAAAATATTGAGTGGTGTTTCCCTTTAAAGGATGTCCGCTTACTGTAGCTATTGGAAAGATCAGTCAGTCTCACCCTAGATTGTGTGCTGAGATTGTCAAACCTGATCCAAAGTACAGTATCATACAGTTGCATAGTTCTGTACTATAGGAACACAAAGTATATATCATACAGTTAGTTGTATACTTCCTCAAGGAACACAAGTTACACAACACACTGACTTCACTGCATCTTTTTATTACAGAATGAAGAGACTTTATTGATATCCAGGGGTGAACTCAGTTTGAATTAGTTTGAGTCAGTCATGGATTTTGGATGATGGTAATTGGCCAGCAAAATGACCGCGGTCTCCGTAATAACCATTCGAATAGCATTTTTTTTGTTATGTAATTTTTCTTTGACACATTTTCTCCTCTCCTTCGCTCCTGATGGCATGTGCTGCCATAGAAATAGAATGAATGGAACAGGCGTCCCCATTCAAGTCAATGGTGACATAATGGGTGGACTGGTGGCCATTGCGAGTGTACCCATAGGAGCAACGCAGGAAGTAAAAGCAGTATCAATATGTGATGTGACTTGTTGATTCAACTCAACTGAAATTACAAAAAATGTATTCCATTGCATGATCCACATCAGTTAACATAATTTGAATGAACATTCTACATTTCCTTGGAAATTATTGCATCACAATATCAGGCAGCCATTGCGAGTGTACCAATGAGTTTACCAGTCAAATTGCCAGGGTTAGAGGTTCCAAGCCTGTTCTATTCATTCTATTTCTATTTGTGCTGCTGCTGCATTGTGTGGGGGCAACCGAAGACTTGTTTGTTTCAGCAAGGAGTAACAAAGTTTCAGCAAGTTGTTAAGAGTCCATGTTACCACAGAAACAAACTCGACTGCACGAATGCCCAGCCGTCCAGTCTTCAGTCAGCTGTTCGCTCCCATTTAAAAAAAAATGTTTTTATGGTTATGAGTTATTTTATTTTCATGACGGTCTTCATCCATAACCGGCGGTTACACGGTTGTACGGTTATGGTGATTTTCCAGCCCTACTTTGAATAGTTGTAGTAGTTAGAGAAGATCATTGTCGCTCTGTGGCCTTTGTCCTTTCATTTGAAAGGAACATCATTAAGAGGAGTCTGCAGACAACAATGTTCTGTGTCCTCTGTTTAATTTAGTGAATTGCCATAAGGCAAAAGTGATAACTAAGTGGCTCGGGGAACAAAACATCGACATTTTGGGTCCATGGCCAGGAAACTCCCCAGACCTTAATCCCACTGAGAACTTGTGGTCGATCCTCAAGAGGCGGGTGGACTAACAAAAACCCACAAATTCTGACAAACTCCAAGCATTGATTATGCAAGAATGGGCTGCCATCAGTCAGGATGTAGCCCAGAAGTTAATTGACAGCATGCCAGGGCGGATTTCAGAGGTCTTGAAAAAGAAGGCATACAAGACCACTGATAATCTCCCTCGATCTGGGGCTCCACGCAAGGTCTCACCCCGTGGGGTCAAAATGATTACAAGAACGGTGAGCAAAAATCCCAGAACCACACGGGGGGACCTAGTGAATGACCTACAGAGAGCTGTGACCAAAATAACAAAGCCTACCATCAGTAACACACTACGCCGCCAGGGACTCAAATCCTGCAGTGCCAGACGTGTCCCCCTGCTTAAGCCAGTACATGTCCAGGCCCGTCTGAAGTTTGCTAGAGTGCATTTGGATGATCCAGAAGAGGATTGGGAGAATGTCATATGGTCAGATGAAACTTTGAAAATTGGTAAAAACTCAACTCGTCGTGTTTGGAGGACAAAGAATGCGGAGTTGCATCCAAAGAACACCATACCTACTGTGAAGCATGGGGGTGGAAACATCATGCTTTGGGGCTGTTTTTCTGCAAAGGGACCAGGACGACTGATCCGTGTAAAGGAAAGAATGAATGGGGCCATGTATCGTGAGATTTTGAGTGAAAACCTCCTTCCATCAGCAAGGGCATTGAAGATGAAACGTGGCTGGGTCTTTCAGCATGACAATGATCCCAAACACACCGCCCGGGCAACGAAGGAGTGGCTTCGTAAGAAGCATTTCAAGGTCCTGGAGTGGCCTAGCCAGTCTCCAGATCTCAACCCCATAGAAAATCTTTGGAGGGAGTTGAAAGTCTGTGTTGCCCAGCGACAGCCCCAAAACATCACTGCTCTAGAGGAGATCTGCATGGAGGAATGGGCCAAAATACCAGCAACAGTGTGTGAAAACCTTGTGAAGACTTACAGAAAACGTTTGACCTGTGTCATTGCCAACAAAGGGTATATAACAAAGTATTGAGAAACTTTTGTTATTGACCAAATACTTATTTTCCACCACAAGTTGCAAATAAATTCATAAAAAATCCTACAATGTGATTTTCTGGATTTTTTTTCTCATTTTGTCTGTCATAGTTGACGTGTACCTATAATGAAGATTACAGGTCTCTCTCATTTTTTTAAGTGGGAGAACTTGCACAATTGGTGGCTGACTAAATACTTTTTTTCCCCACTGTATACCACAGTAACGTCTGACAAAAATATCTCATAACTCTGAAGCAGCGAACTTTGTGAAGACCAATACTTGTGTCATTCTCAAAACTTTTGACCACGACTGGATTACTTCCCATTGCAAAACACATTTCATGTTTAGCACACAAAGTAACTGGTGACCTAAAGTTTAAAGTAGAACTGACAGCGTTTTAACTACTTTGCAGATTTGAAACAAACAGACAATCATAATATCAGTAAAAATATACAAAACCAACTTCGTAAGATAGGTTCTATTTGACTCAACATTCCATGACGTACAGGAAGGCATTGTTGGCAGAATAGATGGATGCAGTTCAATGCATGATTAATATAATTCACCAATACATTTCTTGGTAGTCCAAAAAATATTGCTATCAGGTTGTAAATCACAGCTGGCCTGGAACATTGTTTGCTGCCTCCATTCGGGATGCACTGTTTCAGTTTCAATTACTCAATATTCTGGACAAAAACTGACAAATGTAACTAAGGCTGGGAATGTCAATACAATAAAACTAGCAAGGGCAGTGATCACATGTCAGTCATAACGTGGCTAATAGGCTAGCGTATCTATTTATGTAGCAAGCTAAAAACACAGAGTCTAACATTAGCTAGATAGCTAGCTGCTAGGAGGATGTCATGTCATGCCATTGGAGGAGTGGGTGAGTGACTGACTTTTTCCCCTCATATCGTTTTTCAGTGGCTATACACAGCTAGAGATGCTGGTGTCATTTGGTTATCTAGCAAGAAATTGAACGACTGTTATCCAGGTAGCATATCGCTTGCGTTCGCAAATTCACTATGGCTATATACTCCGATTTCAGAGCACTCTCGTCTGAGTGTGCCAGGGGGCAGAACAACTGATGAATTTACAAACGCGCAACACCCGCTGAATATGACCGGTGTCAGTAAACATAGGCAAAAAAAGTAATCGTTAGTCAAGAACTCTCTAAATAACATTTAAACAGCCTAACCAGCTCTGCTACAGCGAGTAAAATTATCAGAGTGAGGTGTTCTCTCATTTGTGTCTGGGAGTAGCTAGCTAGCCAACTTTAGCCAGTTAGCTTGGGTGCTTTGTTGGGATAAGCATGCATTGGCAGGCAAGCTACCATAAGGACGAGGAGATTACAATTCCCCATCATTTATCAGTGCAATGTTGACAGCCAACTAGCTGAAAAAAGTTTGAGGGTTTATCTAATGTTCCTTCATTAGATTTTAGCTCATCTTGCTCTGGCTAGCATTAGTTGTTGATCTTGTTGTTTTGCAAAAATTGTACAAACGCACAGCCGCTTTCCCACCTTATATTGCTATAGAATTTTCACAAATGCCTTAGTATACTTAATTCCCAAACATTCTAAGAAGTTGTGAAAATGACCATATCTAAGTGCTCGCTTGTCTTCCTGGGGGTGTATATGAACAGATTTTATTAAGATTTCATGTTGCTTAAATGCTGTGAGTTCCACTTTAAACGCAACAATGTTTCACACATATAAGTTATTTTCAAAGAGATGGTTAACAGCAAGCGCGTTGCAATAAAAAACACAGTTCCACTTACCAGATGATGATCATTTGAAACTTAACTTCTTGTTGAAAGTTATTGAAAAGGGAGAAACTAACAAATTAGCAACAACATCCTCTTTGATAACACCTGCTGCAGCCACTGCAAACTAGCCACCACAAAAGCAATGTTATTATGGTGGTGATTTGACAAAATTACAATCATGTTCTTAAATTGGACTCGCATTTTTCTGGTCTTGGTCTTGACTCGGTTTCGGACCCATTGTCGTTCCCCTCCCGGTCTTGGTCTTGACTCGGTCTCGCCCCTCCTCCGGTCTTGGTCTTTACTCTGACTCGATTTGCTCCGGTCTTGGTCCTGAATCGGTCTCACTTTAGGTGGTCTCAAACACAACACTGGGTCATGACCCTCCCAATATTAGAAACAGGTGAAATTGATCCCCCCCCCACTATAAATCGAATAAATATGTCACAACTAGCTGTTACCAATTGTCACTCGAGATGCGCACATCGTCACTTCGCAATAGAAACCTTCTCCATTTGAAAAATATCATTTTCTATATAATTCTTATTCGTGCTCATGAATTTACCATGTCCTCTGAGGACCGGGCCAAACCAAGCATAATTTAAGGAATTGATGCTCACTCACTACATATATTATGCATTTCTTTAGTCTCGTTTCAAAACTTTGCATGCACTTCATTGCACTTTCAATGAATCTATCCTGTTGCTTCAAGCTCGGATCAGCTGCCTAAAAGCAATTTCTTGGCATCTCTTCAAATGTATATGTCTTTATAATAGGATTTTCCAGTTGAAGAGAGCTGTGACGAGCTGGATTGAAAATTATAAACAAACGCCAATCTGGCAGCCCCCTGTGGGTGCTCCACACTCTTCACCGCACGGCTCACATCAGAGTGCTACTCTTGGCCTCATTTCAAACCTCACACACACGCATGCACACTCACATAAGCAAGTATAAACACACACATGCATGCCTGTAAGCTGTTTATATATATGTATTTATTTGCTTTTCACATACATGTTATTATTAGTAATACAATAATAATACTATAATA
Organism: Coregonus lavaretus; assembly: GCF_964263955.1. Classification (NCBI taxonomy): domain Eukaryota; kingdom Metazoa; phylum Chordata; class Actinopteri; order Salmoniformes; family Salmonidae; genus Coregonus; species Coregonus lavaretus. The sequence continues at coordinate 534,385 of NC_140006.1, forward strand.
ATGAATTATTACAACATAGCATTAATTGTATTTTCCAGGTGGGGGGAGGAGATGGTGCACGTATGCTGGAACACACACACACTCCCCTGCCACCTCCTGGGTAGCAGTCACCATGGTGATAGTCATTCCAGTAAACATGTAGATATTGTGTTGTATTGGCCCTTTCGGATACCTTTCCAAAGTGCAAAACGATGTCAGTACTCCCTCTTTTCCCTCTTCTCATACTCAAGTCATTACTGACAATGATGTCTATAACCTTTTTAAATCAGCACTATTCTTTTAGGGTATTGCTATAGACCACCAAGTGCTAACACTCAGTATCTAGATCATTTGTGTGAACTGCTTGATAGTGTATATGATGTAAACAGAGAGGTCTACTTTCTTGGGGACCTGAATGTTGACTGGTTTTCATCAAGCTGTCTGCTCAAGAGGAAGCTTCTAACTGTAACCAGTGCCTGTAATCTGGTTCAGGTTATTAATCAACCTACCAGGGTGTTTACAAACACTACAGGAACAATATCATCCACATGTTTTGCTCACATTTTTACTAATACTGTAGAACTTTGTTCTAAAGCTGTATCCATAACCATTGGATGCAGTGATCACTATATCCAGGAAAGCCAAGGTTCCAAAAGCTGGGCCTGAAATAGTTCAGGAGTCTTATGGCTTGGTGGTATAAGCTGATAAGAAGACTTTTGGACCTAGAGTTGGCGCTCCGGTATCGCTTGCCGTGGGGTAGCAGAGAGAACAGTCTACAACTAGGGTGGCTGGAGTCTTTTGCATTTTTTAGGGCCTTCCTCTGATACTGCCTGGTATAGAGGTCCTGGATGGCAGGAAGCTTGCCCAGTGATGTACTGGGCCGCACACACTACCCTCTGTAGTGCCTTGCTGTCGGAGGCCGAGCAGTTGCCATACCAGGTGGTGATGCAACCAGTCAGGATGCTCTCGATGGACCCATGCCAAATCTTGAAATAGGTGTTGTCATGCCCTCTTCACAACTCTCTTGGTGTGTTTGGACCATGATAGTTCGTTGGTGATATGGACAACTACAGCCAGGTCGATGAGAATGGGGGCGTGCTCGGCACTCCTTTTCCTGTAGTCCACGATCATCTCCTTTGTCTTGATCACATTGAGGGGGAGGTTGTTATCCTGGCACCACACTGCCAGGTCTCTGACCTCCTCCCTACAGGCAGTATCATCATTGTTGGTGATCAAGCCTACCACTGTTGTGTCATCGGCAAACTTAATGATGGTGTTGGGTCGTGCTTGGCCATGCAGTCATGGGTGAACATGGAGTACAGGAGGGTACTGAGCACGAACCCCTGAGGGGTCCCCGTGTTCAGGATCAGCATGGCAGATGTGTTGTTACCTACGCTTACCACCTGGGGGCGGCCCGTCAGGAAGTCCAGGATCCAGTTGCAGAGGGAGGTGTTTAGTCCCAGGGTCCTTACCTTAGAGATGAGCTTTGAGGGCACCATGGTGTGGAACGCTGAGCTGTAGTCAATGAATAGCATTCTCACGTAGGTGTTCCTTTTGTCCAGGTGGGAAAGGGCAGTGTGGGGTGCTATAGAGATTGCGTCAGCTGTGGATCTGTTTGGGTGGTATGCAAATTGGAGTGGATCTAGTGTTTCTGGGATAATGGTGTTGATGTGAGCCATGACCAGCCTTTCAAAGCACTTCATGGCTACAGACTTGAGTGCTACGGGTCGGTAGTCATTTACGCATGTTACCTTGGTGTTCTTGGGCACAGGGACTATGGTGGTCTGCTTGAAACATGTAGGTATTACAGACTCGGTCAGGGACAAGTTGAAAATATCAGTGAAGACACTTTCCAGTTGGTCCGCGCATGCTTGGAGTACACGTCCTGGTAATCTGTCTGGCCCTGCGGCCTTGTGAATGTTGAGCTGTTTAAAGGTCTTACTCACATCGGCTACAGAGAGCGTGATCACACAGTCGTCCGGAACAGCTGATGCTCTCATGCATGCTTCAACGTTGCTTGCCTCAAAGTGCGCACTTGTCACTGGTACTTCCTGCTTTAGTTTTTGCTTGTAAGCAGGAATCAGGAGGATAGAGTTATGGTCAGATTTGCCAAATGGAGGGCAAGTGAGAGCTTTGTACGCGTCTGTGTGTGTGGAGTAAAGGTGGTCTAGAGTTTTTTTTCTCCTTCTGGTTGCACATGTAACATGCTGGTAGAAATGAGGTAAAACGGATGTAAGTTTCCCTGCATTAAAGTCCCCGGCCACTAGGAGCGCTGTATGGTTGAAATAGATTGGGCAAAAGGAGTGGCTAATATGTCTGGCTGCATATCTGACTGGTTGACTTACTGCAAATTGAGAAATGATGTGGCTAAACTCAACAACAACAAGAAGAGACCGTATTATGAAGCCAAAATCAATGATATAAAGAATGATGGAAAAAAAACTTTGGAGTGCTTTAAATGAAATTATGGGCAGAAAGACAAATTCACCTCTATCATTTATCGAATCAGATGGCTTATTCATCACAAAACCATTTGATGTTGCCAATTATTTTAACGATTACATCATTGGCAAAGTGGGCAAACTTAGGCAGGAAATGCCAACAACGAACAGTGAGCCATCATATTCATGCATAAAACGAATAATGAAAGAAAAGCATTGTAAGTTTTAATTTTGTAAAGTTAGTGTGGGAGAGGTGGATGTTTTTGTTGTTATTGATCAATAATGACAAACCTCTTGACATTGACAACTTAGATGGAAAGCTAGTGAGGATGGTAACTGACTCTATAGCCACTCCTATCTGTTATATCTTTAATCTGAGCCTAGAGGAAAGTGTTTGTCCTCATGCCTGGAGGCAAGCCAAAGTAGATAATGGTAAAGCGGCCCATGAATGGTAAAGTGGCCTTTGCTGGTTCTTACAGCCGACCTATCAGCTTGCCTGCAGCTCTTAGCAAACTGTTGAAAAAAATTGTGTTAGACAAATACAATGCTATTTCTCTGTAAACAAATTAACAGACTTTCAGCATTCGTATAGAGAAGGGCACTCAACATGTACTGCACTGACACAAATGACATTGATAATTGTGACGACAGACGCTGAAAGATGGGAAGCAAGTACAGGGTGAGGATTTAATAATAAATAGACATGAAACAAAGCAAGAACAGCGTCTGGACGAGAGAAACAAAACAACATCAATGCAGACACGGGAATGAAACTGAGGAAGTGACAGATACAGTGGGGAAAAAAAGTATTTAGTCAGCCACCAATTGTGCAAGTTCTCCCACTTAAAAAGATGAGAGAGGCCTGTAATTTTCATCATAGGTACACGTCAACTATGACAGACAAAATGAGATTTTTTTTATTTTTTTTTCAGAAAATCACATTGTAGGATTTTTAATGAATTTATTTGCAAATGATGGTGGAAAATAAGTATTTGGTCACCTTTGGTCAACTTGCACAATTGGTGGCTGACTAAATACTTTTTTTCCCCACTGTATAGGGGAGGCAATCAATGATGTGATGGAGTCCAGGTGAGTCCGATGAAGTGCTGGTGCGTGCAACGATAGTGACAGGTGTGCGTAATGATGGGCAGCCTGGCGCCCTCGATCGTCAGGGAAGGGAAGCGGGAGCAGGCGTGACAATAATAAGAAGACTGTGGGAGCTGTACTGTTAGATTTCAGTGCAGCCTTTGATATTATTGACCATAACCTTTTGTTGAAAAACCTTATGTGTTATGGCTTTTTAACCTCTAATATCGTGGATTCAGAGCTATCTATCTAATAGAACACAAAGGGTTTTCTTTAATGGAAGCTTGGTGTACCGCAGGGCAGCTCCCTTGGCCCTCTACTCTTTTCTGTTTTTACCAGTGACCTGCCACTGACATTAAACAAAGCCTATGTGTCAATGTATGCTGATGATTCAACCCTATACACGTCAGCAACCCCAGCTAGTGAAATCACTGCAACCCTAAAAAAAATAGTTGCAGTCAGTTTTAGAATGGGTGGCCAGTAGGGCTGACCCCATTTAGTCTACTGGTCGATTGTTTGGTCGGTCGACTGAGACCTGTCTGATTCGCGCCTGTCTCAGTGGACTAATCCATTGTGGATGCCACAGGGATGGCACAGTCCATCCCTCTAAGACATGTCATACTGAAATTGTATATGGTTATATAACTAATAATCGAATATTATTTTGTAACAAATGCGCTTTCTCCCACGTTGGATACAATTGCTGTCCGCGGTTCTGAAACATAATCTTCAGTGCACCGTAGAATTGGCGCCTTTCCCTATGTTGCTATGTGCATAATAGCGAAGTTAACCAGCATATTGGGATTGAGAACAAAGAGGCGGAGGCAGCAGCAGCAGAGACGAGGAAACAGCCCTTGCCTTAGCCTAATTGTCTAAGAAAATTAAGGAGAGAGGAAACCCCAATTTAATTTGGTCTATAATCAATAGCCTAACTGTTAAATGTGCCTGGCTTTATAAATCATCCATATATACTGTAGCTACAGAAATAAGACAGATCTTGCTTCTGTTGCCTGTTTGAGTGTTTGTTTAATAGCCTACTGATTCCGTGAGCACCAAGCCTCATGCATCGGCAAAATGTTGGATAATGCAATTTCACAGATTCGGCTGTTTTTAATGTTTTCTATGCTGTAATAAAGGCTTTACAATTTTGTTTTGTTAGAACAGACTGGTATTACTTATAATTTATTTAGTGTTGTTTACACTGTTCCAAACAGGCAGAAAAATGATATTGTAATCTAACAGCACCTGTTTGTCACACATAATATGCACCCAGCTTTCGGCTCTCGCTCCTATACCCTCCTTTTTCTTGATCTCCTTCTTATTGTTATTATTACAATTATTATTATGATCATCATTATGATAATATGTAATGTCGTTATCATTAGTAGGCTGTAGGCCTAAGAGCGCGTCCTGTTTAGTCTTAATACCGTAACTTACTTAGGCCTATATTTCAATACATAGGCTAATGTATCAATCAATCATTCATTCGTTTGTGCGTCACACAGCATACCAGACATTCATGCTTTGAAATGCAATCAAGCATTTTTTTGTATTTATTAAATAACAAAGGGAGCTTTGAATAATTAGCCTAAACAATAAATAAACCGCAAGTCACGAATGCGTGCACCTGTTTTTAGAGTGCTGTAATAAACGCTTTATAAATATTTTTTTCCATTGGTAAAGACTCTGGTAAAATAAAATAAAATACAATTGTATTTGTCACATGCACCGAATACAACAGGTGTTGTTTACACTGTTCCAAATGGTCAGAAAAAATATTGTAATCTAACAGCAACTGTTTGGCACACATAATACTCACGCAATGCTTGCTCCTATACCCTCCTTTTTGTTGATCTCCAGTAGTTTCCACAACTTTTTCGTAAACAAATGAGGGAATTCGGTAACAGAACTCTTCAGTCAGAAACAAGTAAGAAACTAAATTGCTGAAAAGATGTTGCAGCTTCAGCACGGACAGCACAATAAACACTTGCTGTGCTGTGGTGCCTTTTCGCTGCAGTAGGGAGGAGAGCGAGACAACGTGCGCCAGTCACACAGGCACTCGCTGCCATTTTTCTTTACACAGTGTGACCATCGGGCTCTTTCTTGAGTCATTTGTGTGTCTTAATTGTTTAATCAAACAGTGTGCTTGAAGCATCAGACAAGCTCAGTACATATGTAGTTGTGTTTTTCAAACACATAGGGTGTGTCTGTCTATATATGGAAAAATGTATTCAAACATTTCGACCAATCAATTGGTCGAAAGAACAGGATGACTCTCGGTCGACCAAGATTTTTTTTTGTGGGGACAGCCCTAGTAGCCAGTAATAAACTGGTGCTGAACATCTCTAAAACTATGAACATTGTATTTGGTACACATCATTCCCTAAGTTCTAGACCTCAGCTGAATCTGGTAATGAATGGTGTGGCTGTTGAGCAAGTTGAGGAGACTAAATTACTTGGTGTTACATTAGATTGTAAACTGTCATGGTCAAAACATATTGATTCAATGGTTGTATAGATTGGGAGAGGTATGTTTGTGATAAAGAGAAGCTATGCTTTTTTGAAACCACACTCCACAAAGCAAGTCCTGCAGGCTCTAGTTTTATCTTATCTTGATTATTGTCGAGTCATGTGGTCAAGTGCTGCAAAGAAGTACCTAGTTAAGCTGCAGCTGACCCAGAAAAGAGCGGCACGTTTTGCTTTTCTTGGCTAAGAGTTGAGGAAAGACTGACTGCATCGCTTTTTTATAAGAAACATTAATGTGTTGGAAATTCCTAATTGTTTGCAGTCAACTTACACACAGCACTGACACACACACTTCTGATTCAGTCATAATGGATGGTTGATGGATAGGCAATTATCATAATTCTGAATAGAATATGGTGTATGCATGCATTAGATGATACAGCACAAAGCTATTTAGGTACATCTACAGTTATTTAATGTTTACTTTGCTTTAATACTCATAATTACTGATAGATTGGTAGACCTGTTTCTGAGCTAATGTATGCCATTTTCTAAGCTAATTTATGCCATTGCCTATATTAATTAATTATCAACGCCAGCATGTTATATTCAGCTACAGTAATTGATTGTTCACTTGGTTCTCATGCTGAGGTGAGTAGAGGGTGAACAGAGAGCGAGAGACCCAGAAAGAGAGATGGAGGGGGAGAGTGAAAGAGAGAGAGAGAAAGAAAGACAAAGAGAGAATGACACAGGGAGAGAGAGAGAGACTGGGAGAGAGAGAGACTGGGGGAGAGAGAGAGACGCTCTAGTGCCTCTCACCCTATCTGTCGTCAGACATACACCTGCACCTGATCGTGACGGGGGGACCTTTATTTACCTTAATGAATGTTAATTACCTCTAATTACACAGTTCAATCAGCACTCCAATGGGCGTGTGTGTGTGTGGGGGGGGGGGTTGGGGGGGGGGGGTTATTTTAAGACAATTGTTGTCAGCAGACTGAGAAGTGTGTTGACATCTATAGTGTGCCATGCAATCTGTAGTGTGTCCTATTATTTCAGCATGTTTGAGTAGGTGTGTATGTGTGTGCTATCTCACGACTGATTCAAACTGAGCAGCAAGGCAGTGAAGGCCCCAACATACAGCTGAATGAGTAAAGGGGAAGAGAGGGAGAAACAACTGTGATGTTATGATCTTCTCTACATCTGCTCTGCACTTCAGTGGTGAGGATGGCGGTTCTCATCCTATGATATCACAAGGAGCCTAGTTCTCCCCGGTCAATAAAGGTTTGAGGTAAAGAAGGGATATATGGGTAAACACAGTAAGCCTTGGATAAGTACACACCCTGGACAGGAAGCTGGTCTGAGTAATCTCGGGCAACTCAATAATCTACTACTCTAACAGTGTATTGAAGGTATTTAAAGAATAAATGTGGATACTTTAGCTATTTTTACTAAATTATCCCTCACTTAACAAACCGCCCCCCTCTTTTCAGGTTTTTGTTCAATTGAAAATAGCTCTTGAGTTAAGTAAATTCTGCCGGAGCAATTTGCATTGCATTTCCATAATATTATCAATTACATTTTCCTGAGCCACCATAATGACTTTCAGATTTGTCATAGCGTCTTTCATTTTTATGGCCTCTTGAATATTCAATAAGCCACAAAGGCCATGACAGAATGTCTTTATCTGAACATGAATCTCTTTCCTCTGGAAAGGTAATATACATTTATTACAGGACATGAGGTTGTAGGAGACTAGAGAAAAGTTATATGGCTTTAATATAGACTGCTGTTGTGAGAGGGAGGGAGGGAGGGAGGGAAGCAATACCCTTTCACTGTTGAGCCAAGCTGTACTCTGCTGGCCTGGTTACTAATCTACCTACGTTGCTGGAACTGTGCTTGGAAAGATGTTTGAGGTTGTAGTAGTAGTGAGGACAGAAAATAATGCTATGGAAAGTCACTGGAGTGGTTAGGTATGACTCCTTTGGATTTCCATAAAAAGCGGGAAAAATCACTTCTCATCTCTGGTAGTGAATAACGTGATATGCCTCTGCCTGAAATATTTGATTTTGGTATATAACGGCGGGTCAAGTTTACCAGTCGGCCCAGGACGCTGTGTTGGAGGCCGAACTGTCTCCTTCCTGCTCCTTTGCTGTTCCTATGTGGGGTGCTCTGCAGTAGTGTCTGACCTATGATGGAGAGAAAATGACTGCACCGCAAAATTTTCCTGGGTGTGGCACGGAAGTTTTGTCACTGCTGGAGACAATCTCAGTGTCCACTATGCATCGAGAGAGAATGCTCCCTTACCTGTTCAACAAAGGCCTATGCGGGGACGTTTGTGCCCCCGCATCGCCAAAAAGTTAGTGGACAGTGTTTAGGGCCTGGGCAAAGTGTTAATCTGCCTTGGCACAACTGCTATGATGATCCTTTATTTGCTCCGCCAATCTACATTCACCAAATGGACATACCATGTTGGTCAATATGTATCATGTACCCAGTGCTTGTTTGGAATGTGCCATTCTGCCTTGCTGTCACGTGTCTATTAGTTTGGCTAGTGTGTGCATTTTTAAGGGGTGGTTAGAAATACTGAACTGTAATGATTTCAGTTGAAGGGAAAATGACCACTGCTACGTCCTGACAATGTTTGAGGTTACTGCTTATGTGTGAGGAACGTGTCTCGAGCATAAAAAATGTCGAGACAAGAATAAGGGGAGGGTTGTGTGGCGAAGACGCACTATAGGCATGTCTCTCGCCACTATTGCTGACTCCCGCCAAATCGTGTGCCCTATTTGTTTCATTGTGTCAATTGTTTATCAATGCTCCATGACATATATATTCATCAGTGAAGTTACTGTTAATCCCAACATATTCCCCCATTCATTTGGAATGTTTGGTTACAAAATGTTTATAATTCATTAAATATTAAATTCATGCCATTCTCATTCTCCAAGTGAAAACGTTCTTTGGAGAGCTCACAAACCGCGCAACACTTATGATAAAGAACTTTTGGTTTGTTTTAATTGCATTTACCAGTTTACTGTCAATTACTTTGTTGTCTTTGTTTGGAAAGCATGTATCCGGTTTCTCCGCCATGTTTAATGTTGTGTGAAAGCACGTGCTTTAGCGTCCATAGATATAGGCCTACATTACCTGGCTTGCGCGCCAAGAATGGGTGTGGCCAAATGTATTTAAGTCCCTGTTTGGGGATGTTCTTGTTAGTTCACTTTTGGGAGGCTGTATCTGAGCATGGTAGACCCCACCTGTGCTTTATTGGTTAAGACAGGTTTTGCCTAATGAGAGGCTTTTTCTTTTGAATTCTGACATTTTGAGTCCAGAAATGTGTGTATATATGTATGCAGACCTCTTGACTTTTTCCACATTTTGTTAGGTTACAGCCTTATTCTAAAATGTATTTAAATTGTTTTTTCCCCTCATCAATCTACACACAATACCCCATAATGATAAAGCAAAAACAGGATTTTAGAAATTTGCTAATTTATACAATAACAAAAATGGAAATATAACATTTACATATGTATTCAGACCCTTTACTCAGTACTTTGTTGAAGCTCCTTTGGCAGCGATTACAGCCTTGAGTCTTCTTGCGTATGACGCTACGAGCTTGGCACACCTGTATTTGGGGAGTTTCCCCATTCTTCTCTGCAGATCCTCTCAAGCTCTGTCAGGTTGGATGGGGAGCGTTGCTGCACAGCTATTTTCAGGTTTCTCCAGAGATGTTAGGTCGGGTTCAAGTCCGGGCTCTGGCTGGGCCACTCAAGGACATTCAGAGACTTGTCCAGAAGCCACTCCTGTGTTGTCTTGGCTGTGTGTTTAGGGTCGTTTTCCTGTTGGATGGTGAAACTTCGCCCAGTCTGAGGTCCTGAGGCATCTGGAGCAGGTTTTCATCAAGGATCTCTCTGTACTTTGCTCCGTTCATCTTTGCCTCGATCCTGACTAGTCTCCCAGTCCCTGCCACTGAAAAACATCCCCACAGCATGATGCTGCCACCACCATGCTTCACCGTAGGGATGGTAACGCTTGGCATTCAGGCCAAAGAGTTCAATCTTGGTTTCATTAGACCAGAGAATCTTGTTTCTCATGGTCAGAGTCTTTAGGTGCCTGGAGTGCTGCAGAGATGGTTGTCTTTCTGGATGCTTTATTGTGGTATAGCGTGATATAAGCAGAATTCAATATAATTCCAATGCAACAACCCCTCTGAAAAAATGTCCCCTCGCCGAATTCAACTGCCCCCTTAGTCACTTTATCCTGGCGCCAGGTCTGGTCTTGAGAGAATAAGACCCTAATTGTGTTGAGCTGAATCAAGGAAAGTAGCTAAACTGTGTTAATATCACAGCGTCTTTGTAATATTGAATAGGGCTAACTGGCTCAGTTAAAAAAGTCATCCTTTCCAAGACCTCACCTGCGTATCTCTACACTGTACATAGATTTCCCTGGCTCAGGATGTGTGGTCTAATGATAATTGTTATTTCCTTCAGGTCTCTCTCGTCTCTCCAGGGAGGAGGGGAAGATAATTGCTCTACCCCCCCGTAACGCCGCAGGTTGCTAAGATGTAATTATAATTACCTACCTAGTGCCTCTCCCTCTACTTTGCTCTCTCTCTCTCCTGACGCTGATTGCAAATCCATGTGTCTTGATTAGAAGGTTTTGGAAGTGTTGCTTCTGAATACACACAGAGCAAGGAGGGGGTGGTGAGCGAAAGAAAGAGGTGAAAGACAAAGCGAGATACAGGAGAAAGAGAGCGAGAGGTAAAAGAGAGCAGAAGAGGGAGGGATAGGGTGATGAGAAAGCAAGAGAGATGTGTATGAGCGAAAGAGAGGTGACAGAGACCGAGAGAGCGTTTTACTTCTTAAGGCGTTTATGATGATTTATTTGACATTTGACATTTTAGTCATTTAGCAGACGCTCTTATCCAGAGCGACTTACAGTTAGTGAGTGCATAAAAAAAAAAAAAATGTCGTACTGGAATCGAACCCACAACCCTGGTGTTGCAAATGCCATGCTCTACCAACTGAGCTACATCCCTGCCGGCCATTGCCTCCCCTACCCTGGACGAATTGTGCGCCGCCCCATGGGTCTCCCGGTCACGGCCGGCTACGACAGAGCCTGGATTCGAACCAGGATCTCTAGTAGAACAGCTAGCACTGCGATGCAGTGCCTTAGACCACTGCGCCACTCGGGAGGCATTTTCACATATATCGTTAATGTTGACCTCCAGACCTGTCATCGGTTGTTGTGTAATAAATACAGATTTTTGTCTTCCTGACAGAAGGTCTCTATTACTTGGGTCGTTCCATGAAATGAGTGCCTTTTGTAACCTTTGTGACCTGTGTGAAACTAGCCACAATAAGGATTAGCCACAATAGTGGAATTTGCGGTTCGCCTTCAAAATAAAGGTCCCCATTGAAACTGATGCAAACGGATACAAATAGTGGAATAATACCATATTTGGACTACAAAATGCTAAACAAGGTTGGAATGTTATATAAGTTCAACAAAAGACAATAAGTAGTTAATTTCACACAAAAAAAGTAAAAAATCAGTTGAAATCGCACTGTTGATGTAATAGACTTGTTGACAAGTATATTGACAAATATTAGCGCTGTTGCTCTTATTGTGGGACTTTAACTATGGGAAATCACCTCACTATCCAGCATATTGGCATTCATATTACAATGTACAGCTTTAGCTATGGGTCTTGGGCTGGTGCGCAGCTCCCCCCGGGACTGCCATGCAGAAGAAATATCAGCACGCACATAGAAGCACGAGATTGAACTGAGTTTTCCCCATTAGTTAACACTATCAACGTTTCCCTTAACTGTGAGAAATGTGAACGAATCAACGCAATATTAGCCACTTTCAATGCAACATAACAAAACGAACTATGCAAGATATTTGTTGGAGGCAGAGCTGCAGTAGGCCTATATGCAAATAGACCATTGCCATATATGGATCTGTGCCATTCACTAAAAACTGTACTATTTTTACAGCGTGAGCGGTTGTGAGTAGATGTGCTTGTTTTGAGATCAAAGCGAGAGCTACATGTAGCGACTTGTGCACATTTGTTCATATACTTTGTTAGTTAGTGAGTTATTAGCCCAGTTATATATCATTTGTAATCAGCAATTGGGGAGTGATTGTTTCCTACAAAAGCACAAAGCGTGTGTATTTCTAGACATCTTTGAAAAGCAAGTCATATAAAGAGCTTTTTTTGTCTTAAAGGGGCAGTGTTGTATTTTGAGACAGACTTGAATAAGCTAAGTAGCCAATAGGCAGAGGGTAGCATAATTTGTCTGATAATGGTATGGGAATAATGATGCATTTTATTTTGTGAAGTGGTTTCTTTTTTTCTTTTTTAAAATATTTTTTTCTTTATTTAACTAGGTAAGTCAGTTAAGAACAAATTCTTATTTACAATGACGGCCTACACCGGCCAAATCCGGACGACGCTGGGCCAATTGTTCGCCACCCTATTCTTGCATCAAACAACACAACAACATTTTCAAGTGGATAAACAGGTTAATGTCAAGCCCTGCATGTTTTTTTCAAAAGTTTCATGGATTGTAAGCCTACATTGAACACCACACATTGGCTGCTACTGTAGGCTGAACGATAGAACAGCTATTTCCATGTTAAAATGTAATGGGATGCATTTTCTCCATTGTTTTTTGTGGTAGGCCACTCTTGTAGGCCTACATTATGATCAAATAGCCACAGCAGCCTACTTGACCGCTGTTAAATCTAACTTAAAGCAGTTACAGCATCAGTGTAGGCTGCACAGAATTTTCACAACGTTCCAGTTCGCTCTCAGCAGACCTGAAATGTATGATGAAAAAAATGAGAGGGAACATTGGTCTTGGGTCCATGAAATGGGGTATCAGCCTACTCAGTGACACCCACAGAACACAACTGTGAAGAGTTGTACACAAATATTATCGTTGTTGCTCTTATTGTGGGACTTTTAACTGTGGGAAATCACCAATATTGAATTTGAAAAGCCTGTTATATTAAATAAAGTGTCCTTTTAATATAGACCACATGGAGAATTAAATAAATCAGCATTCTGACATGTCACAGTTGAGTTCTGTGGGTATCGCTGAGTAGGCTGATGACCCAAGATCCATAGGTAAGGCTGTATATTGCAATATGAATGTCAATACGCACAGTTGGTTGACTGGTGAGCTAATGTGACAGTCAAAGTCCTGCAATAAGAGTCTGCGATACTAATATTTGTTTAAACTCTTCACAGTTGTGTTCTGTGGGTGTCACTGAGTAGTCTGATACTCCATTTCATGCAGCCAAGATCCAAAGGTAAGGATGTTCATTGCAATATGAATGCCAATAGGCTGGATAGTGTGGTGATTTCCCACAGTTAAAGTCCCACAATAAGAGCTACGACTCTAATATTTGTGTACATTCTTCATAGTTAGGTTATGTGGGTATCACTGAGTAGGCTGATACCCCATTTCATGGAACCTGTTTTCTGTGGACTGCATTCTTGCTTTACCTGCACTAACTCTATGCCTCCCGCCCTTCATCCCCCCATTATTAAATAGAATTGGCCCTATCCCTGCCTCCCACAAAGGCCTGTTGGTACTGTAGGCCTTGCCAACCAACCCAGGAGGGGCTCTATGTGTGTGAGTCCTCAGATGGCCCTGGTCTTGTTTATTTGTTTGATTTATAGTCTGACTGACCCACTGAATTGGATGTGATGGGATGGGACGGAGCTGCTTTGTTTAGCCTACTGTGTGGCCCCTCATCAGTACACATTCACAGTCACAGTGTGTGTCTTCTGGTGCAGCTCTGGTCTGCTTGCTTGCATGCGCATGCGTGTGTTGGCACCAAGGCAAGAAAGACAGGGGGAGACAGAAGAGAATAAAGGGATCTTTCATTCAACCACTCCTATTCAAATAAGCATAGGGAGGAGGCAGTTAAGGTGACGTTAAGTGTCGTTCATGGGGGTCGTAATATGGCAGCAGATCTGAATTGTGCTGATCTGGTTAGTCAGGCATCAATCAGCTTGTGTGTGTCCCAAATGGCACCCTATTCCCTAAATTGTGCACTACTTTTGTCCAGATCCATATGGGCCCTGGTCAAAAGTAGTGCACAATTTAGGGAATAGGATGCCATTTGGGATGCAGGTTCGGTCTGAAATAACTCTATTCTATTTAGAGTGAGTGGCTGTGCCTGAAGGTTACAGTGCACCGCTGTTCTGCTGCATTCAGCGGCACACTTTTAGAGCTAGCCTTTTTGAGGCACTACACACACACACACATATGCATGGAAATGCTCACGTACACACACACACAACGGGAAAGAGAGTGAGAGAGAGTGACTGACTGGGAATTTGTAAGTGACAATCCAAATCCATAGTTGTCTATTACTGGAGGAGAGGACTTGAGGAATACTTGTGAAACCCTGTCTGACTCCTATTTGTGTGTGTAATCCTGTTATTAACGCATCTACAGCAGGATTTCCTATCGGGGCTTTCACTGTATGCTGTGGAATCGACTGCTACAGTTTTAAATTCTCCTTTTTGTTGACATTCTGAGATTAGAACAGCACATTCACAGTGAAGCTTTTCTGTAAGAGCGGCTGCGCCTGTATTCATAAAGCGGATCAGAGTAGGCCTAGGGGTGCTGATCTAGGATCAGTGTGAAAATACTCTCAAGTGTGAAGTTCAGTTTTTCACTCTCACAATTACACTTTTTATAGAGAAACAACAAAATGGGGTGTTCTGAGTCCATGTCAATGCACAAATCAAATCCAAAGAAACAATTTGACATCTCAGAAATATTGAACATATTTTGCCTTTTGAGTGTAATTCAAGTGCACACCTAGCTAGAGAGGAACGTGTTTTGCTAGCGATGTTTCTGTAGCAGAGTTTGCAAAACAAATGCCCACCTGATTGATACAAAGCATGACATAATTCTGCCAGGTAGGCCTACTTTGCAGTTAACATTTAAAGGTTGAGAAGGTTTTGGGGAAATCCTTTCTATTTACCCACAAGACAGTTATCATTAGCATCGCTACTGGCTAGACAAAGTGATAGGCCTAGTTGATTACATGTGGTATTGATTTTGCAAATTTGCGAATGCTCGTACATGGACTCTCCAAGCAGACCGCGCGATTAATCAGGGGGGCCTGATCCTAGATCAGCACTCCTACTCTGAGACTCTGTGAATAGAGACCCTGGTCTAATTCCATCTCCAATTGGAGTCGTTTCCCCCATCATAAAATACAGAGGGTTTAGGGCTTAATCAACAGTTGATTTGCAATATAATCCTAAAGTGTCATTTTTGTATTACTTACATAATACTGTGAGGAGAATGGGTTGAGGAAAGGGAAGGTAACACTGGACAGTACAAATGACCTAGGTGAATTGTCAGAGAGAGAGAGAGAGAGAAATAGATAGAAACCTTTTCATTTTCTTCTTTTGCAAGTTTACTCTCATCCTTCAAAAGAGGTAGGCTATTGGTTTCTGGGTTAAAAGAGATAACTGTTCTTCCCAATATAAAGCACTGATACAAAAAACCCATCCGGATCCATGTCCTTTTGATAGGTCTATCAGCTCTCTCCTTCGGTCCTGCTGGCTAAGTGAAGGGGACTTGTATTACTCTTAGGCTGGGGTCCTCGACCCCAATTTCAGGCTGCCTAAATGACTGCCTGAGTCCATTTCTGCAAGGTGGGCCTGGCTAGTGCTATGACAGTGCTAGTCATCAGTATTTTGAAGATTACTCTTTCTCAGAAGTTAAGACAACTAATGTCACTGGTTTCTTACCATGCCTCAGTGGTTCCATTTAAAGTTTATTTTGTCCTTTGACGTGACTTGGACATCGTTTCTTGGAGGGAGGGGGGATGTGTTGTCAAAGGGGCTTGTGTAAGTTGGGTGTGTTGGTGTAGTGTGTTGGATGGAATCCTGGATAAACGGTGTCTCGCTTTCGGCGTAAGAGAATGCACAAACACACACCTCTCGTCTCTCTCTCTCTCTCTCTCTCTCTCTCTCTCTCTCCTCCCCTCTCTCTCTCTCTCTCTCTCTCTCTCTCTCTCTCTCTCTCTCTCTCTCTCTCTCTCTCTCTCTCTCTCTCTCTCTCTCTCTCTCTCTCTCTCTCTCTCTCTCTCTCTCTCTCTCTCTCTCTCTCAAAGCTCAACTTGTATTCTCTGGCTTTAGAGGTGTTTTGGGATACTCCCTCAAGTTCTCAAGTTTTCCATGGCATGATGGGAGAGGCTTGTTATGACAGAGAAACCTTCACAGACATCACCGTTACTGTGTTTCCGTTAGACCATACTGACTATATAGTCCATTAGTATATAAATGAATGGTGTCTCTGTTTTGTCTTCAACAGGGGCATTCCTGGAAAGAACTGTGGAAACATCATTGTTAAGGCAGAAGAGATGGGAAACTGCAGGGTGAGTAGTGATGGCAGGGGATATGGAGGGAAAGGGTGTCTTGGGCTGCATCCCATCCCAAAAAGGTTGTCTGCCCTTGTTAACTCCCCAAACCATACATCATACCCACATAAGTACAACATCAATCAATAAACACTTTGCCATGGCATATACATTCAATTATATTGCTATGGATCTACTATCATAGGATATATCTCTCACCTTGATGCTGAGTGGAGTTGCCCTGAGCTGTGTCCTTTAATGTTACTGTTGACTGATCAGCATTAATGTCTGCATCTACTATCAGATGTCTCTCACCAGTATCTGCTGAGAATACTGAGCTGTGAGCAGTGCTGTCAATTTCATCAGTCTCAATGTCTCTCTCTGTTACTGTAGGAGTCAGTGATGATGCAGTTCTGTGGGAATAAACTGGACAAGAAAGATTTCTTCGGCAAGTCAGACCCTTTCCTCGTATTCTACCGCAGCAATGAAGATGGAACGTGAGTATACTTTACCTACCTCTTCTTCAGATCCTCTCCTCCATTCAACTCCATCTAAGTCTCTCAATCTGAGGGAAATTAGTTTCCATTGAATTCCTTTAGTTAAACAATCTTGACTCTCTCTGTGGGTGTGTGGGTGTGTGTGTGTGTGTGTGTTACAGCCTACAGGGTCTTCTCTCGCATCAACACATATCTGGGAGGTCAGATAAGCAGGTCTACTCCTCTGAGGCGAGGCTTTATTACACACACACACACACACCTATCATACAGCCGGCAGAGCAGAGAGGAGATGACCTAGTGGGAGCAGTGGTCGGAGGGAAAGCTCCCTATGGCCTCCCTGGCCTCTCTGTACAGGAGTCAAACCTCTCTCTCTCTCTCTCTCTCTCTCTCTCTCTCTCTCTCTCTCTCTCTCTCTCTCTCTCTCTCTCTCTCTGTCTCTGTCTCTGTCTCTGTCTCTGTCTCTGTCTCTTCTCTCTCTCTCTCTCTCTTCTCTCTCTCTCTCTCTCTCTCTCTCTCTCTCTTTCTCTCTCTGTCTCTCTCTCTCTCTCTGTCTCTGTCTTTCTCTCTCTCTCTCTCTCCTCCCCTCTCTCTCTCTCTCTCTCTCTCTCTCTCTCTCTCTCCTCCCCTCTCTCTCTCTCTCTCTCTCTTCTCTCTCTCTTCTCTCTCTCTCTTCTCTCTCTCTCTCTCTCTCTCTCTCTCTCTCTCTCTCTCTCTCTCTCTGTCTCTGTCTTTCTCTCTCTCTCTCTCTCTCCTCCCCTCTCTCTCTCTTCTCTCTTCTCTCTTCTCTCTTCTCTCTTCTCTCTTCTCTCTTCTCTCTCTCTCTCTCTCTCTCTCTCTCTCTTCTCTCTTCTCTCTCTCACTATCAGTTAATGGAAGGTGAAGCTCTCGGAGCTCATGTTCTACACTGCACTATGTTCATTTTAAAACCATTTGCTTTTGCAGTGAATTATGATTATACTGAGTATTCCTCAGTTGATAGTAATTGGTCGTCGAACTGAAACAGATTATTTTTTTGTGCCGGTCATCATGATGACATTTGAAAAGTTTTTTTATTGCTCGATATTTTGGCAAAGTACGGAAAAGAGGAATCAATGTCTTAGAGATTTGTATCACTAAATGAGTGTGATTTATCTTCTTGGGGGGAAGAAAGATCTGAGGGAGCTGAGAGTCAAAGAGAGAGGTTTACACTTGAGAAAAATCTTGAGAAAAGGAAGAAAGTCTGTCTCGCTAACTATAACTTTGCACAGACACCCTGAGGGAATGAGAGCGAGGGAGAGAAAGAGAGGAAGAGGTGGAAAAAAGAGAAGGGGATAAAGAGGAACAGTGAAAGGAGTATTGTCCAGTGATTGATTCATCCATTGATCAGTGTATGACTTGTCTTGTCGCTGTGTTTCTCCAGGTTCACAATCTGCCATAAGACAGAGGTGGTGAAGAACACACTAAACCCAGTGTGGCAGGCCTTCAAGATACCTGTCAGAGCACTCTGCAATGGAGACTACGACAGGTCAGTGTGTGTGTGTGTGTGTGTGTAGTGTGGCCAGCAAGATTATACTGGCATTAACTGTTTTGCTGAAGTGTGTGAGGGCCATACTTTTTTTTAAACAATTTGAGCCCTTTGCAAAAATGATTTGGTGACAGGATCTAATCTGGAAGAGGAGAAAATAGTTTTTAGATGGGCTCCATTTTATAAGAATCACCATGCATGCATACTAAATCCATATGGAAGCTATTATAATGAAAGAAATTAATGCTTGGTCTGCTTATGAATAGCCTTCCTCTCTGCAATCATCTTTCTCCCTCAGTGGAGTAGTCTATTCACATGCCTGACTGACAGACAGGTGTCATGCCCTCACTCAAATGCATTGGCCCTTAAATCCAGGGTGTAAGAAGCGATGAAATAGTTTTTCACCCCTAAGTTTGAAATCCCCAGAGTTTGTGCATGTGTGTGTGTGTGCGTGTTGTGTGCATGTGTGCGTAATGTATAGGACAATGTGTGTGTGTCACTCTGCAATCCCATCTCAGGGATTGTGTTTGTGTTCATCTCCAGTTGTCAGCAGGCTTGTTTGCCAGTGATAAGGCACAAAGCCCCAGATGGATGGTCTGAGCTTGTCAGCCTGCATTGATTGGAGCAGAGCTGGGCCCTGGCTCTGTCTGAGTTGTTAGGAGGTTAGTTAGAGAGAGCTCATTGTTATCAGTGTGTGGAGAGTGTGGGAAGCCAAGGAAGCACACACACACACACACACATTGATTTACGCACACACACACAGCGAGAGTGTGAGTCTCTGGGGGTCTGGGACGAGAGCCACGGGAGAACGCTAACAATGGAGAGCTGTGTGTCCCCCTGCTGATAGTACCACTGCTGATGGGCCCTTGTTAGAGACACACACTCCCACACATACACACTTCTCCCGCCACCCCAGGGATTACAGAAGGAGCAGGATGTAGAGCTGGATGGCTCTATCTCCTCAGCCTTTTATCTAGTTAGCTTAGATGGATGGTGATGGGCTCATCCTTCACTCCATTTAGCAGGAAGCTGAGCAGAGCGTGTGTGTTTGTGTGTGTGCGTGTATGTGTGCATACTTGTGTGTGTGTGTTTCTGTGTGTCTGTGTCTATCTTTGTGCTCTGACAATGCCGGAGTGTGCCTCCTCTTATCATTTACATTTTACATTTTAGTCATTTAGCAGACACTCTTATCCAGAGCGACTTACAGTTAGTGAGTGTGTACAATTTTTTTTTTCATACTGGCCCCCCGTGGGAATCGAAGCCACAACCCTGGCGTTGCAAACGCCATGCTCTACCAACTGAGCTACACGGGACTACATCATCATACCCCCTTACTTACCCCTACAGGAAACTCATTAACCTGTGATTTCTCACCCGGTGGAAATCTATAATCTATGATTACCTTTTCATCTAAGCATCTGTTCATTATTTTCTTCTTTATTTTTTCTCGTCTGGAAAGAGAGGTGAAATTGAGGTAGGTGAAATTGGTGCTGGGTGAAATACGCACAGCCACAGTCAGCTACTTATCTCTTGGCTCTGGTGAAGGAAAATGGCCACTTGTCAGTGGAAAAATGATTCTTCAGTTTGAGGGGATGGGTGATAGTGGAAGGGCACTGCTTTTCTCTCTCTAACATTTGCTATTTTGGAAACCAATATAGACATGATATATATTACTATAAACTATCCTCCTTCAGAATACAATACATTTGAACTTGAAACTTGTTTGGGGGGAATGTACAATGCCATGATCATAGTTTCTGCTGATAATTGTCCTGTTAAAACTAAATAAATCTGTTTCTAATATATTGTTATTTTTCACCCTACTAGAACGATCAAGATAGAATGCTACGACTGGGACAGAGATGGAAGGTAATTTAATTTGAGTCTTAATTGAAAAGCACCTTCATTAGCATGATGTAATCACTGTGTTATCTAAATTAGGCTACTTTAACTCATCCTAATCTATATTTCTAGAAGGTAAGGAAGCTGGATTGGATGCTGATTCATTCAACACACATTGACATGTTGTTGAAGTGGGGGAATTGGATTGGCCCATAAACAGAGGCGGGGCCAAGGGCGGGGCAGCAGTAAAAGAAACACCAACTTGATATGAGTGTCATCATTTCATATTATGGGTTTAGTGGGCAAGGTTATTGCACTGGGGTATTACTTTAAAGTATGCACTCACTCCCTCTGTCTCGTCTCCTCTTTATACCTGTCAGCGTTATGTCAAGTGTTACCAGATCTCTCTTTGCTTGCAGGTAGAGGGGTTACGCTTTGTTTCCGAATTCACTTTATTTTAAGGAAGTGCATTGAATATACAGTGCCATGAAAAAGTATTTGCCCCCTTCCTAATTTTCTTTACTTTTGCATATTTTTGATACTGAATGTTATAGGATCTTCAACCAAAGTCTAATATTAGATAAATGGAACCTGAGCAAACAAATAACACAACAATTACATACTTATTTCATTTATTTCATTAAAAAAAGTTACGCAACACCCAATGCCCCTGTGTGAAAAAGTAATTGCCCCCTTACACTCAATAACTGGTTGTGCCACCTTTAGCTGCAAGGACTCCAACCAAACGCTTCCTGTAGTTGTTGATCAGTCATTGTGGAGGAATTTTGTCATCCAAAAAGTTATACTTTTGAATCATCTGTCCATAGAACATTCTTCCAAGAGTATTGATGATCATTCAGGTGCTTCCAGGTGCTTTTTGGCAAACTTGAGTCAACATTTTGGACTACATGGTTCACATTATGCCTGGCGAAAACCAAGCACTGCATTCCATAGTAGGAACCTCATACCAACGGTCAAGCATGGTGGTGGTGGCGTGATGGTTTGGGGATGCTTTGCTGCCTCAGGACCTGGACGACTTGCCTTAATAGAAGGAACCATGAATTCTGCTCTGTATCAGATAATTCTACAGGAGAATGTCAGGCCGTCCGTCTGTGAGTTGACGCTGAAGCGCAGCTTGGTCATGCAGAAAGACAATGATCCAAAACACACAATCAAGTCTACATGAAAATGGCTATAAAGCAATCCATTTGAAGTTTTGGAATGGCCTAGTCAAAGTCCAAACCTAGTCCCAATTGAGATGTTGTGACAACACTTGAAACAAGCAGTTCATGCTTGAAAACCCACAAATGTTGCTGAGTTAAAGCAGTTCTGCATGCAAGAGTGGGCCAAAATTCCTCCACAGCGATGTGAGAGACTGATCAACAACTACAGGAAGCATTTGGTTGCAATCATTGCAGCTAAAGGTGGCACAACCAGTTATTGAGCGTAAGGGGGCAATTCCTTTTTCACACAGGTGCATTGGGTGTTGCATTACTTTGTTAATTGTAAACTCAGGTTCCCTTTATCTAATATTAGGTTTTTGTTGAAGATCTGATATCAGTATCAAAAATAGAGAAAATCAGAAAGGGGGCAAATACTTTTTCACGGCACTGTATGCTACTGTACCCTTAAGTGGCTGCATGAAAAACACAAGTGAAATCTCTACTTAATTACTCTCAAATAATTGTTAAATGTCGATATCTATCTCACTCTTTATTGCTTTAACATTTCATTAATAATAACTTATCTCAACTGATCTCATTCCATCCACCAGACTATTATAATACACTTCTTCATAGGCACATTGATCAGGCTTCTGCCACTAACAGTTGTGCTTTGTGGGTTGTGTATTTGAAATGCTATGATTATACTAATGATTGTTTTGTGCGTTGTCTTTAGCCATGACTTCATAGGAGAGTTCAGTACCAGCTACAGAGAGCTGTCCAGAGGCCAGTCCCAGTTCAATGTGTATGAGGTAAGTGTGTGTGTGTGTGTGTGTGTGTGTGTGGTTGTGTGTGTTTACATGTGTGCATGCGTCATGTTTACGTATGTATGTGTGCTTGGTGGAATAGGATATTACAGTGCATTCGGAAAGTATTCAAACCCCTTGACTTTTTCCACATTTTCTTACGTTACAGCCTTATTCTAAAATTGATTAAATTGTTTATTTTCCTCATCAATCTACACACAATACCCCATATTGACAAAGCAAAAACAGTTTTATAGAAATGTTTGCTAATGTATAAAAAAAAAGAATGGAAATATCACATTTACTTAAGTCTCCCAGTCCCTTCCGCTGAAAAACATCCCCACAGCATGATGCTGCCACCACCATGCTTCACCATAGGGATGGTGCCAGGTTTCATCAGACCAGAGATTCTTGTTTCTCGTGGTCAGAGTCTTTTAGGTGCCTTTTGGCAAACTCCAAGCAGGCTATCATGTGCCTTTTACTGAGGAGTGGCTTTCGTCTGGCCACTCTACCATAAAGGCCTGATTGGTGGAGTGCTGCAGAGATTGTTGTCCTTCTGGAACGTTCTCCCATCTGCACAGAGGAACTCTGGAGCTCTGTCATAGTGATCATTGGGTTCTTGGTCACATCCCTGACCAAGCAAGGCCCTTCTCCCCCGATTGCTCAGTTTGGCCGAGCGACCAGCTCTAGGAAGAGTCTTGGTGGTTCCAAACTTCTTCCATTTAAGAATGATGAAGACCACTGTGTTCTTGGGGACCTTCAATGCTGCAGAAATGTTTTGGTACCCCTCCCCAGATCTGTGCCTCGACACAATCCTGTCTCGGAGCTCTACGAACAATTCCTTCGACCTCATGGCTTGGTTTTTGCTCTGACATGCAATGTGGGACCTTATATAGACAGGTGTGCCTTTCCAAATAATGTCCAATCAATTGAATTTACATCAGGTGGACTCCAATCAAGTTGTAGAAACATCTCAAGGATGATCAATGGAAACAGGATGCACCTGAGCTCAATTTCGAGTCTCATAGCTAAGGGTATTATAATAATTTTTATTTTTTTCATACTGGCCCCCCGTGGGAATCGAACCCACAACCCTGGCATTGCAAACGCCATGCTCTACCAACTGAGCTACATCCCTGCCGGCCAGTCCCTCCCCTACCCTGGACGACGCTGGGCCAATTGTGCGCCACCCCATGGGTCTCCCGGTCGTGGCCGGCTACGACAGAGCCTGGATTTAATACCTGTGATGGAAACTTTAGTTTTTGTGCTTTTCTAATAACAATATCTGTGTTCTTTTCATGTGCTTTTCTAATAACCGTTTTCTGTGTTCATGCAAGTGACTGACTGAGCGAATCCTATCTATCAGTATCTGCAATTTGGCAGTACGCCCAGACCCTTGTTTTGAGAATGAAATATATCAGTTTCAAGGTCTCAGCTTAGAGAAGAAGCCTCGTGAGGTATTGGTCTGTCACATGCATGACCCAGTATTGGTCGGTCACATGAATGAAGCAAATGGTAGTGATGAATTAATTATGAATAAGAGAAATCATGCAAATATGACTTGTCTGCAGTATATAAGAGAACTGGTCCTCTGTAGCTTAGCTGGTAGAGCACAGCGCTTGTAACGCCACAGTAGTGCATTCGATCCCCGGGACCATCCATACACAAAAATGTATGCACGCATGACTGTAAGTCGCTTTGGATAAAAGCGTCTGCTAAATGGCATATTATTATTATTAACTCACAGGACTGCCCCGTGAGAGCTCCTGATCAACATGTGTACATGGTGCATTGAGTTGGTTGGAACCTCTCCAGCGCGCTGATAATAAACAATGATTCATTTAAGATTGACTTCGGGTGTCCCTGTGTAAGAATTTCCACGACATACCTTTTAGAATAAGGCTGTAACGTAACAAAAGGAGGAAACGGGGAAAGGGTCTGAATACTTTCCGAATGCACTGTATGTATCTATATACTCTTAACGTCACTCACCCACACAGAAGCACATTTAGTAAATCTCCTCTGGAAAGATTCTTCATGGCATTTCTCCTGAAATTTAATTCACAGAGTTTGACGTAAAAGGGAGTTTTGATGGATGGCCAGCCTCCACTCTCCGTCTCCTAAGATAGGACTGAACAGTTGTTCATTAACAAACAATATTCTGAGTGGGAAGCACACAGGGGAACCCTTATTTTAAGCAGCTGGTGTTTGTCTAATGAGAGAAGGAAGACACACTCAGACAGTGATTGTGTGCTGTCATCCAAGATGCTGTCACTGGGACATGAGAATCTATCATCATTTCCCAAGTCACAGCTCTTGGCTTCCATATTCTCGTTTTTTTCCCTCCACTGTAAATGTTACAATTTAGGAGAGGAGGTTCCACATCACTGCTGTCTGTGTGTTTGTGTGTGTTTGTGTGTGTGTGTGTTCCTTCTTCCCTTAACCATCTGTCCATCTGTTAACAGTCATCACCTAATGCCCAGCATGGGCCCCGATCTCTGTTATACACATTGCCCCTTCACACACACACACAAACAAACACACACACACACACACACACTGCCTATGGTTGTCCATCGTGCCCGATGATCACCATCTTCTCCTTTACTTGTGAAACACACACGCCTCTTGTGAGCAGCTCCTGTCTCCCTGGTCCTCTCTGTCTATCTGTTGACTTGTGAGCAGCTCCTGTCTCCCTGGTCCTCTCTGTCTATCTGTTGACTTGTGAGCAGCTCCTGTCTCCCTGGTCCTCTCTGTCTATCTGTTGACTTGTGAGCAGCTCCTGTCTCCCTGGTCCTCTCTGTCTATCTGTTGACTTGTGAGCAGCTCCTGTCTCCCTGGTCCTCTCTGTCTATCTGTTGACTTGTGAGCAGCTCCTGTCTCCCTGGTCCTCTCTGTCTATCTGTTGACTTGTGAGCAGCTCCTGTCTCTCTGGTCCTCTCTGTCTATCTGTTGACTTGTGAGCAGCTCCTGTCTCCCTGGTCCTCTCTGTCTATCTGTTGACTTGTGAGCAGCTCCTGTCTCCCTGGTCCTCTCTGTCTATCTGTTGACTTGTGAGCAGCTCCTGTCTCCCTGGTCCTCTCTGTCTATCTGTTGACTTGTGAGCAGCTCCTGTCTCCCTGGTCCTCTCTGTCTATCTGTTGACTTGTGAGCAGCTCCTGTCTCCCTGGTCCTCTCTGTCTATCTGTTGACTTGTGAGCAGCTCCTGTCTCCCTGGTCCTCTCTGTCTATCTGTTGACTTGTGAGCAGCTCCTGTCTCCCTGGTCCTCTCTGTCTATCTGTTGACTTGTGAGCAGCTCCTGTCTCCCTGGTCCTCTCTGTCTATCTGTTGACTTGTGAGCAGCTCCTGTCTCCCTGGTCCTCTCTGTCTATCTGTTGACTTGTGAGCAGCTCCTGTCTCTCTGGTCCTCTCTGTCTATCTGTTGACTTGTGAGCAGCTCCTGTCTCCCTGGTCCTCTCTGTCTATCTGTTGACTTGTGAGCAGCTCCTGTCTCCCTGGTCCTCTCTGTCTATCTGTTGACTTGTGAGCAGCTCCTGTCTCCCTGGTCCTCTCTGTCTATCTGTTGACTTGTGAGCAGCTCCTGTCTCCCTGGTCCTCTCTGTCTATCTGTTGACTTGTGAGCAGCTCCTGTCTCCCTGGTCCTCTCTGTCTATCTGTTGACTTGTGAGCAGCTCCTGTCTCTCTGGTCCTCTCTGTCTATCTGTTGACTTGTGAGCAGCTCCTGTCTCCCTGGTCCTCTCTGTCTATCTGTTGACTTGTGAGCAGCTCCTGTCTCTCTGGTCCTCTCTGTCTATCTGTTGACTTGTGAGCAGCTCCTGTCTCCCTGGTCCTCTCTGTCTATCTGTTGACTTGTGAGCAGCTCCTGTCTCTCTGGTCCTCTCTGTCTATCTGTTGACTTGTGAGCAGCTCCTGTCTCCCTGGTCCTCTCTGTCTATCTGTTGACTTGTGAGCAGCTCCTGTCTCCCTGGTCCTCTCTGTCTATCTGTTGACTTGTGAGCAGCTCCTGTCTCCCTGGTCCTCTCTGTCTATCTGTTGACTTGTGAGCAGCTCCTGTCTCCCTGGTCCTCTCTGTCTATCTGTTGACTTGTGAGCAGCTCCTGTCTCCCTGGTCCTCTCTGTCTATCTGTTGACTTGTGAGCAGCTCCTGTCTCTCTGGTCCTCTCTGTCTATCTGTTGACTTGTGAGCAGCTCCTGTCTCCCTGGTCCTCTCTGTCTATCTGTTGACTTGTGAGCAGCTCCTGTCTCCCTGGTCCTCTCTGTCTATCTGTTGACTTGTGAGCAGCTCCTGTCTCTCTGGTCCTCTCTGTCTATCTGTTGACTTGTGAGCAGCTCCTGTCTCCCTGGTCCTCTCTGTCTATCTGTTGACTTGTGAGCAGCTCCTGTCTCTCTGGTCCTCTCTGTCTATCTGTTGACTTGTGAGCAGCTCCTGTCTCCCTGGTCCTCTCTGTCTATCTGTTGACTTGTGAGCAGCTCCTGTCTCCCTGGTCCTCTCTGTCTATCTGTTGACTTGTGAGCAGCTCCTGTCTCCCTGGTCCTCTCTGTCTATCTGTTGACTTGATGTGACATCTACTCTTGCCAGAGCAGTTACTGAACACAACACAAGGGAAACCAGCTGTCACTGTGTGTGTGTGTGTGTGTGTGTGTGTGTGTGTGTGTGTGTGTGTGTGTGTGTGTGAATTCTTTATGGCGTGCATGCACAACCATGGGGGGGATGGGCGCGTTAATGTAAATTGTATTTTACAAGCCAGATGCAATAAAACAGCTAGCCTCACCTTCAAAGGCAAATGTGCCCTTCCTTACTTATTCCCTCCAATCTCCACCAAGGATGCAGAGGGTTATAAATCCAGTGTAAATTGCACCCTCTTCCCTTATAGTGCACTTTAGTGCACCCTATGGGCCCAGGTCAAAAGTAGTGCACTATTAAGGGAATAGAGTGCCATTTAGGACTTATCGGATGTTTTCTCCCCGAGGGTTTGTACGGCCTGCTGACCTCCACACGGTTTAATTTAACACTTTACAGCTCAGATTAAAACATTGTATGCTGCACTTCCCAGTCAAGGATTGCAGCATGGCGTGTGAGTGAGTGAGATAGAGGGAGCATTCCTGGCCTGTGAGATTAATTCCATGACCTCTAACCTTTGTGTATTACTGTGTTATAATGTGTATGTTTGAATTCTGTAATGAGGCTGCTGTTTTGTCCACAGGTGGTAAATCCGAAGAAGAAAGGAAAAAAGAAAAAATACCTAAACTCTGGAACGGTAAGCCACAGCAGACACTGTCCATCCAGTCTCTTTATCTTTATGTTTTTCGCCTCTAGAACAGAGAACTAACACATTGATGTGAGCTTGATTTAGTCATTGTCTTTATTGTAAAGCCCGTTCCATCCTGCCATCCTTGTATCCCTATCGTCTCCAGGTAACACTGCTCTCATTCCTGGTGGATATAGAAGTCACCTTCCTCGACTACATCAAAGGAGGGTGAGTGACACTGCATGCTCTCTCTACAGTGTGAATGCAGAGACGGAGTGGAAGAACCTCTCAATCCTGCATTCCCTCGTTTATTCATATAGAAAAGAGAGAGCAAGAGAAAGGAGAGAGAGAGAGAGAAAAAGAGAGAGAAGAAGAGAGAGAGAGAGAAGAAAGAGAGAGAGAGAAAGAAGAAGAGAGAGAGATTGACAGGTGTGCAGATGTGAAGTCCGGTGTAGGGGGACGTGAGGAGAGTGAACTATGTGCGTGTGCATGTGTGTGTGTTCATTCAGGCCCTCTAGTCCATGGCTGAATGGGCGATGGTGGCTGAGTGTGTGCAGTTCTGACTGCACACGTTCTGACTTTCATAAGACTCACAGGGGAAGGCTACTCAGGCTAGCACTGCACAGCATGGATCGAACAGTGAAACAGGAAGAGAGGGAAAGGTTTAGAGAGACAGAGATGGGGAGAGTCAGAGAATCAAAGACAGAGAACGAGAGTGAGAGAGGTCTGTGAAGAAATGAGAGACACAGAATGGCCATTTTGACAACACTTCTCATCTAAAGGTCATGGATCATGTGTGATATTGTACAACAGGGGTGGGTAGGTAGGGGAGCAGAATAACATGTGGTGCATTGACCCTTACACAGTCGGAGCGCTCTCAGTATTTCGTTGAGCGTTTCCATTGTCAGTGGCAGTCAGAGGAGGAGAGGAGAGTTTTTTTTCAATCGAACACAACATCTCATTGAGATGGAGCTCTTTCCTCTCAGCATGTGGTCAGTCCTATACAGACTGACGTGTAGGAGGTTGTTCCTGTTTTGAGCTGTCGCCTGAGGGTCATCATCACTGGCACTGACCCTCCTGTGTAGGTCAGGAAGTGTAGTCATGTGCTGTCAATGAATCTACCCTCAGGTTACTGCTGTGAATGTGTTCTCAGTCAAATACATGTAAATGAATATAAATAACTAGGGCCGGGACGATACCAGCGGCAAGGAAACAAAACACGAAGCAGATTGAACTACTTTAGGAAAACAGCCCTAACATTGGAAACAAACATCATTATGTTGTCATCCAGAGTCACATTTATTTATTTTCCAAGCTATAGCACACAATATTTGGCATACCGGAGGTTTTTAAAGGACCAAAGAGTTTGGTCTGCTTCGTGTTCACATTTTTGCCTTGGAAAAAATATTTTGCGATACTGGTAAATCGTCCCGGCCATATAAATAACACTGAATGTCAATGAGACAGCTGACGTATGTATGTAGAGGTGGATGTCTCTCCTCCCGTCATATAGGAGTAATACATGACAATCCAGAGGCTGTGTCACAGGTGTAGAGAGGAGTAGGAAGGAGGCAGTCGCAGGTTTAGAACTACTGAATTTATTAAAGCACCATAGCTTAAAGCGGGACAAAACCCACAGTGCAAAATATAAAGTACTTAGGGAAAACAAGCAACATATACAATGACCGACAAAGACAAATGACAGAGGGAGTATATATACAGTGATAGAGTGGGGATTGGAACCAGGTGTGGGTAATGATGACGAGACAAGTCCGGGGTTGATGAGTGAAGGGCGTTTGCCAGCAACAGGTTCGGCAGCAGCTAGAAGGCCGGCGACGCCGAACTCCTGAGCTGGACAGGTGGGGGAGCCAAAGCGAAGGCTGGTGTGACACTGAGATCTCTGACCTATCCATGTGAGAGCTACGTTTACTTCCTCTACCAATCAATAAGGTATTGGCAGAATACCAAAGACTCTATGGATAATAGATGGATATATACTGAACAAAAATTGCAGTTCATATAAGGAAATCAGTCAATTGAAATAAATTCATTAGGCCCTAATCTATGGATTCCACATGACTGGGCAGAGGCGCAGCCATGGGTGGGCTTGGGAGTGCATAGGCCCACCCACTTGGGAGCCAGGCTCAGCCAATCAGAATGAGTTTTTCCCCACTAAAGGGATTTATTACAGACAGAAATACTCTTCAGCTCCCCCACCCCCCGACGATCCCGCAGGTGAAGAAGATGGATGTGGAGGTCCTGGGCTGGCGTGGTTGCACGTCATCCGCGGTTGTGAGGCCTTTTGGACGTACTGCCAAATTCTCTAAAACGACATTGGAGGCAGCTTATGGTAGAGAAATTAACATTAAATGATCTGAAACAGCTCTGGTGGACATTCCTGCAGTCAGCATGCCAATTGCAATCTCCCTCAGAACTTGAGACATCTGTGGCATTGTGTTGTGTGACAAAACTGCACATTTTAGAATGGCCTGTGTAATGATCATGCTATTTAATCAGCTTCTTGATATGCCACACTTGTCAGGTGGATGGATTATCTTGACAAAGGATCAAATGCTCACTAACAGGGATGTAAACAAATTTGTGCACACAATTTGAGAGAAATGTGATTTTTGTGCGTATTGAACATATGAGATATTTTATTTCAGCTCATGAAACATGGGACCAGCACTTTACCTGTTGAGTTTATATTTTTGTTCAGTTTATGTGACCGACCGGCTCGATGCGGTCTTATGTAGCAACATTTGAAATTGTGTTTTTTACATTGGATAAAAGTAGAGACTCAGAGCTAGAAAATTGTATATCATACACAACAGTTGAGGAACAATGTGAAGGTAATTCTGCTTTGAAAGTTCATAAACTTGTAACCCCACTTTTCAAGAAATGGTCCTTGAATGTTTTGGTACATTCAAGGACCTTCTTTGTCTACACCCATTCAGCATCTTTCATACCCTCTTAAACCTTAGCCCCATCCATCTCTTTAAAGATTCACATGTGATGCCATGTGCTAAACAGAGTGAGTAAGGTAGTGTAGTAAACAACCAACTATTTCAAGACTAAAAGTGGTGAAAGTAGTAGCCTACAATAAGGAAAAACTATATCCTAATCTGACTTTGGTGCAGGTCATGTTGTTCTTTACATTACCGTCTCTGGGAAACAGACTATATCAAATAAAATCAAAGTTTGTCACATGCACAGGATACAGAAGGTGTAAAGGGTACAGTGAAATGGTTACTTGCATATTTGCATAGTAGCAATATCAAAAATAGAACGTGTCCAGATAAAAATATTTTATAAATATTTTATAATTATTAGATGATGGTTTCCCAGACAAACTTGTCTAAATTGATGGGTCATGTGAAATAAATGCTGTAACCACCCCCCAGCCACATCTAGATAAGTGGATGTTCATGAAATACAATAGATGGCCGTAATCACCTCCAGACACACCTAGCTAACTTGATGGGTCGTGTAATCATCTGGCGAAGTGGAGTATTTTGTTTAGACATGTAGCTAGCTGGCTAGCTAGCTAAATAATGAACCGTAATCCCAACCCATAGCTACAGTACAAACGGATTGTCATAGCTAGCCACCATGCATGAAATGCTGTAGTATGAATCTGCAGGTAGCTAAAGCTAACCAACTAGGTTCAATGTTAGCTAGCTAGCTACTATTACGCTATAAGTAGCAATGCAAATGGTTTTCTGAGATTCAAATAATATTATTACACAGATCATACACGTAACGTTAGCTAGCGAGCCAGCAAGCTAACGTTCGCTAGCTAGCGAACAGTACGCTTTAACTTGCAATGAAAATGACTTTCTGACAAAATTAGAAACGTATAATATCCAACATTTTAGCTAGACTCTTACCTGTATACATGGATGAACGCCTCATGGCAGCGTGTCTTTTCCATTTGGTTTTGTAGCTAGCGACAGCTTCAGCTTGTTTGGGCCGTTGTGTCAAGTCACTCCGGTTCACACTGACCATGTGCAGAAAGTAGTCCATCACAACGTCTTTTTTTTAAATGATTAATTTTAATGATACACGGATAGACACGAATGAGAAATAATTTTGTTTATTTTTTTAATGTAAAATTTTTTGGGGAATCCTGGCTTTTATTAGCATCCATGAATACACACCACTTTGTAGGCTGAATGTCATTACACTTCATAGATGTCCCTTTCCATTCAAATGGCGGGTGCACTGTTCAGATGATGGACTTATTTTTGAGTAGATGAACGTGCGCAGGTAGCCTACTTAACCTACTTTTTGAAGTGATTTGTTTGACAATCAGATGAAAACATCATGACTGGTTGTGTTCATGACACATTAAAAGGTAATTAAAATTAAATGACATGTCTTTACTATAAAGCCTATTAAAAAAAATGTGTGCACACAGGAGGTCCCGTAAAAAAAAAATTGAGACCCCTCGGATGTCACAGTATAACTTGCACTCTGTAGAGCACTTTCAAGTGAATTTACTGCTGTATACTAATACCCTTATATAAAATCACTGTAACAATACTTTTTGCATTGATTTATGATTTCTTTAAATAGGGAAATGTACCAAACCTAAGCTGAAGCATTTAAGGTGTTGAACTATCATGATTATATTGAAAAAGATCCACCTTGCATTGATTTAAGGTTCAAAATGTTATGGCTCCACTAAACTGGGTCTGTGCCAATTCTAAATGTTCTGGACACGCCACTGCATAGCACCACCTGGAGTTTGATAAATGGCATTGCTGCTATGGTCACAAAATCTATTTTGAGCAATTGTATTAGTATAAAAGAATATCCCCATTATTTTGAGCATACAATATACAGTAGCTCAGTATTTGTATTGTTTATTTTATACAGTGTTCTTTGCTCATCTTTATCAAGGGTGCCAGTAATTACGGACCTGACTGGATGTAACACAATGGCCGTTGGCCACAGTGATATGGAGGTGTGACCATCATTGAATGGACCCTGTGGATGCATGTAATATTGCTCTTTCCATGACGTAGACTGACTAGGTGAATCCAGGTGAAAGCTATGATCCCTTATTGATGTCACTTGTCACTTGTATGCCCCTAGCCAATGTGATGGAGGTCAACAGTGTAACTGGAGACAAGTGTGTAGGAGGCAGGAGTTTACTTTTTTACTCTGCTTATGTGAAATGCATACACACAACTAGGTCTTTCTGAATGTTGTAGAATAAAAAGCACTTTCATAACTCTCAACATTGTATGTTTTTTTGACAGAGTGGGCCAGGGAGGGTGAGTGGTGTACACCGTTGTTTGTGTGACTAAGTGAAGTGGAAAGCAATCTTTTCGCTGTTTGAAGCCTAAATGGACGATAATGGACTATAGTGCTCATGTTTCATAATAACTGCTGCATGCTGAGCTCTTCTCACACAACCTTCTCATACCCCCTCGTGTCTCTGCATCTGTTTGGGCTTGTTTGCTGAGAAACAGCATGTTACTTTAATAGGTTCAATCTACATGGAACAAAAATACAAACGCAACATGTAAAGTGTTGGTCCCATGTTTCATGAGCTGAAATAAATTTTCCATACACACGTATTTCTCAAAAATGTTGTGCACAAATTTGTTTACATCCCTGTTAGTGAGCATTTCTCCTTTGCCAAGATACACCTGACAGGTGTGGCATATCAAGAAGCTGATTAAACAGCATGATCATTACACAGGTGCACCTTGTGCTGGGAACAATAAAAGGCCACTTGTCTCTAGTTTTGAGAGAGCATGCAATTGGCATGCTGACTGCAGGACTGTCCACCATAGCGGTTGCTAGAGAATTGAATGTACATTTCTCTATCATAAACCGTCTCCCATCGTTGTTTCAGAGAATTTGGCAGTATGTCCCACCGGCCTCACAACCGCAGACCACGTGTATGTCATCGTGTTGGCGATCGGTTTGCTGATGTCAACGTTGTGAACAGAGTGCCCAATGGTGGCGGTGGGGTTATGGTATGGGCAGGCATAAGCTCCTGATCCACGCCCCTACCTTTTTTTTAAGGTATCTGTGACCAACAGTCATGTGAAATCCATAGATTAGGTCATAATGAATTTATTTCAATTGACTGATTTCCTGATGAACTGTAACTCAGTAAAATCTTTGAAATTGTTGCATTTTGCGTTTTGTTCAGTATATAATCCCTTTTTCATTTTATTATCTTCTTCTCTTCTGTTCTCTTCTCTTCTCGTCACTTTTCGTCTCTTCTCTCCTCCTCCTCTCCTCCCCTCCACAGCATTTTGATTTTGATTGACACCTGTATGGAGATTCACCTCATTAGCCAAGAGCGTATTGAAGCCCTCATCCTGACAGGTTCTGAGTAAGAGCAGCCATTGTTAGTGACTCACTCCAATCTGCTAATTTTCATTAGTTCGGAAGCCCTTGGAAGTGAATGGAAATGTACTATAAGGATTAGCATTGGAGTTAGCGTAGAGAATGGATGGGTAGTGTGTTGTAAATTCCCTATCTATTCTCCAGCAGCACACAGCTGTTATGTGTGTGTGGGATTGGGACCCTCATTCAGTGTTAATGTATCAACACCAGTTGTTGTATACAAAGGGATTAACACAGTCCATTTCAAACAGAATTAATTCCACCTTCTGTTCTGCTCGTGCTGCTTTGAAGTCGTATTAAGCGTGTCAATGTTCCCTTAATGGTTGCTGATATTTTTTTATGTAGTCTTCTTCTTCCTTCTTCCTTCTTCTTCCTTTTTCTCCTTCTTCTTCCTTTTTCTCCTTCCTTTTTCTCCTTCCTTTTTCTCCTTCCTTTTTCTCCTTCCTTTTTCTTCTTCTTCTTCTTCTTCTTCTTCTTCTTCTTCTTCTTCTTCTTCTTCTTCTTCTTCTTCTTCTTCTTCTTCTTCTTCTTCTTCTTCTTCTTCTTCTTCTTCTTCTTCTTCTTCTTCTTCTTCTTCTTCTTCTTCTTCTTCTTCTTCTTCTTCTTCTTCTTCTTCTTCTTCTTCTTCTTCTTCTTCTTCTTCTTCTTCTTCTTCTTCTTCTTCTTCTTCTTCTTCTTCTTCTTCTTCTTCTTCTTCTTCTTCTTCCTTCTTCTTCCTTCTTCTTCCTTCTTCTTTCTTCTTCTTCTTCTTCTTCTTCTTCTTCCTACTTCTTCTTCTTCTTCTTCTTCCTACTTCTTCTTCTTCCTACTTCTTCTTCTTCTTCTTCCTACTTCTTCTTCTTCCTACTTCTTCTTCTAAACTTCCACAGTGTTGTCATCACCACTGCACAGTACCGTGGTTTGTCATACATTCTCAGAGCCTAGTCCAGTTGAAGCACTCAGGGCTTTAACAATAACACTAGGAATGGATTGCTCTCTGGGTCCCAGCTGTTCAATAGGCATTTCCCATCATATCTCTCCCCTCCTTTCTCATTAACCCAGCCCACCTTTCTCTCTCTCTCTCAATCTCTCCACTCCAGTAACAATAGGAGGATGCTTCTCTGCTCCTCCTAATCTTCTCTACTTACACTGCCATTATTTTCTATTCCACACACACTCACATTCACACACACTCATCTTTCCTCATCTCTCCAGACAAGGTTCTTTCTTTCCCAGACATTTTTATTTTTCTGAGAATTGGTCATCAGCTGGCTCTGTGGCTGGCAGGGGTTTGTTCGCTCTTCCTGCCCGGAGGCAATCTGAAGCAAATCAATGGAGCGCTGTAGAGAAAGGTGCTGTGCTGATCGCCCCTGGTTGATACTATCATATAGGAGACATAGACATTAGTCAGGGTGTGTGTGCGCCTCATCCTCTGCACTCTGATAGCTTCAAAATGGCTCACACTCCTCTACTCTTTCTTTTTAAACCTTTATTTAACCAGGGAAGACATTGGGATTTACATGTTTTTTCAAGTGAGCCCATGTAGTCTCTCTATAGACTGCATTGCCACTGACGGTTGTGGAGATTGGGTCCTAATTTATGCATGAAACAATCAAGTGGGGTCAGATGAGGATTTTAATTAGCCACAGGCACAGTACTAATGACTCCTACAGGGTTTTACCAGGCCTGCTGGCAGGGGCAGATGGATGACACTAATACAATAACACTCCTACAGTAGTACTATTTACTTATTATGAATCACTGCCCATAGACAAGGCTGGAAGGGACAGTAGTGTTGAGTCTTAGTATGTTAGATGTTTGTTTAGCATGAGAAAATCTCTCCCCCCTCTCTTCCCCTTTCCTCCCCCCTCCTCCACCTCCTCCCACTCCCCATCTCCTCTCTTCCACTCTCCTCTCCTCTCTCTGATAATGATCCAGCTAATAACACAGTCAGACATGAAATGGTTTGCTACAAAGTCCTCATAGTCACTTCCTTAGTGATTTCCTGCTTTACTGTTTGTTCCGAAAATCTTACTGGAGAAGAGCTGACTTTCTCTCCGTTGCTCTAATGTTGCTTTTAGAGAACGTTTCAAGGCATTCTTAGCTAAAAAAATCGACCATGTTAAAAGTCAAATTCTCTCTCTCTGTAACTGTTGAAAGAGTAGCTTTTCGGGTTTGAGCTGAGTTAAAGCTGCAATAAGCAGTAGAAACAATAACAAAACGTCATCCCCGCCCCTGTTGCAGTAAAAAGCTTAGGGATGGGGCTGGAGAAATGTAAACTGTCTCAAATTCATAGACAGATCTATATATGCAAGACCTGACCATCCATGATATCAGAATTATAGTTTTAACCATGTTTTGAGGCTATACAGTGTTTGTTAACATTTACTTTGTTTACAAACATTGGTTTACAAACAAGCTTATATGTTGGGTACTGATGGGGGTACAACAGTATATTCTTTAAGAATCAATGGGTACATATAATTAATTTAACAGAAATTGATGTATCAACTGCTGATTGCCCCTTTAAGCTCATAACGGGCTGGCTAGTTTTCCTGGAACGTGCATCGCCAGGGGCAACACCTGTAGCCAATGGGGTGATGTTTCACTCTTACCTCACTGTGCACACTCATCTGTGATTGGTGCAGAAGCTTTGGCTGACCTTTAGCGAGAACCCTCTGCATTCTGATGTGAATAATTAGAATGTATCTCTGAGTTGGATCTCCTCTGATTTACAGTCTCTGAGTTATATGGGAATAACTGAGTAATATTTCATTTCAGACTGGGATACATTTCTCTCACTCCTTTTGTTCTTTCTCTCTCTCTATGCATCTCCTTCCCCTGTTTCTGGCTGTCCTCACACTCTCTGAACGAGGTGGAAACTCACTGTGCGTGTGTGTGTGTATGCGCACGGGTGTGTGTGTGTGTGTTTGAGGAGACATCCATAATTCAGGCTGGCGGGCCACAGTCTGTCTGTCTCCCTCTTGGCACAGAGAGCTGGACCAGATATGACTCCAATACACCGCTGTCTCACCTCCTCTTCTCCTTGCAGACTTGTCCCCCTGTTCCTTTCTCAGAATATTAAACTACTTGTGTCTCCTCTCCACTGACTTCTGCTGCTTACCAATACCCTTAAATATTGAGTGGTACATCTTGGCACTGAATTATACAATGGGAAAAAAGACTTGAATTCATGGAACATGAGTTACATTACAATTCAGTGAAGTTAAAAAATAATCTGTTTGATGCAGGAAAGCCCAGTATAACGTGCACATTGACATACACTAGCAGATTGAACTTTTTACCCCTACACAAATATTGTTTAAGAAATGCGCTCAAACACATTCTTAGCATGCATGCAAACCGAAGCGTAAATTACGGATTTAGACTCTAACCCTGATGCAGCCTCTGACCTAACATGAGGCGACAGCTCCGTACTTCAGGCATCACTCCCCACCCACCCCTTCCTCTCCCAGCAGTAGACCCAGGCTGTGTGTGTCTGTGTGGACTAGAGTAGCGCAAAGCCCGACCTGGGCCCTATCCATCCATACCCGCCTCTTGGCTCCTAGCCTGACCTGAACCACAGGCAACGCAGGCAGAGTGGCTCAGAGCTGGGGAGAGGAGAATACAGAGCCCCTGGTCTGGTTCTCCCCCCTCCCTCACAATGAACAGGCTTTTTCAGGTCTGCTGCACTAACGTGTGTCTGCGGGCTGTGCAGTGCACTCCACATGGCGTCACAGGGTGACAATTCCAATGGTTCCTTACAGTACCTGATCTATTCCAATACAGGAGGTGGTGGAGAAGGCAAGAGACTGTGTGAGCTACAGTGCACGGTACGGCACGCACAGCACACAACAGCACTCTGTGCACTCGCCTGTTCAACCTGTTGTTTGTCTTGACTTGTTGGTAAATACTGTAAGTAGTGAAGGATTAGACAGTTATCTCTCTCTCTCTATTTATATTTTATTTAGTTTCCTCAGGGATCAAGGGAAAGAAGAGTTTTCAACTTGCCTGCTTGCTTGAGCTATGATAATCAGAACATTCTTGTGTTTGCTACAGTTTATTAAGCCAGTGGTTTATGGTGTGTGTGTGTGTGTGTGTGTGTGTGTGTGTCCATGCTAGCGTGCGGCAAATGAATAAATACCCTCTTGCTTTTGCCTTCCAGGACCCAGATAAATTTCACAGTGGCGATTGATTTCACCGCTTCAAACGGTGAGCAACACACACACACTCACTCACACACTCAACACTTCTCCTAATGCTCGACCAGGGCTATTTAAATGTATGCAGATGGGGAATAAAGTTATCTGTAATAGCCCTACTCTATTATTGCAGGTCAGGCTAAAACCTAATGCTGTAAAAGAGATGATAGCTTAGTGGTGATAACAGGAACAAATGTGCCTCTCTTATCCATTTAATGTGTACCTGTTATAGCAAGGCTGGGAGGAAATGGCCTATCTCTTAGACGTTATAGTGTGGTTGACTGGGACTACCATATCTCTTAGATAACAACAGATGGTTCAAGTCAAAATTAGACCCACTGATAACTCATAAGCGTAGGGTTATTGCTGCCTTGTTTTTATTTGACGAAGTTCGATATAGGATATGATATGCAGGAGCTGATGTTATGGATTTGTGTCTAATAGGGCCTTTAAAATATCTCAAGTTAATATGTCACTATACTCATAACCACTACAGCCAGTGTGCTATGAAGTGCTTTTACTAGACACTAGTGAAATTATTCTCCTGCTCATATTGATTATGGAATGATGTATGTCACTTATACTGTACCCACTACCCAGAGTATTATACAGAGGGAAAGAGATCTAACACAGTCTCTAGTGAAAAATACTGTATTATGCTGTCTAAAAGAATCACCATTTTGGTTGAAATCCTAACTACCTTTCTGTATGGGCAAAACTCTGATAACACCCTATTCCACATATAATGCACCACTTTCGACCATAAACAGCATGGGCTAGCAGTGCACTAAATGGGGAATTAATTTTATTATTTGAGACACAACCATTCCTTTCTATATCTGGCTCTGTTGTTCCATTATTGTACCTTGTTATTACTGTCCCATTATTTACCATTACCGTACCTGTTTCCCAGGCAACCCAGCCCAGCCCACCTCCCTCCACTACATGAGTCCCTACCAGATGAATGCCTATGCCATGGCCCTGAAGGCTGTAGGAGAGATCATCCAGGACTATGACAGTGATAAGATGTTCCCTGCTCTGGGCTTCGGAGCCAAGCTGCCCCCCGACGGACGGGTCTCACATGAGTTCGCCCTGGTAAGTGACCTCTAACCCCTGACCTCTACCCCCTGAACCCTGATAAGATGTTCCCTGCTCTGGGCTTCGGAGCCAAGCTGCCCCCAGACAGATGGGTCTCACATGAGTTCGCCGTGATGAGTGAGTGATGTGGTTCAGAGAGGTTGGAACAAAACCTGTGGATGGATAACCCATCACCAGAGTTGTTCAGTCCTGGCTCAGTTGGTTAAATTGTGGGTTTACTCCCTGTATGAACCACATATACTTAATGTGTTTACCATGGTTACAGGCTTGTTTTGTTTACATCTGGTCAAAAGCTGCAGATGCACCCATCGAAGCATAAGCAATTAGACAAGTGAATGAGCAACAAAAAACTAAGCAACCTCCACCTATCTGGCACTCCAGGCAGGCTCAAACCCTCAAAGTTTCAACGTCTCCTTAGTGGCTGTATTGTAGAGGCTTAGGATGCCACGTGCTAAAAAAATACTACCACTGAGTTCTATGACTGCCAAGGAGAACAGTAACTGTCCTTTCTGTAAGGCAGAAACCATCGATCACAGACAGCCCTCCCTCCCTCCCCCTCTCTCTCCTTCCCTCTTCAGCTCTACAGAGTACTGTAAACAGTAGGATACCACTCAAGACAGGAACATGCCTCCAGCACGCTCAGCAGGGATTTCCCTTATTTATCTCTCACTGGGCCTAAATTTGTATTGATGAAAGCTGCTTATTTATCCTCCTCTCCCTCCCTTTTTTCTAGTTCTCCGCCTCCATTCCCTTGCTTCAGAATTGAATTGGAAAGATCTTTAACCAAATGTTTAATTTTATTCTCCTGCTTGAATGGGATTGATGAAAGATGTTTAACTACCGTCCTCTTTTTGTGTCTTCCAGAATGGCAACCCCCAAAACCCATACTGTGCAGGTATAGATGGAGTGATGGAGGCATATTACCAGAGCCTGAAGTCTGTCTGCCTCTACGGCCCAACCAACTTCTCTCCTGTCATCAACCATGTGGCCAGGTAAGGGGCTATGAGGAACCAGCTTTGTGGTCACTTCAGTTTTTGATTGCGAACCAAATTGAAATTCAATTTGTGAATAGAAAATTATATTACCCACGGTTTTCTATTAGGAGTTTTTAGATTCACTCCCTGAACTGACTGGATACACATTACAGGGTGATAAAAACAGAGGGCGATATCTATAGGTCTTCCTTCATTGAATTTCAGATCACATTCCTACCAATGCACACCTAAACTTCCCAGGCATGAGAGAGCCAAATGTCTATAGAGAGCCATATGTCATGATTCCTGAGTCCTTAGTAGATCAATACTAACTAAGATGGCCTGAACGTGTGTATCGATCCACTGTCCGTTGTGTTCCAGTGAGAGTCATTCGCGACGCAGGCTGTATGTTGTGATTAATGAGTCGTTTCCCTTAGAGCAGAAAAGACAACAGAGGAAGTCTCCAGACTAACAGAGAGTTAACTGAGATGTATCAGCTTTTAAAAGTGCAAGTAGATGTTTCAGTACGTAACTCACAGAGTATTATACTGATAATAAGTTGGTGACAGTGTTTCAGCCACACGGTCAGACTAACGGAGACTTAACTGAGATTCTTCAACTCTTAAAAGTGTGACTATGTTTCTCAGTGCATGCACAGCTTACATAGATAAGTTCACAGATAATAAGTGTGACTGTGTTATAACATTCCGCTGTAGAACTTTAACGTTAATTGTGTCACAGAAAAGGTGCTTCTGAGCTGTTAAATAAAAAAGTCTTAGTTTTATGTGACTTTTTGTCACATTCTGTTCTTTAATTAACCTGTAAATGTGTTGTTTGTGTGAGTGAACAATGACTACACAGTCCTTCCCACACACATACAGTACCAGTCAAAGTTTGGACACAGCTACTCATTCAAGGGTTTTTCTTTATTTTTACTATTTTCAACATTGTAGAATAATAGTGAAGACATCAAAACTATGAAATAACACATATGGAATCATGT
The DNA here is from genome assembly GCF_964263955.1 of Coregonus lavaretus. Classification (NCBI taxonomy): domain Eukaryota; kingdom Metazoa; phylum Chordata; class Actinopteri; order Salmoniformes; family Salmonidae; genus Coregonus; species Coregonus lavaretus. The sequence goes on from NC_140006.1 coordinate 575,457, forward strand.
AGTAACCAAAAAAGTGTTAAACAAATCTAAATATATTTTATATTTGAGATTCTTCAAAGTAGCCACCCTTTGCATTGAGGTAGTCACCTGGAATTCATAGTTTTGATGTCTTCACTATTATTCTACAATGTAGAAAATAGTAAAAATAAAGAAAAACCCTTGAATGAGTAGATGTGTCCAAACTTTTGACAGGAAGTGTACATGCGCGCGCACATACCTATACACACACAGTCCTTAAGCCTTAATGAGTTTGCCTTAATGAAGTAAAGGTGCTGTCAGAAGACTTGAGATTAACAGACTTCTGTGTGCATGTGTGTGTGTGTGTGTGTGCTCATCTACATGCATGTGTGTGTGTGCCTGTTTGTTGTTGCTGGGAAGCCACACTATAAATGTTGAGTTGAGGGTTGACAACCCAGTGCAAAATGTGTGTGTGGCTCTCAGAATCCACAATCATTAGTGCCACCCTAGACACCCCCCTCCTCCCTTCTCCTCACCCCTCCCCTCACTCCCAGGCACCGCTGTCATGCCAGCCTCCGCTCATCTACTCTGTTTGTCTTATCTCCTCATTTCTCCGTGTACCACTCGCCCCCACGTTTTAATAATAACCGTTCTGTTCCTTCTCTGCCTTGCCTCACGCTCCTCGCAGTTTAATAACTGTTCAGTTGACTTCTCTGTCTTTGTCTCTGTGTCCGACGCTGCAAGCATCAGATGTTCTCTCGCCGCCCGCCTTACGTGTGTTTGAGAAGCACAGGAAGCAGTCAGTGGCTAGGGCACACGTTGTGTAAAGTAGGTGCCAGAAATAATATCACTACCCAGCCAGTTCATGCCGGGTTTGAAAGGTTACATCTGTAGGAAATAAAGACAATGTAGACAATGGTTTTATGGATAATATAAACATTGTGTGGTTCACCTATGTACACCTATGTGTGTCTCTCTCCTGTTTGTAGGTATGCTGCGTCAGTGAAGGATGGCTCTCAGTACTTCATCCTCCTCATCATTACAGATGGAGTCATCTCAGACATGGCCCAGACCAAGGAGTCCATCGTCAACGTAAGAACAACTCACTAACTGCTAGGCAATGTTCCCGCTTTGGCGGAGACCACATTCACGTTAAACCCTGCATATGTCGGCTCAAGACCTTTAAATGGACCATTTTCCAAATCCACGATCTGATTGAATCCCGGCCCCAGGTCACTAAATGGCCAGTATGGACACTAGTGGCTAAGACACACATCACTGTCTGTATTACCATAGTCAGGGGAGATGAGCCAGGAGACTTGATTGGGGGAAGTGGGCACAGTAATATATATAGGGAGCGGTAAATGCTGACTTTGGATCAGTTCCTAGGGGAACAAGTAAACAAGACATTCTGATAAAGTCATCGATCATTCTACAACCCTGGGTTTTATCAGTCAAACTAACTCAACACTCAGACAGACGGAGAGAGCAGGAGCGGGGTTATGGCACACACACACACACACACACACACACACATGCACACACACATTAAAGGGTTGGGGGAGTGTGAGTTTAGGGACTTGTTTATTCTCTCATCCCAAAATTCCGAGAGGTATTCCTGTCCCACGCAGCACTCAGGAAGATGCTACATTTCACAGGCACACTCCATTAATATTTACACACACACACACGCAGCTTGTGGTGAATCAACTTTATTGTATAGGCTGTAGGCTGTATAGGTGCTCAGTCAACGTCACTCATAAAACGGACAGAATCCTATGCATATTTATACTGTGTGACAGACTCAACTTTATGTCACATACATAATGGGGAGAATATGGGACTCAACTTTGATTCCTAATGTCCTATCCAGGCATCGTGTCTTCCCATGTCGATTATCATCGTAGGGGTGGGACCAGCAGAATTTGATGGTAAGAAACACACAAACACACACAGATGCACAAATGCACGCACGTACGTATGCACACACACACACATTCACGCATGCACACACACACACACACTCCACTGAGCAGATGATGATTACAGTATGATGTTTCTCCTCAGCGATGATCGAGTTGGATGGGGATGAAGTGAGGATCTCGTCGAGGGGAAGATATGCAGAGAGGGACATTGTTCAGGTACGCCGTTCCCATGCTAGGCTGCAAGATGCATGGAGTCATATAGGTGGGGTTTTGGAAGCATTAGAATATGCCTGACAAACAAAAAACAAACTGTCTGCATTCTGCAAACTGCTATTGTACAAAGGGCTTTATAAAATACATTTGATTGATTGCATAGCACAGCACAGAACAAACATGGCCATGGACAGAGGCTACAACATACTGTTTATATGCACATAATGATGATCAATAGTAGTAGAAACTAGAAGTACTAGAAAATATATTGGGAAGGAAATCCGAACGAGGGAATCAACAGAATCATACGTAAAACCAAAATAGACATTTACACAGATAGTAGTGCTCATACATTAGACTTTAACAGCATGTTAACATCTGTATCGTTAGACAGACAGACATCTGGTCTGAGTTCAGATCCTTCCCACCTGCTCTGCTCTCCCTCATCAGGCCAGATGGACAGAGACCCCACAGAGGCCCCAGCCCTAATCTCTGTTAACCCAGAAGTCAAATCTTGCATAATTTGGTCAGCTGCTTGATTAACTCCTGTGTTCATACATGTTAGAAATTGAGAGTTCTGGCAAAATCGAAGTCTCCACCCTCGCAAAAGGAAATTCTCAGCCAAAGCCCTCCCCCCACCCCACCCCCTTCCTATCCATGTGGGCACATGCGCGAAGCAGTTTAAGCACAGCCTTCGTCCAATCCTGATACGTCCAAATAACCTGTGACGAAAAACCCCAAAACGGAACTGATGTTGCTTGGATTTCATGCATCCCATTCAGTCCTGGCAGATTCTCTCAGTCTACACGCAGAATCTGCCCACGGAAGATTACCCCAGCCCTGATGTGGCTAGTCTCCATGCTACATTAGCCCTGATGTGGTTAGCCTCCATGCTACATTAGCCCTGATGTGGCTAGCCTCCATGCTACATTAGCCCTGATGTGGCTAGCCTCCATGCTACATTAGCCCTGATATGGCTAGCCTCCATGCTATGCTATTGTGCCAAATGGCTAGCCTCCATGCTATTCCAAATGGTTAGCCACCATTATATGCTAATAGTCTATTAGGCACCGTTTCCTATCAGGACTGCCCCTATTCTGTTGGACAGTAGAAGGGGCTCCTCTCTTCCTCCCTCTTTCCTTCCCTCCTCCTCCTCCTCCTCCTTCTCATCCTCCCATTTCCCTCCTCCCCTACCTCCCTCCCTCTGTGGATTATATGATAGAGGGATAGATCATTACGCTCCCCCTGCTCATTAGTGAGCCTTGTTAACACAGAGAGAACATCAAGGCTGCTCTGCTGTGGACCTGGCTAGGAGGTCTACACACACACATACATACACACACACACACACACACACACACTAGGAGGTCCATTCTGTTCTGCTCTTTCTAGCCCACTCACTCCCTCACAATCTGTCAGTCTGGATAGTTAGCTGCCTCTACACACACAGAAAGGCAGGACCCCTATGAAAGACAGATCTGTGATAAACCTGTCTCTGCCCCCAGCCTCATTAGATCAGATATGAAAGAGACTGAGCGTTCGCTAGCAATGCACTGTACATAGCAACGAGACGAGGAAAACGAAAGGCTTTGATAGCTGATTGGCTAGACCTATTTCACCTCGCTCTGAACTTGCCAATTGGTATGAATAAATTAATGCTTTACTTGTACTGTGGGTCCAAAATGTCCCAACTTAAGTTTTTCAAAGATCTTTGGAAGTATTTTGCAGAATTCACACATAATGGCCTAACATCTATTATATATTGCCTATACTTTTATTTTAGTATATATTTAGTATATATTTTAGTATATTTCTCCAGCCCCATTTCTTATCTCTGTCGGTTTTCCAGTTAGGATTCAGCATTTAGTAGCTAAACACCTGTACATTGACTGTACTGTAACTAATTCCAGCCTGGTTTTGTCTCTCTTGTCATCCAGTTTGTCCCGTTCAGAGACTATATCGACCGGACAGGGAACCACATCCTGAGTATGGCCCGTCTAGCCAAGGATGTCCTGGCTGAGATCCCTGACCAGTTCCTCTCCTACATGAGGACCAGAGGCATCAAGCCCTCACCCGCACCCCCTCCCTACACACCCCCAGGGTACCCTGTGCAGAGCCCCGAGAGACACCCATTAAATACCCCCCCAGGACACCCCCTGCAGACGCAGATCTGAAGGGTGCGGAGATGCCCCCTGGTACCGAACAACACCTCTTCAAATCTTTCTTTGTCTCTCTCCTCTCTGCATCACTAGCTCAGTGATAGGAGAGGCCTTCTTGGCTCTCTCGCTCTCTCTCATTGCACTAATGGAGACTGACTGGCAGAATGAATGGCAGGGTTCTATAAATTTTTACTGAGAGGTTCTAAAGGGTTCTACTTCGGAACGGGTGTATGGAGTCAACAAGGGTATGTTTACTTCCATTGTCTGGACTTCCTGTATATCGGCCAATGGAGACAGTCTCTGGGACACACCTGGGAATACTGGTCTTCCCAACTCACCTGGCAAGGAATAAAGGAGTTAAGGAAATGATGAAGGAAGGAAGGAAGGATGAAAGGAGGATAGGAAGGAAGTTCCTGGGGACTGGCCTTTTTTAGGAGCAGAGTGGCAAAAAGTTCTATAGTCTCTGGATGTGGAATCACTTGACTGTTGTAAATAACTGGAAATATATTTCTCTCTCTCTCTCTCTCTCTCTCTCTCTCTCTCTCTCTCTCTCTCTCTCTCTCTCTCTCTCTCTCTCTCTCTCTCTCTCTCTCTCTCTCTCTCTCTCTCTCTCTCTTCTTCCAACTCTCACTCAATGTTTACAGTACATGTTAATGATAATGATTTTTACCGTTGGATACTTTTATATAATATACATACTTCTTTCAGTATGAAACTTTGGAATATCAATCAATATTCTCTCTCTTTATCTCTCAGTGTGTTGTCTTTGCCACGGGAGTCAGGTTGAGCTTGCAACAGTGCAGGTCCAAGTAGCCACTGTAATATGCTGTACTGTATTGTACTGTTCTATACTATGTGTCCCTTTGCATGAGTGTAGCATCAGAGCATGCATTGTGGTCCTACACTTCTCTGCCTGTCACTGCTCTCAGGCTTTGGGGTTCCATGTTTTTAACTTTTAACTCTGTTATTGAAGCATATTCTGCTCCCTTCTAATCTGCCTTGGCGATAGGGTGCCCATGCCAGCCGCACTGCGAGTGCCCACGGGTTTTCTCACTGTGTCGAGAACAACAGTGACTCAACCAACAGCATATTCCTATATTCCTTTCCAACTCATTTAAATAACAACAGCTGCTCTCAGATCCAGTTTGAGACAACAGCAGAAGCCCAGTGGTCAAAAACAGCAACACAAATGCTTTCCTTCTTTTCTTTTGTGTTATTATAACATTTACATTTTAGTTATTTAGCAGACGCTCTTATCCAGAGTGACTTACAGGAGCAATTAGGGTTAAGTGCCTTGCTCAAGGGCACATCGAGATATTTTTTCTTCACCTAGTCGGCTCGGGGATTCGAACCAGCGACCTTTCGGTTACTGACCCAACGCTCTTAACCCCTTGTTTATTGCCTTGGAAGTTGATATTCTTAAGAAGATTGTTTTAAGTTGCCTTGTTAAGGTAATTGTATTGTTTTGAGTTGTGCCAATCATTATGTAATATGATTTAATTGTTATTGTGTTACGCCCTGAGTGTGTTGGCCCTAGATGTTGGTGTCTGGTGGTCATCATGACAACTTGTTCTTCCTAAATGTTGTAATTCTCATCCCATAATACCCACTGAGGGCTAACTCCTGGCCCATAACCATTATACCCAGTCAACCCACTCTTACTTCTTACAGCCAGGGTATCCTCTTCAATCTGCTGTCTTAATGGACTTAAGAGTTTATATCAACTGCCTTTTCATTATTAATAATACTAATAATTATTATCATAATATAACTATTAGCTAGTGCTTGTATGGAGGTTGTGGGTAATTGATAACCTGATTGGTTACATATCAATATCTCTTCTCAAATTAACAGACACTAACACCACATTTATGTATTTCGCGGTTGTTGCCATTTGTTGCCATTTTCATGTGTGCCACAGTCGGTCTGTTGCCTGTCTGTTGCCATATCATTACTGATAGACACATGCCCTTTGCCACAATTCAACCACATAACAACTCCTCTCTTTTCTCTCTGTGTAATTCCTCCTCCTGTCTCACTGCAGCTCAGTGGATGCAGCCTCACAGATTAGAATAGACTGTGTTTTAATGCTCAAATAGGATCAACTCCCAAGCCGATAATATTTGGCATGGCAGGAGGAGAGGGGGATAAGTAAAAAAAAAAGACATACAGTAGACACAAACTGTATTTCCAATCTTTCTTTTCTCTCACAACTTTCACTAATGTCTTCAGAGTGGCGGCTACTTTCATCGTGTTTTTCTCACACATTTGAAAGCATTCCATAATTGCCTCTCTGCATCTGTAGTTGTAGCTAGTCGTGAGTCTGTGTATCATATGAAACCCTAGCGAAATCCATATAGTGCACCGCATGGCTCTTGTCAAAAGAAATGCAGTATTTGGGGAACAGCTAGCGTGTTATTTGAAACCCAGCTTGTCTGAGTCTGTGCTACATTCTCCCACTGTGCTTGTAGCAGAGCAGGAGGTATCATTAGGACTTTGGGTCACAGTCTAGCGCTCGTTATAGGCTCCCATTAACCACCCACAGGCTACTGACACAGTGTGGGCACACGTGTGCCCGTGCATATACACAGACACACACGCTCACACACAGACACACATACAGCTGAGACCATGGTCACCATCGTGGACTACTGACGTTGTCATTTCTTAGTGCTTTCTCAGTTCACACTACTTTGGAAAGGATCATTCTTTTATTTCACAGCTTTGCTAGTGCCACAACTCTTGCCATCTGCTTGCCAAGCCGTGTGCGTGCGTGCGTGCGTGCCGCCAGAGTTTTTAACAGACCATGTCAGTTCACACACGTGATCTTTGTTTACTAAAGTTATCCAAATAATATATTGTATGCTCATCATATCTACTTATAACGTGCACTATGTTTGCATGTACAGTTTTACATGAGATGCACTAGTTCTTTTTGTTATAATTGAGTGTTTTGGAAAGTAAAATCTATGAAAATAACTACAAAATGGCCTTAAAAACGTTCACTGATTTCTTGGAATTTGTGCGATGCCTTCAGATACTGAATTGTTATTGAATTGTTCTCTATTTTGTGTCAGTGTACAATATTTGCTTTTTAGTGTATATTTTCTTTGCATAACTTCATTTTTGGGGAGAACAATATATATATTGTATTTTTGGAATCAGTGGTAAATCAGATGAAAGCATGACTGAAGTTCTGATTGTCTGGTAATCCATATTATAGATGACTATTTCTGTATCAAACTACCGATTTTTAAATAAACATTCTTACTAAACACTAACTTTCTGCTGAAGTGCTTTTCTTTGCATGCATTACTTTCTCAAAACTTTACAGAAAAGGAGAGGAGAGTTCTCAATAGATCACTCCAGCCTTCTCTCCTCCTGGCTTCCAATAGTCTCATTCTCAACCCATTAGGTGTAATGACTGTTTTGTGTGTTGGTGTGACGTTCTAATTACAGAAGGAGATTATAGCCTGTTGGCTGCCTGGCAAGTAATTATTACCCTTGGCAGAGGCTTCGGGAAGCTGAGATCCTGAACAGGGACAAAGGATCACAGAGAGTTTGGTCCTTAGCATCCTCAAAGTGCACGAAGGAACAAGACCGAAGGCAACTTCTTGGTCTATTAACTTTGCATACCGCTAAATAGATAAATAACTAAGAAAACCATCTGTGGGTGGCAAGTATAGTGAATAAAAATATAAACGCAACATGTAAAGTGTTGGTCCCATGTTTCATGAGCTGAAATAAAAGATCCCAGAAATTGTACATACTCACAAAAAGCTTATTTCTCTCAAATTATGTGCCCAAATTAGTTTACATCCCTGTTAGTGAGCATTTCTCCTTTGCCAAGAGAATCCATCCAACTGACAGGTGTGGCATATCAAGAAGCTGATTAAACAGCATGATCATTACACAGGTGGACCTTGTGCTGGGGACAATAAAAGGTCACTCTAAAATGTGCAGTTTTGTCACACAACACAATGCCACAGATGTCTCAAGTTTTGAGGGAGCGTGTAATTGAGAGGAATGTCCACCAGAGCTGTTGCCAGAGAATTGAATGTTCATTTCTCTACCATAAGCCGCTTCCAACATCGTTTTAAAGAATTTGGCAGTACGTCCAGCTGGCCTCACAACCACCGATCATGTGTAACCACACCAGCCCAGGACCTCCACATCCGGCTTCTTCACCTGCGGCATTGGCTGAGACCAGCCACCTGGTCAGCTGATGAAACTGTGGGTTTGCACAACCGAAGAATTTCTGCACAAACTGTCAGAAATCGTCTCAGGGAAGCTCATATGCGTGCTCATCGTCCAGGTCTTGACCTGACTGAAGTTTGGCGTCGTAACCAACTTTTTTTGCCCGCGCTACAGAATATCGTTCCGCTAATACAGGACTAGTAAAGGCCCAGTGCACTACTATTGTGAAAAAATAATGTATTTCTTTATTCAGATTTTTCAGGGAGTGCTGCAACACGCTCAGCACCCGTACTTCCCACGGCTATGGACGCAAATAACACATTGCTATTCTCATTTATTGCAGCTGCAGTGCTGGTTGTACTGTGAGTGGAAGTAGGGAGAAACTGCATTTTATGGCTTATAAAACTGTTGAACAAAGTGTTGACAGTGCTGTATAACAACGTAAACATGAACTTACTCATAAAAACAGCAGCTCTTTGCTGTATTCGTCGAATCTCTCTCTAGTCATGGTTTTAAAAGTTTTGAAATCTCACATTATCTATCAACTTCGTTCGAGGCTTCTTTTTTCAGTCTACGGCGTGAGAAACTGTGCAGACACGGTGATCAGAGCTATCTGATAGGCCAGCGGTAGGCTTATAGGTGCACTTGATTTGCTCTCTGGGTCTGCCGGGTAGGCAGAGTTCTACCTTCAGACACATAAAATGGTTCAAAATGGGAACACTTTGCCTTCCCTGCGCTAGTGCTGCTGAATCAAATGCACCTACCGCCAACAGCTCGAAATTAATATAACAAATAGGAACGCAAGGCTTTAACTTTGGTTTTTTTACAGAAATGTTTGGTGTTTGACTAGGAATGGCTTGGAGATTGACCAGTCGATCGTGCTCGACCGGTTGGTGACCACTTGGCTAAAGATGCTTAAATGCAACATGTACGCATTCACACGTCGGAGCAAAATCGTTATCTAAAGAAAACCCATCTTGTTGAAAAGCTTTTAATTATGTTTTCAATACCACTCACTACTAATTAGCTCTATACCTTGGATCTCCCACTCATTATAACCTTTCAATCTGTTCATATGGACACATAACATGTCTCCAGCAACATGTTTTTGGTCCATCCTAAATGTTCTTGTTGGAAGTAGTATACGCACATTCAGGTGCAGGGTAGAAAAAGTAAACTAATGAAGGACAGATGGATACATGTACCTACACACTGTTGATTGCTTCTGTAGTTATATTGCGCAACATTTTGACCCGAAGATCTTCGCCCATTCTAAATATTCACCTTTGACCTCAAATCCACATGCCCACTTTTGAAATGCTCATTCTTCTGACCCCTGACCTCTAGCTAATCAGGCAGTGTAGACACACACAACGGCTGTGTTTACACAGGCAGCCCAATTCTGATCTTTTTCCCACTAATTGGTCTTTTGACTATTCACATCAGATCTTTTCACACATCAGATATTTTCCAGAGCTGATTAGTGGGAACAAAATTCTGAATTGGGCTATCTGTAATGTTGTTTTTGAGTAGTTGAACAGTAAAGCGTCTTCATGGAGTATCTTCTCGTTAATTAGAGGACTCAACAGATTCCGGCATGGTAATTATCTTTTGATGATAAGCTGTGGTACGTTTAATGAAGTCAATAGCTAGAGAAGATGTTCTCATTATAGGATACCCTGCGTGCTGCGTTCATTATTTACAGGATGCTGCTATTCCCTGTCATGAAGACAGCATTGAACTTGAACATTTTCATGTGAAGTTTATTTTTGCCTTGACAGTGTTTGTAACTTAACTCAACTAACTCAACTAATTTGTTATCAGTACTATACCTACGTATTAAATGAGTCACTTCATGTGATAGTAACTACTCTGGTGTAAACTTATTTACAGCCAGGAGTGAGTAGATTAAGTCATTTAATAGAGGTTGTCTTTGGGAGATTCATAATAATTACACAGCATAAAACACATCCAAGTTGTCAAGCAACAACTATCACCTTAGTTGCAGTGTGTGTAATGGCTGGGTCTGGGTGAACAATGTCTGGACAGAGTCAGTGTTGAGCTGCTGGTGTTGCAAAACAAACCGCACCCGCTGTCAGTGATGAAGGCTGTTTGCACTTCCTGGTGTCAGAGGTCAGGGTTGTCCTATGTAGCGGTAGAAACCACGCCCCCGGTCACGAAGGGATGGGCTTTCTAGTTCATCATAAGTCAGAGGTTAACTCAGGTCAGGGTTGGGGTCGCTCTGTATGCTGTTGTAATTGTCTGTGCTCGGATACCTTTAGCAGTGAAATAAAACACTAACCTAAAAAAAAAAATACACCAACTCCACTCCGCCTGTCCGCCTCATAAGGACTGGTGCAGCCCACGGCTGAATCAAGTTGCCTACACCTGGACTAGTGGGTGTCAGGCAGGGAGGCACAGTGTCACAGTGTGGCAGTCAACTAATGAGATAGGAGCTACAGAACCAAGGCCTTCCTCACAGATACCAAATATGATCTATTATATTGACAAGATAGTTGAGTGACAGCTCTAACAATGGAAATACATGTCCTCAAAGATGGGAGACAGGCGAGATCAGGTGGGACCATTCTAGCCAATGAGATACGTGTGTGAACAGGCACAAATAAGTTGTTTTAATTAAAGTTGCCACATGCATCCATTTATATCAGTACATTTGTAGCAGCCTAAACATCATGAAACTTATATTCGATCAAATAAGGTTCACATAATTCGAAACACTCTCATAGACCACCACTTGGTCTGCTTATCTCACGCGCACAGAGTAAATAAGCAGACCAAGTGGTAAATCTTCTCGCGTCGCCTCTTCCCCTCTGTCTCTACTCTCTCTCTCTTTCTCCTCTATTCTTTTAAAAGAGCAGAAGAGATTAATGGAAACCTTAACTGAAGGAGAGGAGAAGCAGGGAGTGGTTTGACTTTGGCTAGCAGATCTCATTAAGCCAGGATGTGCCAAAAGTCAATAGAACGGTAAGTGATGTCACCGTTAATGTCAACCAGTGGATATTAATGTTTTTTTGATTGATTCATGATTAGGAAACGTGCTAGTCTAGTCATGCTAGAGCTGTCTGTCTGGTACATTTATGGCGTACAGACATGCACAGGTGCAAGAGTGCTTAAACACACACGTGTACACGCACACAAGGCTATAACTATGACAGGTGGCACAATCACTTGAATTGTCCACAAATATTGTCTGGGTGTCAGTTAAATGACAGTATATCAATCTGTTATGACTCCATTGTGAAGGCCTATTCATCTTTAAATATAAAGTTTTCCAATAAAATGGGCTTATTACAACATTGTATTTACATCAGAAATGATCCCAAAAGAAATTCCTCAGAAATACGCCAGTAACATCCAATCCTGGGTGTTAATTTAAATAGACTTAATAAATGTACTATAAATCCACATTTAAAAGACACATCAAAATATTAGTTAGAGTGAATATTGTGAAATTACACTTGAAATGAGTCCGAGGCAAACCAATGATGTCTAAATCCTTGCAGGCACATTTAGGAAGAACATTGAGATATTAAAAATAGTTTTCAGGCAATAGAAATTAACTTCACCACAAATTAATAGCTAGAGGTGCTATGGAGAGCTGATGGAGAGGAAGGCTTTGGGATTGGACCTGAATCATGTGTACACAGAGCAAGAATGTATTTTTTATTTTACACATATATGTATTAGTTCCAAATAGGACAATCAACAATTACAGAAATAACCAATGACCAAGTGAGGGTGAACTGACATACTTCCAGTGGAGAGAAATTGAACGTCTAGCTTGTAACGGACAGAGGTCAGCCATTTTATTTTCTCTCCTATGTAAAGAGATGTTCTCTTGGTAAAGATGTAAGATGCTGTCAGTGTCTGGGTGCATTGGGTAAACGGAATCAGGCGCAGGACACAGAACTGAGAATAAATGGCTTTACTCGACTCCATGTAAATATTAGCAAACCCTCCACGCAGGGAAGAGCAAAAACAACAGCTCAACAGACGACGTAACAAAGAACAATCACGCACACACTCAGGAGGGAAAACAGAGGTAATATAGGGAAACTAATAAGCCTAATGAGTAACAGGTGTGAACAATCAAGACAGAACTAGTGAGACACCGAAACATCGATCGGTGGCAGCTAGTACTCCGGTGACGACGACCGCCGAAGCCTGCCCGAACGAGGAGGAGGGGCAGCCTCGGCCGTATCCGTGACAGTACCAGTATCATCTATATACACCACTACACCCTGTCCGTGCAGGACCCTGAAAATCTCATCGACAAAGGATTGAAAGACTGAGGGAGCATTCATCAACCCGTACGGCATGACGAGGTACTCATAGTGACCAGAGGTGGTACTAAATGCCGTCTTCCACTCGTCCCCCTCCCGGATACGGATCAGATTGTACGCGCTCCTGAGGTCCAATTTTGTGAAGAAGCGTGCCCCGTGCAATGACTCCATCATACTAGCAATGAGAGGAAGAGGATAGCTGTATTTTACGGTTATCTGATTTAGACCTCGATAGTCAATGCACGGGCGTAAACCTCCATCCTTTTTCTTCACAAAAAAGAAACTCGAGGAGGCAGGGGAAGTGGAGGGCCGAATGTATCCCTGTCCCAGAGATTCGGTGACATATGTCTCCATAGCTACCGTCTCCTCCTGTGACAGAGGATACACGTGACTCCTGGGAAGTGCAGCACCCTCATGGAGATCTATCGCACAATCCCCTCATCGATGGGGTGGTAATTGAGTCGCCTTCCTTTTACAGAAGGCGAGAGCCAAATCGACATATTCTGAGGGAATGTGCATTGGGGAGACATGGTTTGGACTCTCCACCGTGGTTGCCCCTATGGAAACACCTACACACCTTCCCGAGCACTGAGGTGACCATCCCTTAAGAGCCCTCTGTTGCCACGAAATACTGGGGTCATGGGTGGCTAGCCAGGGAAGGCCCAGCACCACGGGAAACGCAGGAGTATCAATAAGGAAGAGACTAATTCTCTCTTCATGACCCCCCTGTGTCTCCATCCGAAGTGGAGCTGTGACCTCCCTAACCATACCTGACCCTAATGGGTGACTATCTAGGGCACGTATGGGGAAGGGCACATCTAACGGCAATATAGGAATCCCTAATCTATGCGCAACCAATCTATCCATGAAATTCCCAGCTGCGCCGGAATCTACGAGCGCCCTATGCTGGGAATGTGGGGAAAACTCAGGGAAAATAACATTAATCATCATGTGAGCAACAGGGAGCTCTGGGTGAGTTGGGTGCCTACTCACCTGGGATGATCCCCCAGAACCTTGCCTGCTGCTTTGATTCCATGAGGGTCTTCTCCTGCACCGGCCCGCAGTGTGTCCTCTGCGGCCACAGTTGGTGCAGGAGACCACCCCCTTGCTCGGTCTCTCCGCATCAGCACCTCCAAGCTCCATAAGTGTGGACTTGGAAGTGCTGGGGGATGGACTGGACGGACTCTGATCTGGACGTCCGCGGGTAGCCAACAGGTTATCCAGCCGGATCGATAAATCTACCAGCTTGTCCAGGTTAAGATTAGTGTCCCTGCAGGCCAGCTCCCGACGAACGTCCTCCCGTAGACTGCATCGGTAGTGATCAATCAGGGCCCTCTCGTTCCATCCCGCGCTGGCTGCCAGTGTCCTGAAATCCAGGGCGTATTCCTGTGCGCTCCTCCTTCCCTGGCTGAGGTGAAACAGATGCTCCCCCGCCGCTCTCCCCTCAGGCGGATGATCGAATACTGCCCGGAAACGGCGGGTAAAATCCTCATAACAGACGGACTCAACGTCTATTCCACCCCACTCCGCGTTGGCCCATTCCAGAGCTCTGCCCGACAGACAGGAGATGAGGGCGGACACGCTCTCGTATCCCGAGGGAGCCGGGTGGATGGTGGCCAGGTAAACTTCCACCTGGAGCAGGAAACCCTTACACCCGGCAGCTGTCCCATCGTATTCCCTCGGGAGCGAGAGCCGAAGACCACTGGACCCAGGGTTTGAGGATCTTGATGGAGGAGAAATCGGCGAAGGAGGAGGTGTAGAAAACCCAACTCTCCCATCGATCCATGGTGTGGATCACTTGATCCAGAGCCGAACCTAGTCATTGCAGCATGGTCGCGTGCTGGTGGATGCGTTCCTCCACCGAAGCGCTGGGATCGGGCGTGCCTGCTGACTCCATAAGGGGTGCGTGATTCTGTCTGAATCCTACTACACCAGCTCTGACACTCATCGGATGTGGCAGGGCTTGCAAACTATTACGGACTACAAAGGGAAACCCAGCCGCAAGCTGCCCAGTGACGCGAGCCTACCAGGCGGGCTAAATGCCTTTTATGCGCGCTTCGAGGCGAGCAACACTGAAGCATGCATGAGAGCACCAGCTGTTCCGGACGACTGTGTGATCACGCTCTCCATTGCCGATGTAAGCAAGACCTTTAAACAGGTCAACATTCACAAGGCCACGGGGCCAGATGGATTACCAGGACGTGTACTCAGAGCATGCGCGGACCAACTGGCAGGTGTCTGTAATACCTACATGTTTCAAGCAGACCACCATAGTCCTTGTGCCCAAGAAAGCGAAGGTAATCTGCCTAAATGACTACCGCCCCGAAGGACTCACGTCGGTAGCCATGAAGTGCTTTGAAAGGCTGGTCAAGGCTCACATCAACACCATCATCCTGGAAACCCTAGACCCACTCCTATTCGCATACCACCCCAACAGATCCACAGATGATGCAATCTCAATCACACTCCACACTGCCCTTTCCCACCTGGACAAAAGGAACACCTATGTGAGAATGCTGTTCATTGACTACAGCTCAACATTCAACACCATAGTGCCCACAAAGCTCATCACTAAGCTAAGGACCCTGGGACTAAACACCTCCCTCTGCAACTGGATCCTGGACTTCCTGACGGGCCACCCCCAGGTGGTAAGGGTAGGTAACAACAAATCTGCCACGCTGATCCTCAACACGGGGGCCCCTCAGGGGTGCGCGCTTAGTCCCCTCCTGTACTCCCTGTTCACCCATGACTGCGTGGCCAAGCATGACTCCAACACCATCATTAAGTTTGCTGATGACACAACGGTGGTAGGCCTGATCACCGACAACAATGAGACAGCCTATAGGGAGGAGGTCAGAGACCTAGCAGTGTGGTGCCAGGACAACAACCTCTCCCTCAACCTGAGCAAGACAAAGGAGATGATCGTGGACTACAGGAAAAGGAGGGCCGAACACGCCCCCATTTACATCGACGGGGCTGTAGTGGAGTGGGTCGAGAGTTTCAAGTTCCTTAGTGTCCACATCACCAACAAACTATCATGGTCCAAACACACCAAGACAGTTGTGAAGAGGGCACGACAATGCCTTTTCCCCCTCAGGAGACTGAAAATATTTCACATGGGTCCCCTGATCCTCAACAAATTCTACAGCTGCACCATCGAGAGCATCCTGACCGGTTGCATCACTGCCTGGTATGGCAACTGCTCGGCCTCCGACCGTAAGACCAAAATCGAGCTCTTTGGCCTCAACTCAACTCGCCGTGTTTGGAGGAGGATGAATGCTGCCTAAGACCCCAAGAACACCATCCCCACCATCAAACATGGAGGTGGAAACATTATGCTTTGGGGGTGTTTTTCTGCTAAGGGGACAGGACAACTTCACCGCATCAAAGGGACGATGGATGGGGCCATGTACCGTCAAATCTTGGGTGAGAGCCTCCTTTACCAAATGTCAGCCTAGAAACCTTAATGACTTGGAGAAGATCTGCAAAGAGGAGTGGAACAAAATCCCTCCTGAGATGTGTGCAAACCTGGTGGCCAACTACAAGAAACATCTGACCTCTGTGATTGCCAACAAGGGTTTTGCCACCAAGTACTAAGTCATGTTTTGCAGAGGGGTCAAATACTTTTTTCCCTCATTAAAATGCAAATCAATTTATAACATTTTTTACATGTGTTTTTCTGGATTTTTTTGTTGTTATTCTGTCTCTCACTGTTCAAATAAACCTACCATTAAAATTATAGACTGATCATGTCTTTGTCAGTGGGCAAACGTACAAAATCAGCAGGGGATCAAATACTTTTTTCCCTCACTGTAAGTGTATGTAAACTTCCGACTTCAACTGTATATACTAGGCAGTGTCAGAGGAAGGCCCCCAAAAAATTCAGACTCCTGTCACCCAATTCATAGACGGTTCTCTCTGCTACCGCACGGCAAGCCAGACCGGAGAGCCAAGTCTAGGTCCAAAAGGCTTCTTAACAGCTTCTACCCCCAAGCCATAAGACTGCTGAACCATTAATCAAATGGCCACCCGGACTATTTGCATTGACCCCCCCGCTGCTATTCGCTGTTTATTATCTATGCATAGTCACTTTACCCCTACCTACATGTACAAATTACCTTGACTAACCTGTACCCCTGCACATTGTCTTGGTACCGGTACCCCCTGTATATAGTCTCATTATTATTTTATTGTTTTACTTTTTTTTTATTTGTATATATTTTTTTAAAACTTTAGTTTATTTAATAAATATTTTCTTAACTCTATTTTCTTAAAACTGCATTGTTGGTTAAGGGCTTGTAAGTAAGCATTTCACGGTAAGTTCTACACCTGTTGTATTCGGCGCATGTGGCAAATAAAATTTGATTTGATTTTAAGTGTTAAAAAACATGTTTTCACATGTGAAATGTCACATGTTGAGTGTTTAAAAAACACATTTTCACATATGAAATGTCACATGAAGTGTTCCAAAAACACGTTTTCAGATGTGAAATGTTACATGTTGAAGTGTTCCAAAAACACATGGTTTCACATGATTTCACATGTGAAATGTCACAAGTGAAGGGTTACAAAACACGTTTTCATGTGATTTTCCACATGAGAAATACACTGTTAGCCTTTTCTGTTCATTTTGTAGGGAATTATTGTCATTTTACAGTACATTTCTGCAGTAATAGGATACTTACTGTATTTTTCAATATATTTACTGTCAATCCCAATGCACTTTGGTAGGCTACGTTTTGGCCCGTCCTGCAAATTAACTTGTCATGCCTCACTTGCAATTGCATTTAAACTTATAGATACTTTAGATGCGCTTATTATTTTATAGTAAGTTACCAGGTACTGAGTTGCAGTGAAAATAGTAAAAACTACTTTTTATGTTTTTCTACAGCTAAACTGCATTTTGTCAGTAAATACACAACAACGAACTGTATTCAGGAAGAACACAGAAGTTCTGATTCTGATTCCAACTATTTTCAATGCTTTTCAATACCGGAAAATTAGGAAGTGGAATTTGGTTTATTTTCTGAATTGACGGGAACGTAAACGGAATCGACCCCAACATGGTTTGCACACTTGGGACGCAACCACACCCAGAATTTGAACTCACAACCGCTTAGATGCCAGAAACCTGAATTTCCTGCTTTGCCATCAGGTCTGTGGCAATGACAGAGATCAATAATTGACAGAGAATCAAGTCAATAATTTAGCGATTATCTGACAACACCAATGAAAATGTAGCAGTGCTCAGAGACACTTGACATTAAGGCCTAGATTCAATCAGATCAAGCATAAACACGTGATAGCCGACACCCGCATAGCTGGTGTACTGGCAGTGTCAGAGGTGTAACTGCCTTACGGTACAGTGTTGTTCCCTGGTGTACAAAAAGGTCAAAGGTACACATAAGGTCCCTTTAGAGGTACACATAGGAACTCACATGGCACTGGTTGGTACCTTTTAGGGTACATGTGCAGATAATCTAGTATAATGGTACATTTTTCAACCCAATACATTCAATTTAATGCTACATTAGTAACCATTTGAGAGGTGGGAATTTATCTGTTGTGAAGTTGTAAATATCAGTTAGATGCATTCACGTGCCTTGAACTCGTTGAGAAACGCTGATTGGCTAATTTCCCGCAAGCTGCGTAAATCATTAACTAAAAGTACAGATATCATGCTAGTAAACATATTAATAGATTGCTTTTTATTAATAATGTTTTGTTGTTGCATATAACTGCTGAAAATGCTGTTATAAAGGTAATTTCCTTAGTAGGTGATGTCAAAGGTCAGCATGCGGGAGAAGTAGGAGCTCAGGATGGTAGACGTTCAAGTGGATTTTTCTCAGTCGTTTGTGTAAATTCCCACTCCCCACTTGGTTATGAACGCAGCATTATGCTGCATTCACGTGCTAGTCGGAAGTAGGAAACTCAGAAATGTCTGACTTGCTAACATATGGAATTGTTTTAAGATGGTCATACCATGGATCATTTAGCTATTTGATTTAGAATTATAGGACCCCTTTAGGTATCCCCCCAAAATATTAAAAAAGTACCACTACTATAGCCCATAGAAACGTATTGAATAACACATTCATAAATGGCAAAAAAAATTTGAAGTGTCTGTCCTATATCTAACTTTTTTTTTTTTTAGAAAAGTGCATAAAAAGGGAATAACGTTCCATTTACACGAGCTTAACTCGGGTCGGAATCGGGGCCTACGAGAATTGGGATGGGTCGAGGGTGTCTGGGATGATGGTATTGACATGAGCCATGACCAGCCTTTCAAAGTATTTCATGTTTATAGATGTAAGTGCTACGGGACGATAGTAATGTAGCACTCGTGTTCTTGGGCACGGGGACTATGGTTGTCTGCTTGAAAAAAGTTGGTATTACAGACCGGGTCAGGGATAGGTTGAAAATGTCAGTGAAGACACTTGCCAGCTGGTCAGCGCATGCTCTGAATACACGGTGTTGCGAATGTTACCCTGTTTAAAGGTCTTACTCACATCAGCTACGGAGATTGAGATCACACCGTCGTCTGGAACAGCTGGTGCGAGCATAGAAGGCATTTAGTTCCTCTGGTAGGCTCACGTTGCTGGGTTTCCCTTTGTAATCCATGATAGTTTGCAAGCCCTGCCACATCCATCGAGCGTCAGAGCCGGCGTAGTAGGATTTGATCTTTGTTTGTTTGATGGCTCGGCAGAGGTTGTAGCGGGAGTTCTTATAAGCGTCCAGATTATTGTCCCGCTTCTTGAAAGTGGCAGCTCTAGCTTTTAGCTCAGTGCGGCTGTTTCCTGTAATCCAAGGCTTCTGTTTGGGATATGTATGTACGGTCACTGTGGGGAAGACGTTGTGGATGCACTTATTAATGAAGCTGTTGACTGATGTAATAAACTTTTCAATGTTATCGGATGAATCCTGGAACTTCTTCCAATCAATGCTAGCGAAACAGTCCTGTAGCTTAGCATCCGCTTCATCGTACCACTTCCGTATTGAGCGGAAGTGGTTTATGCTTGTAAGCAGGTGTCACGACTTCCTCCGAAGCTGCCTCCTCTCCTGGTTCGGGCAGGCTTCGCCGGTTATCGTCACCGTCCTTCTAGCCACTGCCGCTCCTCATCTCATCATTCCATTGGTTTTGTCTTGTTTATTACACACACCTGGTTCATATCCCCTCATTAGTACTTGTATAAGTGTTCACTCTGCCCCCTTGTCCTTGTGGGTGATTGTTTATTGTGAGGAGAGTGTAGCTCGGTTGAGCTCCGTGTATTTTGTATTGCTGGGGTATATTTTCCCTGTGTGCCTGTTTGGTTCCAGTGTGCCTGTTTTGCGCACTGGACTGTTTGACACATTTCTGCGTAACTCTGTATTCTGTGATTTACCCTCCTGCGCCTGACTCCTTCAAATCACCCATCACAGCACGAAGCAGGAGGATAGAATAATGGTCTGATTTGCCAAAGGGAGGGCGAGGGTGGGCCTTGTATGCGTTTCTGTGTGTGGAATAAAGGTGCCGTGGAGATTTTCACCTCTGGTTGCACAGATGACATGCTGGTAAAAATAAAGTAAAACGGATTTCAGCATTAAAATCACTGGCCACTAGAAATGCCGCCTCTGAATGTGCATTTTCTTGTTTGCTCATGGCCCTATACAGCTGGTTGAGTGCGGTCTTAGTGCCAGCATCAGTTTGTGGTGGTAAATAGACAGCTACAAAAAATTAAGATGAAAACTCTCTTGGTAAATAGTATGGTGTGCAGCTTAATATTAAGTGTTCTAACTCAGGCGAGCAAAAACTTGAGACTTCCTTAACATTAGAGAATCAATGTGGGAAACTGATTGTATTTGAAAAGATGTATCACTTTTAACCTAAATCCAATGACATGGTGATATGACAACTCAAACAAATGTAAATCAAAACTAGATGTCGAACTGACGTCAATTCATAGTGGGTAGTTTCCTCTGGAGACAAGGCTTTATTTACTGTAAAGCTTGTTAGCCTGTAATTTCCCTCAGGTTGCCTAGAGACCACCTGACACCATCTTGCTGGTCAATCACTCTTTGTGATGACAAATAATATTTAATAGCTAGGCCAAGGTGTCAAGTTGTTGTATTCCATACTGCATTGCATGTAAAGAGGGATTTTGTTATATGATAATTGATGCAAGATAATTTTATTCTCTAATTTATTTCAAAGATACTGTAAGGTATAGGCTGCTTCTAAAACAACAGTACAAGACACCAGAAACAAACTAAACCAGAAAACCCATGTGCAATTTCAGCTAGAAAGAAAGCAGAGGAGCCATGTGTGACTTTATGGGAGGTGGGCTGTAGTGACTCACCGGGTGTGAACAGCTGTGTGTGTGTGTGTGTGTGTGTGTGTGTGTGTGTGTGTGTGTGTGTGTGTGTGTGTGTGTGTGTGTGTGTGTGTGTGTGTGTGTGTGTGTGTGTGTGTGTGTGTGTGTGTGTGTTTGGGTGCATGTGCATGATGTGTGTGTGTGCACATGTGTGTGTGCATGCCTGTCTGCTTGCCTGAGTGTGTGTGTGCATGTGCGTGTGTTTGTGAGTGTAAGTCCATCTGTGTGTGTGTGTGTAGGTGTGCTCTGCACAGTTCGCTGCAGCAGAGAGAGGTAGATGCTATAAATACATTTACTAGTTATATTTATCTCCCGGCTGTATGACCAAGGGCTCTATTCAATCAGATCCACTTTAGCCGACATCCGCATAGCGGAGGTGGAACTGCATTAGAGCTGTGAAATCCACAAGTAGCTCCCAGCATTATACCGAAAGCGGACAATGCCATTGCCAGGGAATCACATTAACAGAAATCCCATGATGCCTTGTTTACAAGATGAACACTGGAATGTGAGATGTAATCTACACCTCGATTAGGATGATAGAAATCCTCATTATTTTGTTGAATGATTTAAACATTTGAGCGTAATTATTGCTATATAGGCTACACTTTCTCGCTCTGAACTTCTAACTCGAGTGGGGCGGGTATGAACAACTGCTCACCAATGTGACGGCTCCAACACAGTTCCACCTCTGATACCGCCAAAACATCCGCTATGCGGGTGTCTGCTATCGCCGGCTAATGTTTGATCTGATTGAATCTAGACCCAAGTCTCTGCTCCAGAGACACAAATCAGAGAGACACACATAGGGGCCCTGATCAACAACTGAATATTAAATATCCAGGAGGCTATTTATAGAAACAGGGAGTTTTCCCTAGCCACCGTGCTTCTACATCTGCATTGCTTGCTCTTTGGGGTTTTAGGCTGGGTTTCTGTAGAAGCACTTTGTGACATCTGCTGATGTAAAAAGGGATTTATAAATACATTTGATTAAATTTGATTGAGGAAGAGTCCTCAAGTGAGCTTTACTATGTAATTGAAAGGGCACTACACTCAACAAAGGTTATTGATCTTTTCAAAACACTTTTTGTATCTGTTGTAAGGTTTTTTAGTTAACTTTCTGAATATGGTAGAATTTTCTTTCCCGAGAACTAGTGCTGAAAATAATTTGGTGCAATAGTATGAATGTGAGCTAGAGTCTGTGTGTGTGTGTCTGTCTGTTCCCTATATAGCTGGTCAGCGCTCTCTTTATCTTCCAATTGTCTGCATTACTGTCCAAAACCCTCCACAGGCACATCCTCACATGGAGCTTATTGTACGGCTCACAGTTTAATTAAATTCAAATCTGTGTCTCCAGGGTGCTATCTATCGCTGGGTCTTTCTCCCTCTCTCTCTCTCTCTCTCTCTCCTCTCTCTCTCTCTCTCCCTCTCTCTCTCTCTCCCTCTCTCTCTCTCTCTCTCTCTCTCTCTCTCTCTCTCTCTCTCTCTCTCTCTCTCTCTCTCTCTCTCTCTCTCTCTCTCTCTCTCTCTCTCTCTCTCTCTCTCTCTCTCTCTCTCTCTCTCTCCCTCGCTCTCTCTAACCCTGTGCATGTTTATCTGTGTGTGTGTGCTTGTGTGTGAGCATGTGTGTTTGTGTGTGTGTCTCTAGAGTGATATCTCTCGCTACATGGGTCTCATCTGGGAGTAAAACCAGCTGCCTCCGGCCTGGCCTCTGCCCCCCCTGGCTCAGTGTGCTTGAGCCTGGGTCAGTGTGCTGTAGATTGCCTTGGACCTAAGAGTGGAGACGGGGACTGGAGGGAGTGTGGAGTGTTGGGACTCTGGGGTTTGCAGATAACTTGAGGGGACTGAGGAGGAGGAGCCCACTGGGCACAAACTGGTTGAATCAACGTTGTTTCAATGTAATTTGTCAACCTATTGTGACATGGAATCTATGTGAAAAACGGTTGTTTTGAGGTTGAAATTTCAACCACAGGATTATGTCATCATGGTAACCAACAACATCAGATCTTCAACGGTATATCCACTATCAGAAAAAATAACTACAGGCTGGGGAGTTAATCTATCTACAGCTATCCATTCGGTCTCCCATCCAGCCTTTTAACATACGCCAACCCTGCTTAGCTTTAGATATTTGTCACTGACTACTACCAATGTGCTATTAATTATTGAGAGATCTCTTAATAACTAAATAGATTCACTGTTGCTATCAAAGTCAATCCAAAGGGCAATTTAACAGAGCAAATGAAATGTAACCATACTCTAAAAGTCATATATCATCAATGATACTATTTAGGCCTATATAGCATTTGCAAAGTCATCAACAGCTATTGTTTTAAATTCAACCCAGGGTTCAACTAAAAATAACCAATACAAATAGGCCTAGGGTTTCAAGCTTTTTTTTATTCAAATGTAATCTTCAGGTTAATCATTAATGTGTTGGATTCACGTCTCCATCTCAACCAAAAATCTAAGTTAAAGAATTAAGGTTGACATGATTTACTCCTATTCTTTAACTTCGATTTGGTTGAGATGGAGACGTGATAATATACATTATTAATTTGTAGACAAATTGGAATTAAAGTCAGACTAAATCAGTGGCACAAAAGATACATCTCCTTCAAATGTTGATATTTGGGTGCGTTGACAACCAAACACAATTCAATATCACTTTTGCAATACAGTAAATAGCCTATTAACGACAAGTTAACAAATGATATGTTGGATTCACGTCTCCAACTAAACCAAAAATAAAAGTTAAAGAATAGGCTCAGATGAAAATATCCAAGCATTAGATACATCTCTTTTTTTTTAAATAGCATTTTAGTCATTCAGCAGACGCTCTTATCAAGAGCGACTTACAGGAGCAATTAGTGTTAAGTGCCTTGCTCAAGGGCACATCGACAGATTTTTCACCTAGTCGGCTCTGGGATTAGAACCAGCGACATTTCGGTTACTGGAACAACGCTCTTACCCACTAAGCTACCTGCCGCCCATATTGATATTTGGTTGCGTTGTCAACCAAACACAATTGAATATTACTTTTGTAACACAATAAATAGCCAAAAGTTAAGGCTATCTTACAAACTAATGTAACAGTATTTATTCAACATTAAAATGAGTAACACATCCATGGCCAGGAGTATTTTTCTCCATTCTGCTAACTAGTATTTTCTCTGCTCATTCAGGAGCAATAAAGGACTACTTCATATATATACAGTGCATTCGGAAAGTATTCAGACCCCTTCCCTTTTTCCACATTTTGTTACATTACAGCCTTATTCGAAAATGGATTAAATAAAACAATTTCCTCATCAATCTACACACAATACCCCATAATGACAAAGTGAAAACAGGTTTGTATTTTTTGTGTGCAAATGTATTAAAAATAAAAAACAGAAATACCTTATTTACATACGTATTCAGACCCTTTGCTATGAGACTCAAAATTGAGCCCATGTGCATCATATTTTCATTGATCATCCTTGAGATGTTTCTACAACTTGATTGGAGTCCACCTGTGGTAAATTCCATTGATTGGACATGATTTGGAAAGGCACACACCTGTCTATATAAGGTCCCACAGTTGACAGTGCATGTCAGAGCAAAAACCAAGCCATGAGGTCGAAGGAATTGTCTGTAGAGCTCCGAGACAGGATTATGCCGAGGCACAGATCCGGGGAAGGGTACCTAAACATTTCTGCAGTATTGAAGGTCCCCAAGAACATGGTGGCCTCCATCATTCTTAAATGGAAGAAGTTTGGAACCACCAAGACTCTTTCTAGAGCTGGCCGCCCGGCCAAACTGAGCAATCGGGAGAGAAGGGCCTTGGTCAGGGAGGTGACCAAGAACCCAACGGTCACTCTGACAGAGCTCCAGAGTTCATCTGTGCAGATGGGAGAACCTTCCAGAAGGACAACCATCTCTGCAGCACTCCACCAATTATGTCTTTATTGTAGAGTGGCCAGACGGATGCCCCTCCTCAGTAAAAGGCACATGACAGCCCGCTTGGAGTTTGCCAAAAGACCATGAGAAATAAGATTCTCTGGTCTGATGAAACCAAGATTGAACTCTTTGGCCTGAATGCCAAGCGTCACGTCTGGAGGAAACCTGGCACCATCCCTACGGTGAAGAATGGTAGTGGCAGCATCATGCTGTGGGGATGTTTTTCAGCGGCAGGGACTGGGAGACTAGTCAGGATCGAGGGAAAGATTAACGGAGCAAAGTACAGAGAGATCCTTGATGAAAACCTGCTCCAGAGCGCTCAGGACCTCAGACTGGGGCGGAGGTTCACCTTCCAACAGGACAACCCTAAGCACACAGCCAAGACACTGCAGGAGTGGCTTCGAGACAAGTGTCTGAATGTCCTTGAGTGGCCCAGCCAGAGGCCGGACTTGAACCCGATCGAACATCTCTGGAGAGACCTGAAAATAGCTGTGCAGCGACGCTCCCCATCCAACCTGACAGAGCTTGAGAGGATCTACAGAGAAGAATGGGAGAAACTCCCCAAATACAGGTGTGCCAACCTTGTAGCGTCATACCCAGGTGTGCCAACATTGTAGCGTCATACTCAACTTCAAATGGGGTAGGGACGTCCCAAGGATTCCGGATAGCATGGACCCTTCTCACAGATCTTAAATCAAGTTACAGACCAGTTAACTAGGCCTAAGACCCCTAGACATAATGAGTGCAGCAAAATCAGTAGGCTAGTTTCTGGTTTCGTAAAAGGGGCACTGACTGCCAACACACACATACAGTACACTTCCATGTACACACACACACACACTCTCTCACACACACATTTGGCGGGATGTTCAGTTATGCCTGGTGTATTAAGTTATTATGCAAGCAGGAGTAGTGCCCTTGATTGATCAACATGAACATGACCACTGGCATACTGGACAGCAGCACCCACAAGGCAACGGGGCCCATGTGCATGTCACCAATGTCATTATTTTTTTTTTTTTATAAATCACTCTTTACAGTAAACCTCCAAAAAGTCCTTCATAAACCTTTATGTACTAGGAAGCTAAGTGTTTGTTTCTTGGGCTTCACGAATGTGACTGAAAAAGTGCCTCATGCCTTGAAAATGAAAAAATTCTACTGATTGAATGTAAGGGGATATGGGTGAACAAACGCCGTGGTCAAGGCTACGACCAAGAGCCTAATGCTTCTTAGGTAGTTCTTTATGAGTTTTAGTTTAGAAAACGATCTCTCTGCAGAAGAGACATCTACAGGGATGGTAAAAAACAGCTTGATTGCCGCAATGCCGTAGCAACATCAGGGAAACTGGGCAGAAAGGAGTGGGTCTTTAAATACAGCAGTTCTGCAACATATTTAATTGAGCCTCTCATTCTCATTAATTGCCAGTCTCAACACGTTACGAAAAATATTAACTGTATTGGTAGATCTGGGGACAGGTTGTCTGGATACTGGACAGCCAATAAATTGGCAGATGCAACGAACTCCGACCGTGCGGGGCTCCAGAGAAACTGCATTATGCCAGTGAACATGACATTACATCTATATTTACTGTACTCACTAACTGGTCAGTCCATGAAGCTAATCCTGGAGGAAAATGTGAGTAGGTCGATATAGCAAGAGATCAGTATGCATGCTGAGCAGTAATGTGGACAAAAATAGCACCTGACATCTGAACTAAATGACAGCACTGTACATTCTTCTGAATACTAAGAGCACACATAAGTAATTACAATACGTGGCTTATTCAATTTGGGCTGTGTAAGTGTCAATACAATTAACTGTATTCCCTATACCAGAGCCATTCTTTAATTCATATCTGTGCATATTCATATATCCCTTTTACAAAAGCCAGTTTATTCAAAAACATGAGTCCTGCTGTGTGTACTTGGAAGCACACAGAGACATCACACAATAAAATACATATTCTACCCAAGCTTATTTCTCATTATGGTAATTGTACATTCCTTGCACAGTGGACGTGAAAGAATGCATTAATTCATTAATTCATTAAGTCATTATTGTAATAATTTGATCTGTTCAACAATGACGGGAAAAGGTCAGATGGGGATTTACATTTTTTAATGGCTCTAACTTTCTGCTGTTTGGCTGCCCATGTCTTTGTCTGGAATGGCACCCTATTCCCCAGGGCTCTACTGAGGTAATAGGGTGCTATTTCAGACACATGTAAACCTGGGTTTCCATAACCTTCTCATGTCATTAATTCTTGTCAGACCTGGTAGCGTATTGTAAGGTGAATGCTAGGGTTAGGGTTATGGTTATGGCTAGGAGTAGGGTTGAGCCAGGGTGTGGACATTCGGATTAGGGTTGTGATTGAGACTAGGGTTAAGGTTTAACCGGGATGTGGACATGAAGCTAGGATTAGGGTTGTGGTTGTGGCAAAGGTCAGGGTTGAAGCGGAATGTGGACATGAAGCTACACTGTAAAAAAATGTGTTGTTGATTCAACATAAAATTGTAAGGCAACCAGCTACAATAGGGTTGTGAGTTTGGTCAACATTTGGGCATGGAAATGAACCAACATACATTCTCAAGTTGAATTGTATGTTCACTCAACTTTGAATTTTAGGTTGAGTGTAAATACAATTCAACTTGAGAATTTATTCTACCTTATTTGCATATTTCCCAGTGTGCCTTTCGAGTGAATTGTTTTTACCACCCTTGACTGTATTTATTAGTGACAGAGACATGATTGTTGTATTCCTGTAGCCTTCACCAAGTGAGTGTCTTAGTGCCTGATTCAGACGATTTGATTTAAGCACTCAGTGGTTGGTCTCCAGACTTACCGTAGGCAGGTGTGTAACTGACTTTACAGGTGTGGCTCCCTTGCACGCACTGAATAAATGTAATTCAGTCGCTGAAAACCCTCCCACTTGCTGGCCAACAGATTTTCTCATGAAATATTCAATATGGTTTTCAGTACATACAGTGCATTCGGAATCTATTCAGACCCCTTGACTTTTTCCACATTTTGTTACGTTACAGCCTTATTCTAAAATTGATTAAATTGTTTTTCCCCTCATCAATCTACACACAATACCCTATAATGACAAAGCATTAGCATATTTATTAAAATAAAGAAAACTGAAATATCACATTTGCATAAGTATTCAGACCCTTTACTCAGTACTTTGTTGAAGCACCTTTGGCAGCGATTACAGCCTCGAGTCTTCTTGGTTATGACGCTACAAGCTTGGCACACCTGTATTTGGGGAGTTTCTCCCATTCTTCTCTGCAGATCCTCTCAAGCTCTTTCAGGTTGGATGGGAGCGTCTCTGCACAGCTATTTTCAGGTCTCTCCAGAGATGTTCGATCGGGTTCAAGTCCGGGCTCTGGCTGGGCCACTCAAGGACATTCAGAAACTTGTCCCAAAGCCAGTCCTGCGATGTCTTGGCTGTGGGCTTAGGGTCATTGTCCTGTTGGAAGGTGAACCTTCACCCTAGTCTGAGGTCCTGAGCGCTCTGGAGCAGGTTTTCATCAAGGATCTTTCAGTACTTTGCTCTGTTCATCTTTCCCTTGATCCTGACTAGTCTCCCAGTCCCTGCTGCTGAAAAACATCCCCACAGCATGATGCTGCCACCACCATGCTTCACCGTAGGGATGGTGCCAGGTTTCCTACAGACGTGACGCTTGGCATTCAGGCTAAAGAGTTCAATCTTGGTTTCATCAGACCAGAGAATCTTGTTTCTCATTGTCTAAGAGTCTTTAGGTGCCTTTTGGCACACTCCAAGCGGGCTGTATGTGCATTTTACTGAGGAGTGGCTTCCGTCTGGCCACCCTACCATAAAGGCATAATTGGTGGAGTGCTGCAGAGATGGTTGTCCTTCTGGAAGGTTCTCCCATCTCCACAGAGGAACTCTGGAGCTCTGTCAGAGTGACCATCGGGTTCTTGGTCACCTCCCTGACCAAGGTCCTTCTCCCCCGATTGCTCTGTTTGGCCGGGCGGCCAGCTCTAGAAAGAGTCTTGGTGGTTCCAAACTTCTTCCATTTAAGAATGATGGAGGCCACTGTGTTCTTGGGGACCTTCAATGCTGCAGAATATTTTTGGTACCCTTCCCCAGATCTGTGCCTCGACACAATCCTGTCTCAGAGCTGTATGGACAATTCCTTCGACCTCATGGCTTGGTTTTTGCTCTGACATGCACTGTCAACTGTGGGACCTTATATAGACAGGTGTGTGCCTTTCCAAATCATGTCCAATCAATTGAATTTACCACAGGTGGCCTCCAATCAAGTTGTAGAAACATCTCAAGGATGAGTAAGCTCCAAGTTGTTGGTATTTTGAGAAGCAGGGATTTGTACCAACTATACAATCTAGCCATCTATATCATTTATAACATATTGTAATGTAGAGTGGCTGAGAGAAAGTCAGACAGACAGGGGAACGTCATTAATGCCCTTCACCACTGGCTAGCCACCAACTGGCTAAACTGCTTTTTGATAGCATGTTAGAGAACTAGCTAGCTAGCTAATACGTCAACGGTATAACAATAATAACGAGTAACTTGTCTAACTTTTAGCTAACTAAACGTCACACAAAAAAGTGCATTTGTGTGATGTAGTTTGCTAGCTAGGTAGTTAGCTTGCTAACCATCCAATAGAAGTCAAGTAGAGACTTGCTAGCTAGTGAGATCAAATGTCAGTTTGCACTATATAGCTAACGTTACTTACATTTACAAATCATTACAGATACTAAACCTACTGGAAAAAATGGGTTTACGGATCACTGACAAGAATAACATTACCAAGCCTCAGGAAGTAAGCTTTACATTGATACCTAGCTAACGTTAGCTAGCTTGCCCTAGCTAGCTACTAGCCCTAGCAAAGTTAGCTAGCTTGCTAACACTTGCTTGCCAGTTTCCAAAAACAGAATCTGCAATGGACATTGTCTTTATAAATAAATGCTACTAAATGTGATATTTTGCGAGGACTGCTTCTGTTGATAGCTAGCTAGCTAAGTATTGATGGGTAGGCTTGGCTTGCTCCAATTTGCAGTACAAATCTGGCCACAAGTTCACCTCAGTATGGGGAGCAGCAGTATGGCTTGGTATATCCCCTGTAGCTCAGTTTGTAGAGCATGGCACTTGCAACGCCAGGGTTTTGGGTTCGTTTCCCACGGGGGACCAGTATGAAAATGTATGCACTCACTAACTCTAAGTAGCTCTGGATAAGAGTGTCTGCTAAATGACGTAAATGTAAATGATCAATGGAAGCAGGATGCACCTGAGCTCAATTTCGAGTCTCATAGCAAAGGGTCTGAATAGTTATGTAAATAAGGTATTTCATTATTACATTTTTTACATTTGCAAAAATGTCTAAAAACCTGTTTTCGCATTTGCCATTATGGGATATTGTGTGTAGATTGATGAAAGAAAAAATGTATTTGATCAATTTTACATTAAGTAACGTACCACAATGTGGAAAAAGTAAAGGGGTCTGAACACTTTCCGAATGCACTGTAGATCTTTAAGCCACTCCTTTAAATACAGTGTACCTTCAAAGCTGCAATATGTAGCTTTTTGGGCAACCTGACCAAATTCACATAGAAATGTGAGTTATAGATCTTTCATTCACATTGAAAGCAAGTTTAAGAAACGGTAGATCTGTTCTACTGTATGTGCGCTATTTCTATGCTTCCCGTTCTCAAGTTTTGTTATTGATTCTTTTGGTTTTGTACACAACCTACAAACAGCTGAAGATACAATAATTTGGTAATGGAAAATATATTTATCAGCGGTTTAGATGATACAATGATTCTCTACACTATACTTGATTGTTTTGTCGCGTATACAGAAATTAGGCGAACTATTAGAATTCGAGCAACCAGGAAATGGCCGAGTGATTTCTGCATAGTGCATTTTTTATTAGATTTCTTTCGACAAATTCAATAGAATATTGAGAAAATGGGTCAGAATAGGGATAATGAAAAAAAATAAAAAAAATAAAGCAATCTGATTCATACTGAAAGTTGTTCAATCCATTAAATATTGGAAGGTGAGAGAAGTGTACAATAGGGGTTGAACAATAGAAGAATGGCGCCGGAGGAGATTGCTGCCGTTAGAAGATTGGGCGCCTAACTAATTGTGGCGCCTAACTTATTTTGTACATAATGTTTCTGCCACCGTCTCTTATGACCGAGAAGAGCTTCTGGATATCAGGACAGCGATTACTCACCTCGGACTGGACAAATATTTTTTCTTCAAAGAGTCGGACACTAAGGATGTACTTCAGACACCCAACAAGGCCCAAATCCCTGTAATTCACAGGAGAAAGAGATGGAGATATCAGGGACGTAGGTCGGGGTGCCTTGTAAGGATCCGACGGCGAGTGAGTAATTTGCCTCTTCCATCAGTCCTTTTAGACAACGTACAATCATTGGATAATAAAATAGATAAACTACAATCAAGAATATCCTACCAACAGGACATTAAAAACGGTAATATCTTGTGTTTCACCGAGTCACAGCTGAACGACGATATGGATAACATACAGCTGGCGGGTTTGTGTATAATATGCATCAAGATAGAACAATGGCGTCCAGTAAGACAAGGGGTGGCGGTCTGTGTATATTTGTAAACAACAGCTGGTGCACGAAATCTAATATTAAGGAAGTCTCGCCTGAGCTAGAGTCTCTCATGATAAGCTGTAGAACACACTATTTACCAAGAGAGTTTTCATCTATATTTCTCGTAGCTGTCTATTTACCACCTCAAACCGATGCTGGCACTAAGACTGCACTCAATGAGCTGTATAAGGCCATAAGCAAACAGGAAAACGCTCATCCAGAGGCGGCGCTACTGGTGGCCGAGGACTTTAATGAAAGGGAAACTTAAATCCGTTTTACACAATTTATACCAGCATGTTAAATGTGCACCCAGAGGAGAGAAAAAACTCTAGACCACCTTTACTCCACACACAGAGATGCGTACAAAGCTCTCCCATGCCCTCCACTTGGCAAATCTGACCATAACTCTATCCTCCAAATTCCTGCTTACAAGCAAAAACTAAAGCAGGAAGCACCAGTGAATCGGTCAATAAAGAAGTGATCAGATGAAGCAGATGCTAAGCTACAGGACTGTTTTGCTAGCACAGACTGGAATATGTTCCGGGATTCTTCCGATAGCATTGAGGAGTACACAACATCAGTCACTGGCTTCATCAATAAGTGCATCGATGACTTTGTCCCCACAGTGACCGTACGCACATACCCCAACCAGAAGCCATGGATTACAGGCAACATCCGCACTGAGCTAAAGGGTAGAGCTGCAGATTTCAAGGAGCGGGACTCTAACCCGGACGCTTATAAAAAATCCCGCTATGCCCTCCGACAAACCATCAAACAGGCAAAGCGTCAATACAGGACTAAGATTGAATCGTACTACACCGGCTCTGACGCTCATTGGATGTGGCAGGGCTTGCAGACTATTACAGACTACAAAGGGGAGCACAGACGTGAGCTGCCCAGTGACACAAGCCTACCAGACTGTCACGGTTTCGGCCGAGGCTGCTCCTTCTCCTTGTTCGGGCAGGCTTCGGCGGTCGTCGTCCCCGGAGTACTAGCTGCCACCGTTCGTTGTGTCTGTGTGTGTTTGGTTTGGTCTGATTTGTTACACCTGTTGCTCATTTCGTCTTGATTATGTGTCCTTTAAGTTCTCGTTGTTTCTGTCTTGTGGTTGTGTGTAGTTGTTCTATGTCAGCAGGTGTTGCCAGTCAGTTTGTGCTCTATGTATTTAGAGAGTCCGCACGTTGTGCGTTTGTTGTACTTTGACGCTGAGTGCGTTTATTTTTCCCTTGTTCAACCGGCTCTGTTTATAGCCGTTGTTTCTGTGGACTTTATTAAAGTGTTTTTGGACTTGCATCTGCATCCTGCAATTGATTCCACACCACACCTACGCCCGGCCTTGACAGAACTACACACCATTCATGGAATCAGCAGGAGCAGCAGCAGCGACCGAGTCATGGGAGGAGCGCGTCCACGGACAGGATGACAGGATAGCCCAGATCATCAACGCATTACAAGGAGTAATGAATACCCTGCATCGCCTGGAGACCAGTTGGGCACCCACGGCTCCTCCTACAGTACCACCAGCACCGGTCAGTCCCTTAGTCCACGCTCCGGAACCCAGTGGGATTCGGCTCTCGCTCCCGAGGGCGTATGATGATACCGTTGCCGGGTGTCAAGGTTTCCTCCTACAAGTAGAACTCTACCTCGCCACCGTACACCCGGTGCCCTCGGGACACGAGAGCGTTTCCGCCCTCATCTCCTGTCTCACCGGCAAGGCGTTGGAGTGGGCCAATGCCGAATGGAGGAGAATAGACCCCGCGACGATCACCTATGCGGAGTTCTCCCGTCGCTTCAGGGCTGTATTCGACCATCCACCTGAGGGGAAGGCGGCGGGAGAACGTCTATTCTACCTCCGACAGGGGAAGAGGAGCGCACAGGATTTTGCACTGGAGTTCCGGACTCTAGCGGCAGACGCAGGGTGGAATGAGCGGGCCCTCATAGACCACTTCCGCTGCAGCTTACGGGAGGACGTCCGTCGTGAGTTGGCCTGCAGGGACACCACCCTCACGTTTGACCAGTTAGTTGACATGGCCATTCGCCTCGACACCCTGTTGGCCACCCGCGGACGTCCTGAGTGGGGGTCGTCCATTCCACCCTCCAGCACCACCGAGCCTAGTCCTATGGAGCTCGGGGGTGCTGGCGCTAGAGAGGAGAGGAGAAGGAGCCCCAGGGGAACCAACCCCTGTACCTACTGTGGCCGTGGAGGACACACTGCGGCCAGGTGCTGGGGGGGTCTCCTAGGGGGAGAGACGGCAGGCCACGCTCTGGGGAGTCCCTCCAGGTGAGTAGGCGCCCCACTTACCCAGAGCTCTCTGTTGATCACCTAACCATACCTGTTTGCTTCCCACAGGTTGCACCTCATTCCCAGCATAAGGCGCTAGTAGATTCAGGCGCAGCTGGGAATTTTATAGATCGGCGATTTTGTGCTGAGTTAGGGATTCCCCTCCTTCCAGTCAGTAGTCCCTCCCCTGTACATGCTTTAGATAGCCGTCCGTTGGGATCGGGGTTGATTAGGGAGGTCACAGCTCCACTTAGGATGGGGACGCAGGAAGGTCATGAGGAGACTATTCAGCTATATCTTATAGACTCTCCTGCGTATCCGGTGGTGCTGGGGCTTCCCTGGTTGATTACTCATAATCCCTCTATTTCGTGGCAATAGAGGGCTCTCAAGGAGTGGTCTGTCCAGTGTGTAGGGCGATGTCTGGGCGTTTCCGTAGGGGCGACCTCGGTGGAAAGTCCAAACCAACTGCCGGCATTGCACATTCCCCCCGAGTATGATGATTTGGCAATTGTGTTTAGTAAAGCGAAGGCGACGCAATTGCCACCACATAGACAGGGGGATTGTGCGATAGACCTCCAGGTAGGAGCTGCGCTTCCGCGGAGCCATGTGTATCCTCTGTCTCAAGAGGAGAAGAGAGCTATGGAGACTTACATAGCCGAGTCTCTGAGACAGGGATACATACGGCCCTCCACTTCCCCTGCGTCCTCGAGTTTCTTTTTTGTGAAGAAAAAGGATGGAGGTTTGCGCCCGTGTATTGATTACCGCAGTCTCAATCAGATTACTGTGAAATACAATCATCCACTCCCTCTGATTGCGACTATGACGGAGTCTTTACACGGGGCGCGTTTCTTCACAAAATTGGATCTCAGGAGCGCATACAACTTGGTGCGTATTAGGGAGGGAGACGAATGGAAGACAGCATTTAGTACCACCTCGGGTCATTACGAGTATCTCGTCATGCCATACGGGTTAATGAATGCTCCTTCAGTCTTCCAATCCTTCGTTGATGAGATCTTCCGGGATATGCAGGGGCAGGGAGTGGTCGTGTACATTGACGACATTCTAGTGTATTCTTCTACCCGAGCCGAGCATGTAGCCCTGGTGCGCCGAGTATTGAGGAGATTGTTGGAGCATAATCTGTATGTCAAGGCAGAGAAATGTCTGTTTTTCCAGGAGTCTGTCTCGTTTTTGGGTTATCAGTTGTCTGCGTCAGGGGTTAAGATGGAGGTTGACCGTGTCGGCCGTGCGTAATTGGCAAACTCCAATTACTGTTAAAGAGGTGCAGCGGTTCTTGGGTTTTGCGAATTACTACAGGAGGTTTATCCGGGGTTTTGGACAGGTGGCAGCTCCCATAACGTCTCTACTTAAGGGAGGTCCGGTGCGCTTGCAGTGGTCTGCTGAGGCGGATAGGGCTTTTGGGAGACTGAAGGACCTGTTTACCTCGGCGCCGGTGTTGGCGCATCCGGATCCCGCACTCCCATTCCAGGTCGAGGTAGACGCGTCTGAAGCCGGTATAGGGGCCGTGCTCTCGCAACGATCTGGCACGCCCCTGAAACTCCGCCCCTGTGCTTTTTACTCTAAAAAGCTCAGTCCGGCGGAGCGAAATTATGACGTGGGGGACAGGGAGCTGCTAGCCGTGGTCCAGGCCCTAAAGGTGTGGAGGCATTGGCTAGAGGGGACTCAACACCCTTTCCTCATTTTGACAGACCACCGAAACCTGGAGTACATCCGGGCAGCTAGGAGACTGAACCCTCGCCAGGCTAGGTGGAATATGTTTCTGGCCCGGTTCGTTTTTAAGATCACGTACATCCCTGGGTCCCAGAATGGTAAGGCAGATGCTCTGTCCCGGCGGTATGACACGGAGGAGAGGTCCGTTGAGCCCACGCCCATAAGGGCTGTAAGTAAGCATTTCACTGTAATGTCTGCACCTGTTATATTCGGCGCATGTGACCAATAAAATTTGATTTGATTTGATTTGATACTCCCGCCGTCTTGCCTGGTGGCACCGGTGGTGTGGGAGGTCGATTCCGAAATCGAGCGGGCGTTGCGTACCGATCCTAGCCCTCCACAGTGTCCTGTGGGTCGGACGTACGTGCCGTCCGAGGTTCGGGATCGACTTATATATTGGGCTCACACGTCACCCTCCTCTGGACATCCAGGGATTGGCCGGACGGTGCACTGCCTTAGCACTAAGTACTGGTGGCCAACGTTAGCCAGGGATGTGAGGGTTTATGTTTCCTCCTGTTCGGTATGTGCCCAGTGTAAGGCACCCAGACATTTGCCCAGGGGTAAGTTACAACCCCTGCCCGTTCCACAACGACCCTGGTCTCACCTCTCGGTGGATTTCGTTACTGATCTTCCCCTCTCCCAGGGAAATACCACCATCCTGGTCGTTGTGGATCGGTTCTCGAAGGCCTGTCGTCTCCTTCCCATGCCGGGTCTTCCCACTGCCCTACAGACCGTTGAGGCACTATTCACTCACGTCTTCCGGCATTACGGGGTACCCGAGGATATAGTGTCTGATCGAGGCCCCCAGTTTACCTCTCGAGTCTGGAGAGCGTTCATGGAGCACTTGGGGGTCTCGGTGAGCCTTACCTCGGGGTACCACCCGGAGAGCAATGGGCAAGTTGAACGAGTAAACCAGGATGTGGGTAGGTTTCTGAGGTCGTATTGCCAGGGCCGGCCGGAGGAGTGGGCGAGATATGTTCCCTGGGCCGAGATGGCACAGAACTCTCTCCGCCACTCCTCCACTAAACTAACCCCTTTCCAGTGTGTGTTAGGGTACCAGCCGGTTCTGGAACCTTGGCATGAGAGCCAGATCGAGGCCCCTGCGGTGGATGAGTGGGTGCGGCGCTCGGAGGAGACGTGGAACGCTGCTCACGTACATCTGCAGCGGGCCATCCGTCGACACAAGGCGAGCGCCGATCTCCACCGCAGTGAGGGACCGGTGTACGCACCGGGAGATCGAGTCTGGCTCTCGCCCAGAAACCTGCCCCTCCGCCTGCCCTGCCGGAAGCTGGGTCGGCAGTTTGTGGGGCCTTTTAAAGTCCTGAGGAGGTTGAACGAGGTGTGTTACAGATTACAACTTCCTATTGAGTATAAGAATATTAACCCCTCGTTCCATGTGTCTCTCCTCAGGCAGGTGGTAGATGGTCCATTCCAGGAGTGTGAGATAGCAGAGACTCCTCCGCCCCCGCTGGACATCGAGGGGGCTCCGGCGTACACAGTTCGGTCCATCCTGGATTCGAGACGCCGGATGGGGGGTCTCCAATATCTCGTGGAGTGGGAGGGGTACGGTCCGGAGGAGCAGTGCTGGGTGCCGAGGAGAGATATCTTAGACCCGTCTCTTCTGACTGAGTTCCATCGTGGTCATCCCACGCGCCCTGCTCCGCGTCCTCCTGGTCGTCCCCGAGGCCGGGGTCGGCGCACGGCTGGAGCCGCGTGTCAAGGGGGGGGTACTGTCACGGTTTCGGCCAAGGCTGCTCCTTCTCCTTGTTCGGGCAGGCTTCGGCGGTCGTCGTCCCCGGAGTACTAGCTGCCACCGTTCGTTGTGTCTGTGTGTGTTTGGTTTGGTCTGATTTGTTACACCTGTTGCTCATTTCGTCTTGATTATGTGTCCTTTAAGTTCTCGTTGTTTCTGTCTTGTGGTTGTGTGTAGTTGTTCTATGTCAGCAGGTGTTGCCAGTCAGTTTGTGCTCTATGTATTTAGAGAGTCCGCACGTTGTGCGTTTGTTGTACTTTTATGCTGAGTGCGTTTATTTTTCCCTTGTTCATGCGCTGACCAACTTGCAAGTGTCTTCACTGACATTTTATAATAATAATAATAATAATATGCCATTTAGCAGACGCTTTTATCCAAAGCGACTTACAGTCATGCGTGCATACATTTTTGTGTATGGGTGGTCCCGGGGATCGAACCCACTACCTTGGCATTACAAGCGCCGTGCTCTACCAGCTGAGCTACAGAGGACCACAACCATTTTCAACCTGTCCTTGACTAAGTCTGTAATACCAACATGTTTCAAGCAGACCACCATAGTCCCTGTGTCCAAGAACACTAAGGTAACCTGCCTAAATGACTACAGACCTGTAGCACTCACATCTGTAGCCATGAAGTGCTTTGAAAGGCTGGTCATGGCTCACATCAACACCATTATCCCAGAAACCCTAGACCCACTTCAATTTGTATACCGCCCCAAACAGATCCACAGATGATGCAATCTCTATTGCACTCCACACTGCCCTTTCCCACCGGGACAAAAGGAACACCTACGTGAGAATGCTATTCATTGACTACAGCTCAGCGTTCCACACCATAGTGCCCTTAAAGCTCATCACTAAGCTAAGGACCCTGGGACTAAACACCTCCCTCTGCAACTGGATCCTGAACTTCCTGACTGGGCACCCCCAGGTGGTAATAATAGGTAGGGTAGGTGACAACACATCAGCCACTCTGATCCTCAAAACGGGGGCCACTCAGGGGTGCGTGCTCAGTCCTCTCCTGTACTCCCTGTTCACCCATGACTGCATGGCCAGAGTTCTACAGCTGCACCATCGAGAGCATCCTTACTGGTTGCATCACTGCCTGGTATGGCAACTGCTCTGCCTCTGACCGCAAGGCACTACAGAGGGTAGTGCGTATGACCCAGTATATCACTGGGGCCAAGCGTCCTGCCATCCAGGACCTCTATACCAGGTGGTGTCAGAGGAAGGCCCCAGCCATCCTAGTCATAGACTGTTCTCTCTGCTACCGCACGGCAAGCAGTACCGGAGCGCCAAGTCTAAGTCCAAAAGGCTTCTTAACAGCTTCTACCCCCAAGCCATAAGACTCCTGAACAGGTAATCAAATGGCTACCCGGACTATTGGCATTGTGTCCCCCCCCACCTCCAACCCCCCTTTTACGCTGCTGCTACTCTCTGTTTACTATCTATGCATTGTCACTTTAATGATACCTACATGTACGTATTACCACAATTACCTCAACTAACCGGTGCCCCTGCACATTGACTCTGTACCGGTACCCCCTGTATTTAGCCTAGCTACTGTTATTTTTACTGTTATTTTACTGCTTTTATTTTTTACTTATCTAATTTTTACTTAACACTTATTTCTCTTAAAACTGCATTGTTGGTTAGGTCTTGTAAGTAAGCATTTCACTGTAAGGTCTACACCTGTTGTATTCGGCACATGTGACAAATAACATTTCATTTGATTTGAGATATACAGTTGAAGTCGGAAGTTTACATACACCTTAGCGAAATACGTTTAAACTCAGTTTTTCACAATTCCTGACATTTAATCCTAGTAAAAATTCCCTGTTTTAGGTCAGTTAGGATCACCACTTTATTTTAAGAATGTGAAATGTCAGAATAATAGTAGAGAGAATTATTTATTTCAGCTTTTATTTCTTTCATCACATTCCCAGTGGGTCAGAAGTTTACATATACTCAATTAATATTTGATAGCATTGCCTTTAAATTGTTTAACTTGGTAAAACGTTTCGGGTAGCCTTCCACAAGCTTCCCACAATACGTTGGGTGAATTTTGGCCCATTCCTCCTGACAGAGCTGGTTTAACTGAGTCAGGTTTCTAGGCCTCCTTGCTCGCAAATGCTTTTTCAGTTCTGCCCACAAATGTTCTATAGGATTGAGGTCAGGGCTTTGTGATGGCCACTCCAATACCTTGACTTTGTTGTCCTTAAGCCATTTTGCCACAACTTCGGGAATATGCTTGGGGTCATTGTCCATTTGGAAGACCCATTTGCGACCAAGCTTTAACTTCCTGACTGATGTCTTGAGATGTTGCTTCAATATATCCACATCATTTTCCTTCCTCATGATGCCATCTATTTTGTGAAGTGCACCAGTCCTTCCTGCAGCAAAGCACCCCCACAGCATGATGCTGCCACCCCCGTGCTTCACGGTTGGGATGGTGTTCTTCGGCTTGCAAGCACCCCCTTTTTCCTCCAAACATAACAATGGTCATTATGGCCAAACAGTTCTATTTTTGTTTCATCAGACCAGAGGACATTTCTCCAAAAAGTACGATCTTTGTCCACATGTGCAGTTGCAAACCATAGTCTGGCTTTTTTATGGCGGTTTTGGAGCAGTGGCTTCTTCCTTGCTGAGCGGCCTTTCAGGTTATGTCGATATAGGACTCGTTTTACTGTGGATACTGTGGATATAGATACTTTTGTACATGTTTCCTCCAGCATGTTTCACCGAGTCGTGGCTGAACGACGACATGGATAACATACAGCTAGCGGGCTATACGCTACATCGGCAGGATAGAACGGCTGACTCCGGTAAGACAAGGGGTGGCGGTCTGTGTATATTTGTAAACAACAGCTGGTGCACAAAATCAAATACTAAGAAAGTCTCGAGGTTTTGCTCGCCTGAGGTAGAGTATCTTATGATAAGGTGTAGACCACACTATTTACCAAGAGAGTTTTCATCTATATTTTTCATAGCCGTCTATTTACCACCAGAAACCAATGCTGGCATTAAGATTGCACTGAATGAGTTGTACAAGGCCATAAATCAACAGGAAAACGCTCATCCAGATGCAGCGCTCCTAGTGGCCGGGGACTTTAATGCAGGGAAACTTAAATCCGTTCTACCTAATTTCTACCAGCATGTTAAATGTGCAACCAGAGGAAAAAAAACTCTAGACCACCTTTACTCCACACACAGAAACGCATACAAAGCTCTCCCTCGCCCTCCATTTGGCAAATCTGACCATAACTCTATCCTCCTGATTCCTGCTTATAAGCAAAAACTAAAGCAGGAAGCACCAGTGACTCGGTTAATAAAAAAGTGGTCAGATGACGCAGATGCTAAGCTACAGGACTGTTTTGCTAGCACAGACTGGAACATGTTCCGGGATTCTTCAGACAGCATTGAGGAGTACACCACATCAGTCACTGGCTTCATCAATAAGTGCATCGATGACGTCGTCCCCACAGTGACCGTACGTACATACCCCAACCAGAAGCCATGGATTACAGGAAACATCCGCACTGAGCTAAAGGGTAGAGCTGCTGCTTTCAAGGAACGGGACTCTAACCCGGACGCTTATAAGAAATCCCGTTATGACCTCCGACGAACCATCAAACAGGCAAAGAGTCAATACAGGACTAAGATTGAATCGTACTACACTGGCTCTGACGCTCGTCGGATGTGGCAGGGCTTGAAAACTATTACAGACTACAAAGGGAAGCACAGCCGCGAGCTGCCCAGTGACACAAGCCTACCAGACGAGCTAAACCACTTCTATGCTCGCTTCGAGGCAAGCAACACTGAAGCATGCATGAGAGCACCAGCTGTTCCGGATGACTATGTGATCACGCTCTCCGTAGCCGATGTGAGTAAGACTTTTAAGCAGGTCAACATTCACAAGGCCGCAGGGCCAGACGGATTACCAGGACGTGTACTCCGAGCATGTGCTGACCAACTGGCAAGTG
Source organism: Coregonus lavaretus (assembly GCF_964263955.1). NCBI lineage: Eukaryota > Metazoa > Chordata > Actinopteri > Salmoniformes > Salmonidae > Coregonus > Coregonus lavaretus. Next base: position 616,871 of record NC_140006.1, read on the forward strand.
TCTTCACTGACATTTTCAACATGTCCCTGACTGAGTCTGTAATACCAACATGTTTCAAGCAGACCACCATAGTCCCCGTGCCCAAGGACTCTAAGATAACCTGCCTAAATGACTACCGACCCGTAGCACTGATGTCTGTAGCCATGAAGTGCTTTGAAAGGCTGGTCATGGCTCACATCAACAGCATTATCCCAGAAACCCTAGACCCACTCCAATTTGCATACCGCCCCAACAGATCCACAGATGATGCAATCTCTATTGCACTCCACACTGCCCTTTCCCACCTGGACAAGAGGAACACCTACGTGAGAATGCTATTCATTGACTACAGCTCAGCGTTCAACACCATAGTGCCCTCTAAGCTCATCACTAAGCTAAGGATCCTGGGACTAAACACCTCCCTCTGCAACTGGATCCTGGACTTCCTGACGGGCCACCCCCAGGTGGTAAGGGTAGGTAACAACACATCTGCCACACTGATCCTCAACACGGGGGCCCCTCAGGGGTGCGTTCTCAGTCCCCTCCTGTACTCTCTGTTCACCCATGACTGCATGGCCAGGCACGACTCCAACACCATCATTAAGTTTGCCGACGACACAACAGTGGTAGGCCTGATCACCGACAACGATGAGACAGCCTATAGGGAGGAGGTCAGAGACCTGGCAGTGTGGTGCCAGGACAACAACCTCTCCCTCAACGTGACCAAGACAAAGGAGATGATTGTGGACTACAGGAAAAAAAATAGGACTGAGCACGTCCCCATTCTCATCGACGGGGCTGTAGTGGAACAGGTTGAGAGCTTCAAGTTCCTTGGTGTCCACATCACCAACAAACTGCCATGGTCCAAACACACCAAGACAGTCGTGAAGAGGGCACGACAAAGCCTATTCCCCCTCAGGAGACTGAAAAGATTTGGCATGGGTCTTTAGATCCTCAAAAAATTATACAGCTGCACCATCGAGAGCATCCTGACTGGTTGCATCACCGCCTGGTATGGCAACTGCTTGGCCTCCGACCGCAAGGCACTACAGAGGGTAGTGCGTACGGCACAGTACATCACTGGGGCCAAGCTTCCTGCCATCCAGGACCTCTATACCAGGCGGTGTCAGAGGAAGGCCCTCAAAATTGTCAAAGACTCCAGCCACCCTAGTCATAGACTGTTCTCTCTGCTACCGCACGACAAGCGGTACCGGAGTGCCAAGTCTAGGTCCAAAAGACTTCTCAACAGCTTCTACCCCCAAGCCATAAGACTCCTGAACAGCTAATCATGGCTACCCGGACTATTTGCACTGCCCCCCCATCCCATCCTTTTTACGCTGCTGCTACTCTGTTAATTATTTCTGCATAGTCACTTTAACTCTACCCACATGTACATATTACCTCAACTACCTCAACTAGCCGGTGCCCCCGCACATTGACTCTGCAACGGTACCCCCCTGTATATATAGCCTCCCTACTGTCACGCCCTGGCTCTGGGGACTCTCGTATGTTGAGCCAGGGTGTTAATTTCTAGGTTTTGTAATTCTATGTTGGCCAGGGTGGCTCCCAATCAGAGACGGCTGTAGCTCGTTGTCTCTGATTGGGAGCCATACTTAGGTAGCCGTTAGGCATTCATTTGGTGTGGTTTCTTGTTCCGTGTTGGTTGGTGTATGTAACCAGGGACGTCACGTTATCGTTTTGTTGTTTTGTTCGTGTGATCATTATTTAATTAATATGTTCGCATTCCACGCTGCGCCTTGGTCCTCTGTTCCCGACGAGGTCCTCTGTTCGTGACACCTACTGTTACTTTATTTTACTTCTGCTCTTTTTTTTCTCAACACTTTTTTTGTTGTCGTTTTATTTTTACTTATTTTGTTAAAAATAAATGCACTGTTGGTTAAGGGCTGTAAGTAAGCATTTCACTGTAATGTCTGCACCTGTTGTATTTGGTGCATGTGACAAATAAAATTTGATTTGATTTGAAGGTCCTTTGCTGTTGTTCTGGGATTGATTTGCACTTTTTGCACCAAAGTACGTTCATCTCTAGGAGACAGAACGTGTCTCCTTCCTGAGCGGTATGACGGCTGCATGGTCCCATGGTGTTTATTCTTGCATACTATTGTTTGTACAGATGAACGTGGTACCTTCAGGCGTTTGGAAATTGCTCCCAAGGATGAACCAGACTTATGGAGGTCTACCATTTTTTTCTGAGGTCTTGGCTGATTCCTTTTGATTTTCCCATGATGTCAAGCAAAGAGGCACTGAGTTTGAAGGTAGGCCTTGAAATACATCCACAGGTACACCTCCAATTGACTCAAATGATGTCAATTTGCCTATCAGAAGCTTCTAAAGCCATGACATCATTTACTGGAATTTTCCAAGCTGTTTAAAGGCACAGTCAACTTAGTGTATGTAAACTTCTGACCCACTGGAATTGTGATACAGTGAATTGTAAGTGAAATAATCTGTCTGTAAACAATTGTTGGAAAAATGACTAATTTGTTAACACGTAATTTGTGGAGTGGTTGAAAAACAAGTTTTAATGACTCTAACCTAACTGTATGTAAACTTCCGACTTCAACTGTATATAAAAAAAATAATCCTATAAATCTACCCTAATCCTCAGCAATCACAGAACTGTGATGACAACGGTCCAGTCATCGTGAACCATGCGCCAGGGTCGAGGTTTAAACTGCTATGAGTCAAATAGGACACGATGCAAAATGTACAAAACTGAAGGAAACTAATAGTCACTGCACAAAAGTGACAGTTATTATGTATGTGGGTTTTACTAGCATTTAATATGATAGAAATGTTTGTTTTTCTAAACGAAAAAGCTTTCCATAGGCTACAGCCTTGGCTTGGGTCTCCAAATTTCACCCCCGCATTTTATGAAGCCATAGGTCTACAATTAAAAGGTCACACTTTATTTGGATAGTCTGGAAAGTCCATCTGTAGATGCTCTATTAACAAACTATGTATCTCTTGATAAGCATCTGCTTGCTAAGGTTATGGTTCGGGTTAGATTTATAATAAGGTTTAAGGTAAGGGTTAAGGTTAGGGTTAGGGCTAGGGTTGGGATAAAGGTTAAGTTTAGGGCTAGGATAAGGGTTAAGGTTAGTAGATGGTTAGTTCAAATGTTACTGATCTACATCTACTATTCAAATAAAGTGTTACCTGCTTTTCAGTTTGCTAAAATATGACTGCCCACTGGGCACAAACTGGTTGAATCAACATTGTTTCAACATAATTTGCCAATGTATTGTGACGTGAAAAAAAAGTCATCAATGTAAACTTGTTGTTTTGAGGGTGAAATCTCAACCACAGGACTATGTAATCATGCTAACCAAATTTCAACATAGACAAACCTTGTACAAAATATGTTGAATTTGTACATTTTAAACAACTTCAGATCTTCAACATTATATCCACTATCAGAAGAAAAAAATACAATAAGTTGGGTAGCACCTCCTACTGGAGAATTGATCTATCTACAGCTACCCTTTGGTCTCCCATCCAGGGTTTTAACCTAGCCCTATTAGCTTTGATATTTGATACTGACTACTACCAATGTGCTATTGTGAGAATTATTTTTGAGAGAGCTCCACTTAAACACTAAATAGATTTACTGTTGCTATCGAAGTCATTCCAAAGGGTAGGTTTAACAGAGCAACTGAAATATGACCATACTTTATCACTCATTCAGTATATCATCAATTATGTTATGTTTTGCCTATATAGCATTTGCAAAGTCATCAACAGCTATTGTTTCAATTCAACCCAGAATTCAACTAAAAATAGACATTACAATAGGGCTAGGGTTTCAAGCTCGGGTTGATTTCCAATTTCATGATATTGAATTGTGTTTGGTTGTCAATGCAACCAAATATCAACATTTGAAGGAGAGGTATCTTCTGCTTGGATAGTTATATTTGTGCTATTGACTTAGTCTGGCTTTAATTCCAGTTTGTCTACAAATTAATAATTGTAATTACATTTAGCAGACACTTTTATCCAGAGCGACTTATATATGTGCATATATTTTCATACTGTTCCCCCGTGGGAATCGAACCCACAACCCCGGCATTGCAAGCGCTATGCTCTACCAACTGAGCTACACGGGACTACATATGTTGGATTCACGTCTCCATATCAACCAAAAACTAACTTAACGAATAGGACTAAATCAAATCAAACTTTATTTAAAGACCAAGGCTCCTGCGGTGGATGACTGGTTCCGGCGCGCAGAGGAGACATGGGACGCTGCCCACGTCCACCTCCAACGCGCCGTGCATCGTCAGAAGGCCAACGCTGACCGCCACCGCAATGAGGCCCCGGTCTTTGTACCGGGTGATCGGGTCTGGCTCACAGAAAATCTACTTATAATAGAGCATACTGGGAAATATAATGATGGGTGTGGTTTTGAGTGGGTAAACAAACTTAAAACATTAGCTAAAATTATTAAGTCCACACAACTCGCTCAACAATTCAGTTCATTTCAAGCAGAGTTTGTTGAGTAAACAAACATAAACACATTAGCTAAAATTCTTGTCCTTTTTTAACCAACTGAGTTGAGTGGACTTAAGTTGGCTTTTTTACAGTGAAGGGTTCGGTTAGGGTTGTGGTTCTGGCTAGGAGTAGGGTTGAACCGGGGTGTGGTCATGAAGTTAGGGTTAGGGTTGTGTTTGAGGCTAGGGTTAAGGTTTAACAGGGATGTGGACATGAAGCTAGGGTGGGGGGTTATGGTTGTGGTTGAGGCTAGGGTTAGGGTTTAACAGGGATGTGGACATGAAGCAAGGAAGGGGGGTTAGGGTTGTGGTTGAGGGTTAGGGTTGAACCGGGGTGTGGACATGAAGCTAGGGTTAGGCTTAGGGTTGAGGCTAGGGTTAGCTCTTTAGGTTTAGGCTTAAGGCTCAGTGTAAGGACCCAGATTAATTTTACATCTTGACTAAAAACCATGCTCATTGGAGCATCTCTTGGCTAAATCTAGATCTGGGGAATCAACCAAACTGCTATAATGTGCCTCTCCTCCAGTCCCCCTTCCAGAGCTGTGATGCTGTGAGAGTAGCTAAGGAGCTTCAGCTCAAATCCAGCCACACAGCCTGAGGGGAGCAGAGAGAGACAGGCAGGAGGGAGCACAGCCTCTGCACGCTACAGAGATTAGCTACACACAAAGAGACACCTCACATGCATGCAAAAGCTCACACACACACATACACACAAACACAGACATACTTGCACGCACACTCTCCAATAACCACGCTAGATAGAACAGAAGTGGAGATATTGTCGAAACTGATGAGCAAGTACATGAGCAAATTTACCGGCATGGCAAATAACTTATCCCCAATTGTTTACAGTACGAAGAGAGGGTCAGGCAATGCTCTGTCCTGCACAGCCTCCTCCTGTGTATGACTGTACCAGACCCAACATCATCCTTTGCATGACTGTACCAGACCCAACATTATTACTCCACGCACTACACACACCTCTATCACAGCAGCTGAGCTACATAATTCTGCCTCTGTGTATCTGTCCTCCATGGTGACACAGCATCATCATCCCACTGGGCGGCTACCAACCGATGGTGACTGCTGGGGTCACATGACTCACCTGGCAATGGATCACACCTGTGTGTGTGTGTGTGTGTGAGTGTGAGCGCATGTGTTTGCATGCTTGTGTGTGCGGGGGATTCAGTGAATTACTATGTCTGGCTATCCCAGGTCAGCCACATCAGATGACCTTTCTATGAAGGTATAGGCCAATTGCACATCCACACACACAGGCCTTGGTCCTTGATGAGCCATGACTGAGTAATGATTAGGCTAGCTGACTATGTGGAGGAAGGAACACAACTCAGTGTTAACCCTCCCACTGCTGAGGTGGCAGCTGCTATTCCCTTTGTTAAAGCTGTAGATACCTACACAAGTGGGTACCCAGCATTTAAAATCATTTAGGATAACACAAACAAGTTTGACTACTGATTTAATGTGTGGTCCTCTACTAGCATGCCTACCAACCAAAAGCCCATAGTCCATTCCAACTAACTTGCTCATCATGTTCCTGCATTGAGCTCAAACTCTTATCCCTAAACCCATTCAGTTCCCCGACCCCATAGGCGCAGTTGGCATATGTGAGGGAGACATGTCCCCCCCAATATTCCAGTGGGCTATTTTGTCGCCCCCAATAATTTTCTATCCACTGAATGCACCAGTTAGTTCATATAACTTGTGCGACTTGTGACGGCCGGCCGCCCAACAACCTGCCCGCTTGACCCTATCCCCTCCTCTCTTCTCCAGACCATTTCCGGAGACCTTCTCCCTTACCTCACCTCACTCATCAACTCATACTTGACCGCTGGCTACGTCCCTTCCGTCTTCAAGAGAGCGAGAGTTGCACCTCTTCTCAAAAAACCTACACTCGATCCCTCCGATGTCAACAACTACAGACCAGTATCCCTTCTTTCTTTTCCCTCCAAAACTCTTGAGCGTGCCGTCTTTAGCCAACTCTCTTGCTATCTCTCTCAGAATGACCTTCTTGATCCAAACCAGTCAGGTTTCAAGACTGGTCATTCAACTGAGACTGCTCTTCTCTGTGTCACGGAGGCTCTCCGCACTGCTAAAGCTAACTCTCTCTCCTCTGCTCTCGTCCTTCTAGACGCTGCCTTTGATACTGGGAACCATCAGATCCTCCTCTCCACCCTCTCTGAGTTGGGCTTCTCCGGCGCGGCTCACTCTTGGATTGCGTCCTACCTGACAGGTCGCTGCTACCAGGTGGCGTGGCGAGAATCTGTCTTCCCACCACATGCTCTCACCACTGGTGTCCCCCAGGGCTCAGTTCTAGGCCCTCTCCTATTCTCGCTATACACCAAGTCACTTGGCTCTGTCATATCCTCACATGGCCTCTCCTATCATTGCTACGCAGACGACATACAATTAATCTTCTCCTTTCCCCCTTCTGATAACCAGGTGGCGAATCGCATCTCTGCATGTCTGGCAGGCATATCAGTGTGGATGACGGATCACCACCTCAAGCTGAACTTCGGCAAGATGGAGCTGCTCTTCCTCCCGGGGAAGGACTGCCCGTTCCATGATCTCGCCATTACAGTTGACAACTCTTGTGTCCTCCTCCCAGAGTGCAAAGAGCCTTGGCGTGACCCTGGACAACACCCTGTCATTCTCCGCTAACATCAAGGCGTTGACCCGATCCTGTAGGTTCATGCTCTACAACATTCGCAGAGTACGACCGTGCCTTACACAGGAAGCGGCACAGGTCCTAATCCAGGCACTTGTCATCTCCTGTCTGGATTACTGCAACTCGCTGTTGGCTGGGCTCCCTGCCTGTGCCATTAAACCCCTACAACTCATCCAGAACGCCGTAGCCCATCTGTTGTTCAACCTTCCCAAGTTCTCTCACGTCACCCCGCTCCTCCGCACACTCCACTGGCTTCCAGTTGAAGCTCGCATCTGCTATAAGACCATGGTGCTTGCCTACGGAGCTGTGAGGGGAACGGCACCTCCTTACCTTCAGGCTCTGATCAGTCCCTACACCCAAACGAGGGCATTGCGTTCATCCACCTTTGGCCTGCTGGCCCCACTACCTCTGCGGAAGCACAGTTCCCGCTCAGCCCAGTCAAAACTGTTCGCTGCTCTGGCACCCCAATGGTGGAACAAGCTCCCTCACGACGCCAGGACAGCGGAGTCACTCACCACCTTCCGGAGACACTTGAAACCCCACCTCTTTAAGGAATACCTGGGATAGCATAAAGTAATCCTTCTACCCCCCCTTGCCCCACCCCAAAGAGAAAAAAATAGTTGTCCCACTGGCTATCATAAGGTGAATGCACCAATTTGTACGTCGCTCTGGATAAGAGCGTCTGCTAAATGACGAAAATGTAAAATGAAAATGTAAAATATATAGAACCGCGGTTACGCATGTTATGTCTCGTGGGTTTCATAACCACGTCTTTATAACAATTCAATAATGATGAGATGGGAGACAGGAATTGTTTCAACCATTTATCTAGAATGTGGCAATCTCATCACATGCAAACCCCCATGATGATCTGCGGCACAACCCCAATACATAACATCTCCTCCCCTCCTACATATATTGAACAGTAGTCCCGAGAAGGTGACTGTGAGCCCCTAGGTGACGACTGCTGGGTCAGGGTGTTACCCAGTAACAGTTCTGGACCACTCATGACTGGTGGTTCTGTCGGTGTTGCTTTACTCAACAGTAAATTATCTGTGTGCCTTTTCCAGATTATATCCTCTGCAGTCTGAACAGTGTCGGACACAGGAGCAGTCTGATGATGACTGTAGCAGGAATCCCCTTTGGTCCTTTGAGGTAGTTCCTAGCTAAAACAGTTTCTCCAGGATTGAAAGCTCTGTCCTTTGCTCTCAATTCACAATGTTTGACTTGACGTTCGGAGGTTTGAGTAAGTCAAAGCTTGTGCGTAGCTCTCTCTTCATGAGTAGCGATGCAGGCAAAGCCTTGGTGGTTGCGTGCGGCGTGTTCCTGTAGGATAGCAGGAAACTGTTCAAGCATTGGTGCAGTTCCCTTGAACATGAGACGCTTTTAAGGCATGTTTCATGGTCTGTACGAACCTCACCGCCAGCCCGTTGGTAGATGGATCATACGGTGCAGAACTGATGTGCTGTACGACATTCACCTGTAGGAATGTGGCCATTTCTTGGGACACTAACTGTGGTCCATTGTCGCTAACGAATTGGAGTGGTGTGCCGAACTGACTAAACACTTCTCCAAGCTTCTCGATGGTCTTCTCTGCAGTAGTAGACCTCGTGATGGCAACCTCTGGCCACTTGCTATGAGCATCCACGACCAGAAGAAACATTCTGTCTTCGAATGTACCTGCAAAGTCGACGTGTATGCATTGCCACACCTCCTCCAGCCAATCCAAAGGATGAAGGCGTACAAGTTGAGGTACGTTGCGAAACTTCTGGAATGAGGAACATGTTTTTGCTTTCTCCTCAATTCTTCCACCCAGGCCACCAGAAGTAGCTTTGTTCGATTTCCTTCATGCAAACCATTCCACAATGACTTGAGTGTAGCTGTTGCAACACTGGTTTCCTCAGTGAAGTCGGAATGATACACTACATGACCAAAAGTATGTGGACACCTGCTCGTCGAAAACATCTGATTCCAAAATCATGGCCATTAATATGGAGTTGGTCCCCCCCATTTGCTGCTATAACAGCCTCCACTCTTCTGGAAAGGCTTTCCACTAGATGTTGGAACATTGCTGCGGGGACTTGCTTCCATTCAGTCACAAGAGCATTAGTGAGGTTGGCCACTGATGTTGGCCGATTAGGCCTGGTTTGCCGTCTGCATTCCAATTCATCCCAAAGGTGTTCGATGGGTTTGAGGTCAGGGCTATGTGCAGGCCAGTCAAGTTCTTCCACACTGATCTCAACAAACCATTTCTGTATGGACCTCGCTTTGTGCACGGGGGAATTGTCATGCTGAAACAGGAAAGGGCCTTTGCCAAACTGTTGCCACAAAGTGGGAAGCACAGAATCGTCTAGAATGTCATTGTATGCTGTAGCATTAAGATTTCCCTTCACTGGAACTAAGGGGCCTAGCCCGAACCATGAAAAACATCCCCAGACCATTATTGTGGTTGCTCGGCCATGGAAACACATTTCATGAAGCTCCCGACGAACTGTTCTTGTGCTGACGTTGCTTCCAGAGGCAGTTTGGAACTCGGCAGTGAGTGTTGCAACCAAGGACAGGCGATTTTTACGTGCTACGTGCTTCAGCACTTGGCGGCCCCGTTCTGTGAGCTTGTGTGGCCTACCACTTCGTGGCTGAGCGGTTCTTGCTCCTAATCGTTTCCACTTCACAGCACTTACAGTTAACCGGGGCAGCTCTAGCAGGGCAGATATTTGACGAACTGACTTGTTGGAAAGGTGGCATATTATGACGGTGCCATGTTGAAAGTCACTGAGCTCTTCAGTAAGGCCATTCTACTGCCAATGTTTGTCTATGGAGATTGCATGGCTGTGTGCTTGATTTTATACACCTGTCAGCAACAGGTGTGGCTGAAATAGCCCAATCTACTAATTTGAAGGGGTGTCCACATAGTTTTTTAAATATAGTGTAACTCTCCTCCCCCACAGCAGAAAACCGGACTGTTCTAACAGCTCAGTTCTCCTGGAAAGGTTAGTTTTCAATTCCTGCATCTCCTGCGGCTCTACCTTTGATGATGATGTCCGGACGATGATCTGTAAGAAGGGTGAACTTCCTCCCATACAGATACTGGTGAAACTTACGTACTCCAAAATCTATGCTTAGGGCTTCTTGTTCTATATGTGCGTAGTAACTTTCTGCTTTGTTCAATGTCCTTGATGCCAAAGCGATCATCTTCTCTTCACCAGAAGGCATGATATGGGCAATGACAGGTCGAAGTGTGTCAATGCCTTAGATTTCAGGAGTGTTTCCTTGGTTTTCACAAATGCTTCCTCGCATTGTTCTGTCCATTTCCATGTTTTCCCTGACAAAGCAACTGATGCAGCGGCTTCAGCTTCATCGCTAAGCTCAGGATAAAGCGTCCATAGTAATTCAGTAACCCCAGGAAAGAACGTAGTTGGCTCACGTTCTGAGGAGCTGGGATGTGCAAGATAGCCTTGACCGTGGCATTGATGACGTGCCCGAGGTATTCAACCAATGATTGGAAGAATGCAAATGTTTACTTATGAACTCGCAGTCCGTAGTCCTTCAATCTCTGTATGGTTGCATCTAAGATCTTGAGATGGCCCTCTCTGTCCTTTCCAGTAACTATGATGTCCTCCAGATAGCATTTTCCTCCTAGCAATTCACTCAATATCTGGTCCATCACCCTCTGGAACAGCTCTGGCACACGGTAGACAATAGCACCCGAAGAGTCCCTTGTGTGTCACGGTAGTCAGCAGCTCCTTTGACTTTTCATCCACGCACTTGGCAGAGATACATTTTGCTGAACTTTAGACCCCCAGCTAAGCCAGCGAAAAGGTTGTCAATGTGTGATAGCAGATACTGCTCAGCAGACAACACAGGGTTAACTGTGACTTTAAAGTCTCCACATATCCTGACTGCACCATCCTTCTTAAGGACTGGTACGATGGGGGTTGCCCATTAACTCACGCTGACAGGCTCCAGTCCTTTGTTCTTGACTAAAGCGTCCAAGTCAGCCTCGACTTTTGGTTGTAAAGCCAAATAAAAAAGTTTCATCAAATCATTTATACACATTTGTTTGTAATACCTCCAGGTGTCCTAAAATAGAGAACCAAGTAACTCCTGAGTGGCGCAGTGGTCTAAGGCACTGCATCGCAGTACTAACTGTGCCACTAGAGATCCTGGTTCGAATCCAGGCTCTGTCGCAGCTGGCCGCGACCGGGAGACTCATGGGCGGCGCACAAGTCGTCCAGGGTAGGGGAGGGAATGGCCGGCAGGGATGTAGCTCAGTTGATAGAGCATGGCGTTTGCAACGCCAGGGTTGTGGGTTTGATTCCCACGGGGGGCCAGTATAAAAAAAAAATATATATGTATTCACTAACTGTAAGTCGCTCTGGATAAGAGCGTCTGCTAAAATGTAAATGTAAAATGTTGTCCATGGTATTCCTATCTTAAAACAATCATATTTGTTAGGGTAGTAGATACAGTGCATTCAGAAAGTATAATAATAATAATAATAATAATAAGTATTCATAGCCCTTCACTTATTCCACATTCTAAAAACGTGTTTTCACTTTGTCATTATGGGGTATTGTGTGTAGATGGGTGTTATAAAAATGTTTGCAAATGTATTTAAAATTAAATAAATAAATATTTAATCTACATGAGTATTCACACCCCTGAGTCAATGTATACAGTGGGGAGAACAAGTATTTGATACACTGCCAATTTTGCAGGTTTTCCTACTTACAAAGCATGTAGAGGTCTGTAATTTGTATCATAGGTACACTTCAACTGTGAGAGACGGAATCTAAAACAAAAATCCAGAAAATCACATTGTATGATTTTTAAGTAATTAATTTGCATTTTATTGCATAACATAAGTATTTGATCACCTACCAACCAGTAAGAATTCCGGCTCTCACAGACCTGTTAGTTTTTCTTTAAGAAGCCCTCCTGTTCTCCACTCATTACCTGTATTAACTAAACCTGTTTGAACTCGTTACCTGTATAAAAGACACCTGTAAATACACTCAATCAAACAGACTCCAACCTCTCCACAATGGCCAAGACCAGAGAGCTGTGTAAGGACATCAGGGATACAATTGTAGACCTGCACAAGGCTGGGATGGGCTACAGGACAATAGGCAAGCAGCTTGGTGAGAAGGCAACAACTGTTGGCACAATTATTAGAAAATGGAAGAAGTTCAAGATGACGGTCAATCACCCTCGGTCTGGGGCTCCATGCAAGATCTCACCTCGTGGGGCATCAATGATCATGAGGAAGGTGAGGGATCAGCCCAGAACTACACGGCAGGACCTGGTAAATGACCTGAAGAAAGCTGGGACCACAGTCTCAAAGAAAACCATTAGTAACACACTACGCCGTCATGGATTAAAATCCTGCAGCGCACGCAAGGTCCCCCTGCTCAAGCCAGCGCATGTCCAGGCCCGTCTGAAGTTTGCCAATGACCATCTGGATGATCCAGAGGAGGAATGGGAGAAGGTCATGTGGTCTGATGAGACAAAAATAGAGCTTTTTGGTCTAAACTCCACTCCCCATGTTTGGAGGAAGAAGAAGGATGAGTACAACCCCACGAACACCATCCCAACCGTGAAGCATGGAGGTGGAAACATCATTCTTTGGGGATGCTTTTCTGCAAAGGGGACAGGACGACTGCATCGTATTGAGGGGAGGATGGATGGGGCCATGTATCGCGAGATCTTGGCCAACAACCTCCTTCCCTCAGTAAGAGCATTGAAGATGGGTCGTGACTGGGTCTTCCAGCATGACAACGACCCGAAACACACAGCCAGGGCAACTAAGGAGTGGCTCCGTAAGAAGCATCTCAAGGTCCTGGAGTGGCCTAGCCAGTCTCCAGACCTGAACCCAATAGAAAATCTTTGGAGGGAGCTGAAAGTCTGTATTGCCCAGCGACAGCCCCGAAACCTGAAGGATCTGGAGAAGGTCTGTATGGAGGAGTGGGCCAAAATCCCTGCTGCATTGTGTGCAAACCTGGTCAAGACCTACAGGAAACGTATGATCTCTTTAATTGCAAACAAAGGTTTCTGTACCGAATATCAAGTTCTGCTTTCTGATGTATCAAATACTTATGTCATGCAATAAAATGCAAATTAATTACTTAAAAATCATACAATGTGATTTTATGGATTTTTGTTTTAGATTCCATCTCTCACAGTTGAAGTGTACCTATGATAAAAAATTACAGACCTCTACATGCTTTGTAAGTAGGAAAACCTGCAAAATCGGCAGTGTATCAAATACTTGTTCTCCCCACTGTATATACAGTACCAGTCAAAAGTTTGGACACACCTACTCATTCAAGGGTTTTTCTTTATTTTTACTATTTTCTACATTGTAGAATATAAGTGAAGACATCAGAACTATGAAATAACACATATGGAATCATGTAGTAACCAAAAACGTGTTAAACAAATCAAAATAATCTCAAATTTGGACTCAAATTTCCACCGGTCTAAAGTCCATTGCTCGTGTTTCTTGGCTCAAGCAGGTCTCTTCTTCTTATTGGTGTCATTTAGTAGTGGTTTCTTTGCAGCAATTCTACCATGAAGGCCTGATTCACACAGTGCCCTCTGAACAGTTCATGTTGAGATGTGTCTTTGACATGAACTCTGTTAAGCATTTATTTGGGCTGCAATATCTGAGGCTGGTAACTCTAATGATCTTATCCTCTGCAGCAGAAGTAACTCTGGGTCTTCCATTTCTGTGGCGGTCCTCATGAGAGCCAGTTTCATCATAGCGCTTGATGGTTTTTGCGACTGCACTTGAAGAAACTTTCAAAGTTATTGACATTTTCCGTATTGACTGGACTTCATGTCTTAAAGTAATGATGGCCTGTCGTTTCTCTTTGCTTATTTGAGCTGTTCTTGCCATAATATGGACTTGGTATTTTACCAAATAGGGCTATCTTCTGTATACCACCCCTACCTTGTCACAACACAACTGATTGGCTCAAACGCAGTAAGAAGGAAAGAAATTCCACAAATGAACTTGTTAATTGAAATGCATTCCAGGTGACTACCTCATGAAGATAGTTGAGAGAATGCCAAGAGTGTGCAAAGCTGTCATCAAGGCAGGGTGGCTATTTGAAGAATCTCAAATATACACTTTTTTGGTTACTACATGACTCCATATGTGTTATTTCATAGTATTGATGTCTTCACTATTATTCCACAATGTAAAAAATAGTAAAAATAAAGAAAAACCTGTGAATGAGTAGGTGTGTCCAGATTTTTGACTGGTAGTGAATATATATATATTTTTTAGGGGGTGGATCAGCTTTAATATTGCTAATAGATTGTGGCTTCTGTCAATGTAATTGTCTGCATAATTTCCAATCCCCCAAATATTTTTTATAAATAAATATATATATTATTTTATATATACTGTGGGGAGAACAAGTATTTGATACACTGCCGATTTTGCAGGTTTTCGTACTTACAAAGCATGTAGAGGTCTGTCATTTTTTATCATAGGTACACTTCAACTGTGAGAGACGGAATATAAAACAAAAATCCAGAAAATCACATTGTATGATTTTTAAGTAATTAATTTGCATTTTATTGCATGACATAAGTATTTGATCACCTACCAACCAGTAAGAATTCCGGCTCTCACAGACCTGTTAATTTTTCTTTAAGAAGCCCTCCTGTTCTCCACTCATTACCTGTATTAACTGCACCTGTTTGAACTCGTTACCTGTATAAAAGACACCTGTCCACACACTCAATCAAACAGACTACAACCTCTCCACAATGGCCAAGACCAGAGAGCTGTGTAAGGACATCAGGGATAAAATTGTAGACCTGCACAAGGCTGGGATGGGCTACAGGACAATAGGCAAGCAGCTTGGTGCGAAGGCAACAACTGTTGGCGCAATTATTAGAAAATGGAAGAAGTTCAAGATGACGGTCAATCACCCTCGGTCTGGGGCTCCATGCAAGATCTCACCTCGTGGGGCATCAATGATCATGAGGAAGGTGAGGGATCAGCCCAGAACTACACAGCAGGACCTGGTAAATGACCTGAAGAGAGCTGGGACCACAGTCTCAAAGAAAACCATTAGTAACACACTACGCCGTCATGGATTAAAATCCTGCAGCGCACGCAAGGTCCATCTGCTCAAGCCAGCGCATGTCCAGGCCCGTTTGAAGTTTGCCAATGACCATCTGGATGATCCAGAGGAGGAATGGGAGAAGGTCATGTGGTCTGATGAGACAAAAATAGAGCTTTTTGGTCTAAACTTCACTCGCCGTGTTTGGAGGAAGAAGAATGATGAGTACAACCCCAAGAACACCATCCCAACCGTGAAGCATGGAGGTGGAAACATCATTCTTTGAGGATGCTTTTCTGCAAAGGAGACAGGACGACTGCACCGTATTGAGGGGAGGATGGATGGGGCCATGTATCGCGAGATCTTGGCCAACAACCACCTTCCCTCAGTAAGAGCATTGAAGATGGGTCGTGGCTGGGTCTTCCAGCATGACAACGACCCGAAACACACAGCCAGGGCAACTAAGGAGTGGCTGCGTAAGAAGCATCTCAAGGTCCTGGAGTGGCCTAGTCAGTCTCCAGACCTGAACCCAATAGAACATCTTTGGAGGGAGCTGAAAGTCCGTATTGCCCAGCGACAGCCCTGAAACCTGAAGGATTTGGAGAAGGTCTGTATGGAGGAGTGGGCCAAAATCCCTGCTGCAGTGTGTTCAAACCTGGTCAAGACCTACAGGAAACGTATGATCTCTGTAATTGCAAACAAAGGTTTCTGTACCAAATATTAAGTTCTGCTTTTCTGACGTATCAAATACTTATGTCATGCAATAAAATGCAAATTAATTACTTAAAAATCATACAATGTGATTTTCTGGATTTTTTTTTTAGATTCCGTCTCTCACAGTTGAAGTGTATCTATGATAAAAAATTACAGACCTCTACATGCTTTGTAAGTAGCAAACCTGCAAAATCGGCAGTGTATCAAATACTTGTTCTCCCCACTGTATATATATATATTTTTTATATGTACTTTCCTTTATTATTTTCCACTAACCCTACCACCCCTCCCCTAATTTGAGTAAACTAATGGACAACAAGACTTAGGCTTCTACTTCCAGCTTATACAGTCTGTATACTGTACATTGTTCGGACACAGTATATTTTACATTAGTTATCTTTTGTTTGTTTTTAGTCCCATCCTTCAGCTACCCTCAACCCCTCCCATCTATCTCTGAAGACCATCCAGTTTTGATTTCTATTTGCCATATATCTTTCAACTGTGCTGTGATGTTTCACAAAAGTTCTGAACCTTTCTATTCTCATCGTTTCTACAGATTGTAAATTAAAGATAAAATGTATTATTATATTATTGATCGATTGACTATGACTTTTCAGGTCACCTAGCAGTGATATTTGCAGAGCTAGCTCCAGGTAAATGTTTAAATTCTTCAGCCATTCCTGAACCTGCGACCAAAAACAAGCTACATATGGACACCACCAAAACAAATGATCTAATGATTCTGTCTCTTCGCAGCAAAATCTGCAGGCTGGGATGGTTGAATCCCCTATATATATAACATTATATTGGTTAAAATAATTGTGTATAACAATTTAAATTGAAAAACTCTACATTTTGAATCCGGTGTCGTTTTGTGTATCAGTTCATAAATCATGTGGAATCGGTACGTCGAAAATGTCTTCCCAACTATTTTGCAATCTGTATGGCACAGCTGTCAATTTTTGGTCCTTAAATGAAACTGGCATACTTTTTATTTATCACAATTTTCTTTAACCAATTTTCGTCTTCAATGCTGGGCCGACAGACAAGTTCCTTACTTTCTACCCATTCCAGCTTTATGTTAGCTACATGTGTGACATAACTCCACCAGTCCTATTTATGATATAATTTACAAAGATTATACCATTTTTTAATCAATTAGTATATTTGAGTTTAACCATAATATTTGTTGTAATATTTATTCTGTATTTTCTGGTGGATTAAACTGAAATTGCAACCAACTTTCTATGGCTTGTTTTAAAAATAGCGATATTATTATTTAATTTTCAAATAACCTAAAGTGAGAGGTTGTAATGTGAATGAAGGGAAAAAGGCCATTCTTGAACATGGTGTGAGCCATTCTTACTAATCTGCTAGAGAACCAGTTCAAATTTAAGTATAGCTTTTGTATGACTGAGAGGTCTAATGCTTTAATATTTAATAATTTCTGCCCTCCGAATTCATATTCATTTTATAAATAGGACGGTTTAATTTTGTCTGGCTTGCCATTCCAAATAAAATTGAATATGTTTTGCTCATATACACTGAACAAAAATATAAACGCAACATGTAAAGTGCTGGTCCCATGTTTCATGAGCTTAAATAAAAGATCGCAGAAATGTTCCATACGCACAAAAAGCATGTTTCTCAAAAATGTTGTGCACAAATTTGATTACAACCCTGTTAGTGAGCATTTTATCTTTTGTCAAGGTAATCCATCCACCTGACAGGTATGGCATGTCAAGAAGCTGATTAAACAGCATGATCATTACACAGGTGCACCTTGTGCTGGGGACAATAAAAGGCCACTCTAAAATGTGCAGTTATGGCACACAACACAATGCCACAGATGTCTCAAGTTTTGAGGGAGCATGCAATCGGCCCTGCATTAAAGAACATAATTGGTTAAAGAAAATTGTGATAAATAAAAAAGTATACCAGTTTCATTTGAGGACCAAAGGATTGACAGCCGTCCCATATAGATTGCAAAATAGTTGGGAAGAGATTTTTGACGTACCAATTCCATGGCATAGTGTTCAGGAACTGATACGCAAAACAACGCCGGATTCAAAACTTATTTTACAAAATTCTTGCTACCAGTAGAATGTTATTCATATGGGGGATACAATCTTCCCAGCTCTGCAGATTTTGCTGCGAAGAGACAGAATCATTAGATCATTTGTTTTGGTACTGTCCATTTGTAGCTTGTGTTTGGTCACAGGTCCAGAAATGGCTGAAGGATTGCAATATTTACCTGGAGCTAACCCTGCAGATAGCACTACTGGGTGATCTGAAAAGTCATAGTCAATCGATCAATAATATAATAATACTTTTAGCAAAAATATTTATTTTCAATTTACAATCTGTAGAAACAATGAGAATAGAAGGGTTCAGAACTTTTGTGAAACATCACAGTACAGTTGAAAAATATATGGCAAATAGAACTCCAATATGGATGGTGTTAAGAGATAGATGGGAGGTGTTGAATGGAGCTGAAGGATGGGACTAATAACAACTAACAACAACTAATAACAACAAGATACAGTTGAAGTCGAAAGTTTACATACGCCTTAGTCAAATACATTTAAACTCAGTTTTTCACAATTCCTGACATTTAATCCTAGTAAAAATTCCCTGTTTTAGGTCAGTTAGGATCACCACTTTATTTTAAGAATGTGAAATGTTGGCCTCCCAAGTGGCGCAGTGGTCTAAGGCACTGCATCTCAGTGCTAGCTGTGCCACTATAGATCCTGTTTCGAGTCCAGGCTTTGTCGAAGCCGGCCACGACTGGGAGACCCATGGGGCGGCGCACAATTGGCCCAGCGCCGTCCAGGGTAGGGGAGGGTTTGGCCGGCAGGGATGTTCTTGTCCCATTGCGCACTAGCATCTCCTGTGGTGGGCCAGGCGCAGTGCACGCTGACTCAGTGCACGCTGACTCAGTGCACGCTGACTCAGTGCACGCTGACTCAGTGCACGCTGACTCAGTGCACGCTGACTCAGTGCACGCTGACTCAGTGCACGCTGACTCAGTGCAAGCTGACTCAGTGCAAGCTGACTCAGTGCAAGCTGACCCAGGTGTACAGTGTTTACTCCGGCACATTGGTGCGGCTGGCTTCCGGGTTAAGCGGGCACTGTGTCAAGAAGCAGTGCGGCTCGGTTGGGTTGTGTTTCGGAGGACGCACAACTCTCGACCTTTGCCTCTCCAGTGTCCGTACGGGAGTTGCAGCGATGGGACAAGACTACCATGAAATTGGGGATTTAAAAAAGGGAATAAAATACCAACAACAAAAAAGTGAAATGTCAGAATAATAGTAGAGAGAATGATTTATTTCAGCTTTTATTTCTTTCATAAAGATTCCCAATGGGTCAGAAGTTTACAGACACTCAATTAGTATTTGGTAACCTTTAAGCTTCCACAAGCTTCCCACAATAAATTGGGTGGATTTTGGCCCATTCCTCCTGACAGAGCTGGTGTAACTGAGTCAGGTTTCTAGGCCTCCTTGCTCGCACACATTTTTTCAGTTCTTCCCACAAATGTTCTATAGGATTGAGGTCAGGGTTTTGTGATGGCCACTCCAATACCTTGACTTTGTTGTCCTTAAGCCATTTTGCCACAACTTTGGAAGTATGCTTGGGGTCATTGCCCATTTGGAAGACCCATTTGCGACCAAGCTTTAACTTCCTGACTGATGTCTTGAGATGTTGCTTCAATATATCCACATAATTTTCCTTCCTCATGATGCCATCTATTTTTTGCAGTGCACCAGTCCCTCCTGCAGCAAAGCACCCCCACAGCATTATACTGCCACCCCTGTGCTTCATGGTTGGGATGGTGTTCTTCGGCTTGCAAGCAACCCCCTTTTTCCTCAAAACATAACAATGGTCATTATGGCCAAACAGTTCTATTTTTGTTTTATCAGACCAGAGGACATTTCTCCAAAAAGTATGATCTTTGTCCCCATGTGCAGTTGCAAACCGTAGTCTGGCTTTTTTATGGCGGTTTTGGAGCAGTGGCTTCTTCCTTGCTGAGCGGCCTTTCAGGTTATGTCGATATAGGACTAGTTTTACTGTGGATATAGGTACTTTTGTACCTGTTTCCTCCAGCATATTCACAAGGTCCTTTGCTCTTGTTCTGGGATTGATTTGCACTTTTCACACCAGAATACGTTAATCTCTGGTGTCTCCCAAGTGGCGCAGTGGTCTAAGGCACTGCATCGCAGTGCTAGCTGTGCCACTAGAGATCCTGGTTCGAATCCAGGCTCTGTCGTAGCTGGCCGCGACTGGGAGACCCATGGGGCGGCGTGCAATTGGCCCAGCTTCGTCCAGGGTAGGGGAGGGAATGGCCGGCAGGGATGTAGCATGGCGTTTGCAACGCCAGGGTTGTGGGTTTGATTCCCACAGGGGGTTTGAAAAAAAATAGAAAATAACGTATGCACTAACTGTAAGTCGCTCTGGATAAGAGCGTCTGCTAAATGACTAAAAATGTAAAATGTAATCTCTAGGAGACAGAACGCATCTCCTTCCTGAGCGGTATGACGGCTGCGTGGTCCCATGGTGTTTATACAGGCATTTGGAAATTGCTCCCAAGGATGAACCAGACTTGTGGAGGTCTACCATTTTTTTTCTGAGGTCTTGGCTGATTTCTTTTGATTTTCCCATGATGTCAAGCAAAGAGGCACTGAGTTTGAAGGTTGGCCTTGAAATACATCCACAGGTACACCTCCAATTGACTCAAATGATGTCAATTAGCCTATCAGAAGCTTCTAAAGCCATGACATCTTTTTCTGGAATTTTCCAAGCTGTTTAAAGGCACAGTCAACTTAGTGTATGTAAACTTCTGACCCACTGGAATTGTGATACAGTGAATTATAAGTGAAATAATCTGTCTGTAAACAATTGTTGGAAAAATTACTTGTGTCATGCACAGTAGATGTCCTAACCGACTTGCCAAAACTATAGTTTGTTAACAAGAAATTTGGGGAGTGGTTGAAAAACAAGTTTTAATGACTCCAACCTAACTGTATGTAAACTTCCGTCTTCAACTGTAACTAATGTAAAACATACTGTGTCCATAATAAGTATATAGGTTATAGGTTGAGAGCTTTTGTGAAAGAGCACAGTTAGAAAGATATGGCATATAGAAGCTAACCGGATGGATATCATGAAAGTGATTGGAGAGGTTGAGGGTAGTGGAAGTTCAGGAGTAAAAACAAACAAAATAGAATTATTGTAAAATTGACTGTGTCCATAAAATGTCTATAGTATGTATAAGCTGGAAGTAGAGGCCTAAGCATTGTTCTTCACTAGTTTACTCCAATTAGGGAAGGGGTCGTGGGGTTGGAAAGTAATAAAGGGAAATATATTTTTTTAAAGGATATGTATATATGTAGGTATATGTATTTGTATGTATGTGTATATGTATGTGTATGTGTATGTATGTATATGTATATATATATATATATTTGCGAGAAAGCACGTCCAACTGGCCTCACAACTGCAGACCACGTGTAACCACGCCAGCCCAAGACCTCCACATCCGGCTTCTTCACCTGAGGGATTGTCAGAGTGGGTAGGAGGAGTATTTCTGTCTGTAATAAAGCCCTTTTGTGGGGAAAAACTCATTTTGATTGGCTGGGCCTGGCTCCCCAGTGGTTCGGCCTGGCTCCCAAGTGGGTGGGCCTATGCCCTCCCAGGCCCACCCATGGCTGCGCACCTGCCCAGTCATGTGAAATCCATAGATTAGGGCCTAATTAATTTATTTCAATTGACTGTTTTCCTTATATGAACTGTAACTCAGCAAAATGTTTGAAATTGTTGCATGTTGCATTTATATTTTTGTTCAGTATAATTTAAAAAACAAGTCATAAGCACATAGGTAAACTGATATATGAGTTAATAAGGGTGATTTTTCCACAAATAGACAGGTATTGTCCTTTCCATGGTAGCAAGATCTTATCTATTTTTTCTAACTTCCACATTTATTGTAGTGCAATAATTTATTTATTTCGGGATATGAATACCGAGTATGTCCACTTCACCGTCAGACCATTTTATTGGCAAACTACACGGTAATGTAAAATTTGTATTTTTTTGTGATCCAAAAAGTAATATAGTACATTTATCATAATTTGGTTGAAATCCAGAGAGGTTAGAAAATTATCTACAGTGCCTTCGGAAAGTGTTCAGACCCCTTGACTTTTTCCACATTTTGTTAGGTTACAGCCTTATTCTAAAATTGATTAAATAGTTTCCCCCCCCCCCCCCCTCATCAATCTACCAACAATACCCCATAATGACAAAGCAAAAAAGGTTTTTTGAAATTTTTGCTAATTTATTTATAAATCTGAAATATCAGATTTACATAACTATTCAGACCCTTTATTCAGTATATTGTTGAAGCACCTTTGGCAGCGATTACAGCCTTGAATCTTCTTGGGTATGATGCTACAAGCTTGGCACACCTGTATTTGGGGAGTTTCTCCCATTCTTCTCTGCAGATCCTCTCAAGCTCTGTCAGGTTGGATGGGGAGCGTTGCTGCACAGCTATTTTCAGGTCTCTCCAGAGATGTTCGATAGGGTTCAAGTCCGGGCTCTGGCTGGGCCACTCAAAGACATTCAGAGACTTGTCCCGAAGCCACTCCTGCATTGTCTTGGCTGTGTGCTTAGGGTCGTTGTCCTGTTGGAAGGTAAACCTTCACCCTAGTCTGAGGTCCTGAGCACTCTGGAGCAGGTTTTCATCAAGGATCTCTCTGTACTTTGCTCCGTTAATCTTTGCCTCAATCCTGACTAGTCTCCCAGTCCCTGCCGCTGAAAAACATCCCCACAGCATGATGCTGCCACCACCATGCTTCACCATAGGGATGGTGCCAGGTTTCCTCCAGACGTGACGCTTGGCATTCAGGCCAGAGTTCAATCTTTGTTTCGTCAGACCAAAGAATCTTGTTTCTCATGGTCTGAGAGTCTTTAGGTGCCTTTTGGCAAACTCAAAGCGGGTTGTCATGTGCATTTTACTGAGGAGTGGCTTCCGTCTGGCCACCCTACGATAAAGGCCTGATTGGTGGAGTGCTGCAGAGATGGTATTTTAATCTAAATTGCTTTTGTTTTAAAGATGAGTGTTGTTGCATGGCCTCTAAAGGCACATTTAAAAGTGTCCCATACAATAAGGGGATCTGCTGTACCTATGTTATGTTGGAAAAAGTCAGTTATAAATTCTTCTGACCTGGTTAAAAACAAATTGTCATCCAATAGGCTTTGATAAAATTTCCAATATCCTCGACCACGTGGAAATTCTGTAAGAGTAATGTATATGCCAATTATTTGATGGTCCTGAGTCAATACTTTGTAGAAGCACCTTTGGCAGCGATTACAGCTGTGAGTTTTCTGGTAAGTCTCTAAGAGCTTTCCACACCTGGATTGTGCAACATTTGCCCAATATTATTTTCAAAATTCTTCAAGCTCTGTCAAATTGGTTGTAGATCATTGGTAGATAACCATTTTCAGGTCTTGCCATAGATTTTCAAGTAGATATAAGTCAAAACTGTAACTTGGCCACTCAGGAAATGTACTGTCTTCTTGGTAAGCAACTCCAGTGTAGAGTTGACCTTGTGTATTAGGTTATTATACTACTGAAAGGTAATTTTATCTCCCAGTGTCTGGTGGAAAGCAAACTGAACCAGGTTTTCCTCTAGGATTAATTTTTTATCCTGAAGAACTCCCCAGTCCTTAACGATTTCAAGTATACCCATAACATGATGCAGCCACCACTATGCTTGAAAATATGAAGAGTGGTACTCAATAATGTGTTGTATTGGATTTGCCCCAAAAATAACACTTTGTATTCAGGACAAAAAAAAAAGTATAACTTTAGTGCCTTGTTGCAAACACAATGCATGTTTAGAATATTTGTATTCTGTACAGGCTTCCTTCTTTTCACATTGTCAATTAGGTTAGTATTGGAGAGTTACTACAATACCAACAACTATGTTGTTGATCCATCCTCAGTTTTATCCTATCACAGCCATGACATTTGTAACTGTTTTAAAGTCCCCATTGGCCTCATGGTGAAATCCCTGAGCAGTTTCCTTCCTCTTCGGCAACTGAGTTAGGAAGGACACTTGTGTCTTTGCAGTGACTGGGTGTATTGATACACCATCCAAAGTGTAATTAATAACTTCACCATGCTCAAAGTGATATTCCATGTTTAAAAAAAAAACTACCCAATAGGTGCCCTTCTTTGCGAGGCATTGGAAAACCTCACTGGTCTTTGTGGTTGAATCTGTGTTTGAAATTCACTGCTCGACTGAGGGACCTTACAGATACATTCAGGCTCTAACACAACAAAATGTGGAAAAAGTCAAGGGGTGTGAATACTTTCTGAAGGCACTGTATAAAGAAAACGCATATAAAACATGTGTTTTGAATAAAGAAGCAATAATTATTTACCCAAATAGCCCAAACGAAGAAGGCCATGCCATGTTTCCTTACCTTGAAAGCAATTTAAGCATGCGGACAGAGGCCAGTTATGGACCTAAACTCAAAGACTCATGAAAACATGAAAATTTTATTGTCTAATTCAAAGAATATCCTTTCTGCCCCAAAAAGGATTTCATATAGAAATGTATAGAACGATTTGACACAATTTGACATTTTGGAGAGATTTTTGACACATAAAAGACACCTGGAAGCAACTCAGTGGCCTTGTAGTTAAAGTGTCCACCCTGAGATTGGAAGGTTGGGAGTTTGATCCCCGGTCGAGTCCTATCAAAGGCTCTCAAAATCGGACCTGAACCCTCTCTGCTTGGCACTCAGTGTGACCCTGTTTTAGCCCATTGTGACACAGCGGGTGAGCACTATTTGGCAGTGAACACTATTTGGTATGACAGGAAACTGACACAATTTCAAAATCTGTGGGTGGCAAGCCAACCCAATGAAGGTACTTTTAAAGGCTCTCTGACATTTAATAGGTTAACATTTTCACAACTATTGTCTTTCCTATATTGCCCCATTATCTTTCCTCTCTTACTATGTTTTCTACAAACCTTCCAGAGACCATGAGTAATGGCAAACCTTGTTAAAATTATGTTTTTCCTGTGTTTTGTATCATATTATACAACAGCGGAAGAAACTAACACTCTAAAAGTGTGAAATAATGTCATAATATGAAATGTAATAGTTGCTGCTTGAAAATACAATCTAGTCAGTGACATCACTAGGTGGTATAAGTTAATAGACCAATAACAAAGAGAGTTTGAAACCTCTGTGTCTATAACAGCTACTTTTCATATCCCTCCCATTAGGCCCCTCTGCTCTGGTGGATTGATCCACATTGTGGTTAATGCACTGCTTTGGTGTCCTTCCCCTCCCCACTCAGACCACTCCCAGACAGTCCTAGCTAAATTCTTGCTTGAATTTTATTTTTGTTAATTTTTTGACCATTTTAATGGAAAACTATTACAGTAAGGTACTTAATTGTTACCCAGAAATAATTTGATATTGAGATTTATTTTTCAAACGGCTGCATTGGTCCTTTTAAAATGCAGGAAATGTGTTTTCAAGTTAAACAAATATTCTGGGGAATGTTCAAATCACAACTACGCCCCTGCCCGAGTCACTTTAGCTCTGCATTAAAGTTTCAGATAGGAAGCATAAACCTGAACACATGCTTTTCTCTGCCTACCCACCTAACACCCACTGTATAATTATAAATAGCGCATATTCTCATGTACTGTAATTGTTTTTAAAGTAGAGTTGCTAAGCAGTGCAGAAGTGAGGCTACAGTAAATACCTGGCCTGTTAGTCTGGGTAGTCATCTGGGTGGGTTGGATACTATAGCAACACAGCTTTAAATAATTTATCTGGAAAGGATCAACAGCTTGCAATGACTCATGTTACCAATAAAGATACATTAAAACACCTCGTTATTTTAGGTGTTTCTAAGGCAAGGCATGTTGTCTCTCTCGCGCTCTCTCTTTCTCTTGCTCTCTGGCCTGACACTGACACTGCTCTCCTCACAGGCTTCAGAAACATGCTGTCTCTGCACTCTGCAGACTGTGCCACAGCAGTGAGTTACACACACACGCGCACGCACGCACGCACACACATGCTCACATATTTCATGCAATCAATTACAATGAAATAGAAGACAAGAGGAAATACATTTACAGATTAGGTTAGAAATGCAATTCATGAGACTGGCAATCTACTGTGATCCAGTCTGATGTGTAAAACATGATAGGGGAAGTAACAGTTCTCTGTAGACATGCCTGTCTGTTCTGTGTGGTGTTGTCTCCCTATTTAAAGCCTAAGAAGACCAATGTATTATGCAGGGATGTAGTAAACAGATGTACAGTACGTCGCACCCAGAGCAGAGCTGGATCTACAGGGAATGGAAAGAGGGGGAACTGAGGAAGTAGTAGTGTGCACGTGCGTTCCTTTCTGTGTGCGTTTTTGTGTGAGTGTGTGTGTTTCAAGGTGTGCACGTGCAGATGTGAATTATGTGTGTGTATTTGAGTGTTCGTGTATGTGTGTGTGTGTGTTATCAGGGCTGATTGACTCACAGTGACAGCGTCTTGAGGAGAGTGGGCAGGGAGACCATAGAATCCTCTCTCCAAGTCTCTGATGCAGTGACATCACTGCTGCTCACCGCCAAACTGCCCTTTATTACCACTGCACAGTAGCTCTGCATCCCACCTGAGAAACAGCATCCCCTGTGTGTGTGTGTGTGCCCACATTCATGCATGTGCGTGTGTGCTTACATGTGTGTGTATATGTGTGTGGGTAACCTCCATACCAAAAATCTAAAACAAAAGCCATGAACCAAGCAGAATGAGGCATTCACCCAAGCTTTGCTCTTTAAGATGTCTCCCACACATCTCTGAAATGCTGCCAATTTCATATGAGTCCACTTGAAGATCCCGACAATATCCCCTCATACAGAGACGGTATTGTTCCCTGCACCATCTACACTCCCAAAGCAAGAAGCGACTCAGATCTAATATCTCAACAACGTTCGCTACATCAATAACGTAGGAGGCAAAAGGAAAGGTCTCTTTCCATAAATACACTGGAGGGTGATAATAATAATAATCAGAAATTGCATTAGCTTAGCAGCCAATCCTTTTACATAATGTTATTGGCTGGTACAGATATTGCTTTGCATCACGGGGCCCGCCAATCTTCTTACATGAACAGAACCTACCCACTATTATTGCCTGTGAGAGATTACACCAGATATTTCTATAATCTAACCACCTTGTTCCAATCTAGTCCCCTTTCATTCTCCAGTCTCTCCCACTCTAAGTCTCAGATACAGAGACATGATTTGATCTCCGGCATGCAGGATTCTTTAGATCAGCACAGGTAATTGTCTTGTTCATTAGTGGCATCTGTGTACAGTCTTTATGAGCTTCCTGTTCATTGATGTGCTGTGAAGAGATAGACCTCTGGTCCTCCTGTCTCTTCTCAGCAGGGCTTGGGATATAGCCTCGGGAACCTAAGTAGAGCCCTCAAAGCAGATTTATAGCATGTGTTTCATTTATATACAGTATACTCCTAGAACAAAAAGTTCCTTATATAACCAAAGAGGGTTCTATTGCTCCATTCATATATAGAACCCTTAAAAGTTCTATATACTTCCCGTTTATAGGGTTTTTCTTCACTGAACCAAAATGGTTCCATATAGACCCCTGCATGGTGCCATTTATGATGGCTACTACTGTTAAATACACTGAACAGAAATATAAATGCAACATGCAACAATTTCAACGATCTTACAGTTCATATAAGGAAATCAGTCAATTGAAAAAAATTAATTAGGCCCTAATCTTTGGATTTCACCTGACTGGGCAGGGGCGCAGCATTGGGTGGGCCTGGGAGGGCATAGGCCCACGTACTTGGGAGCCAGGCCCAGCCAATCAGAATGAGTTTTTCCCCACATAAGGTCTTTATGACAGACAGAAATACTCCTGTTTCATCAGCTGTCCGGGTGGCTAGTCTCAGATGTTCCTGCAGGTGAAGAAGCCAGATGTGGAGGTCCTGGGCTGGCATGGTTACACATGATCTGCGGTTGTGAGGCCAGTTGGACGTACTGCCAAATTCTCTAAAATTACGTTGGAGGCGGCTTATGGTAGAGAAATGAACATTCATTCTCTGGCAACAGCTCTGGTGGACATACCTGCAGTCAGCTTGCCAATTGCACGCTCCCTTAAAACATCTGAGGCATTGTTTTGGGTGACAAAACTGCACATTTTAGAGTGTTTTTTATTGTCCCCAGCACAGGGTGTACCTGTGTAATGATCATGCAGTTTAATCAGTCTCTCCTCAACTCTTAGCCAAGAGAGACTGGCATGCATAGTATTTATATCAGCCCTCTGATTACAATGAAGAGCAAGACGTGCCGCTGTTTTTTTTTGTTGCTTAACTAGGTCTTTCCTTGCAGCACTGGACCACACGACTGGACAATAATCAAGATTAGACAAAACTAGAACCTGCAGAACTTACTTTTTGGAGTGTGGTGTCAAAAACGCAGAGCATCTCTTTATTACGGAAAGACCTCTCCCCATCTTTACAACCATTTAATCTATATATTTTGACCATGATAGTTTACAATCTAAGGTAACGCCAAGTAATTTAATCTCCTCAACTTGTTCAACAGCCACACCATTCATTACCAGATTCAGCTGAGTTCTAGAACTTAGGGAATGATTTCTACCAAACACAATGCTCTTAGTTTTAGAGATGTTCAGGACCAGTTTATTAGTGGCCACCCATTCCAAAGCAGACTGCAACTCTTTGTTAAGTGTTTCAGTGACTTCAATAGCTGTGGTTGCTGATGTGTATATGGTTGAATCATCAGCATACATGGACACACATGCTTTGTTTAATGCCAGTGGTAGGTCATTGGTAAAAATAGAAAAGAGTAGAGGGCCTAGAGAGCTGCCCTGTGGTACACCACACTTTACATGTTTGACATTAGAGAAACTTCCATTAAAGAAAACTGAGTTATATTAGATAGATAGCTCTGAATCCACGATATGGCAGAGGTTGAAAAGCCATAACACAAGTTTTTTCAACAGGTTATGGTCAATAATAGCAAAGGCTGCACTGAAATCTAACAGTACGGCTCACACAATCTTACATGTTGCGTTTATACTCTCTTTTTAGTAAAGGGTTCTTTAATCTTATCCAAATTACCAAAAGGTTCTATATAGAACCCCAAATAACCATTTTTTTCTGAGTGTAGTACCGTTATTCTACATGACAGTTAAATTGAATGAGGGGGAGGAGAGGTGTGAAATGTTCATTTGTCCTTCAGGGTGGCTGTAGCAACAAATCCTCTGGCACAGCAGGTGTCAATCTAGAGACAGTATCTGGGGCACAGATAAAGTTGATAATGATGTGAAAAGTCTATTCTATCTTTTTTCTGCTTTCACAGCAAAATCATACAGCTTCAGTGAACAATTAAAGCACAGAGCCGGATTTAATTATGAAGTTAATTAACGTCCCAAAATCAATGACACTGTTCGTCCGCTTGTCCTGAAGGCAATTGATGCCCCGCTTCTTTCTGCTTAAAGTTAATTATTTCACAGATCCAGTAACACAAGTGTTTTAGTGCCTGGAAGAAACGATAAGACATGCTAATCATCTTTGTGTGCTGTACATGATTGCCAAGTGTCCAGAATAATGAGCATTGAGATAAATATTTGCTACGGTTCTTTATAAAAGAAACCACCAGAACTTTTTATCATTTAATTTCATCATCACTTGTTTTCATTCGCTGACTTTTTATCCATCAGTGTCATTCCATTTCCATAACAGTAAATTTGTATAATAATAATATTTAAATTTGTAGAGTGCATTTCCCACGCTCAATGCGCACAACTTTTGAAAAGTAACTGAGCAAGCAGAGCACATATAGTCCAGCAGATATGTGAAATAATTGTTCCATTTTATGACACAAGTATCAAACTTGGTACACTAATACTAGATAACTTAAGGAACAGTTTAAAGATTGGTGGCAGTCTGGGAAGCCGGTCAGTCAACCATTTGGATTTCCTGTTAGAAGAAAATAGGGTAAAATCATTCCAAACATTATAAAAATGACATCTACCCACTAAATCAGGGGTCTCCAACCTTTTCTAGCATGAGAGCTACTTTAAAAAAATTACATGCCACAAGCATCACTTTTTATTCTCAAATGGGCACATTCTTCTCCTCTCCCCTGAAACTCTTCCCCGTGTCCTTAGTGTACAATAGAATGTAATGCACTGTTCAGTCAATATACAGTGGGGGAAAAAAGTATTTAGTCAGCCACCAATTGTGCAAGTTCTCCCACTTAAAAAGATGAGAGAGGCCTGTAATTTTCATCATAGGTACACGTCAACTATGACAGACAAAATGAGAAAAAGAAATCCAGAAAATCACATTGTAGGATTTATAATGAATTTATTTGCAAATTATGGTGGAAAATAAGTATTTGGTCAATAACAAAAGTTTCTCAATACTTTGTTATATAGCCTTTGTTGGCAATGACACAGGTCAAACGTTTTCTGTAAGTCTTCACAAGGTTTTCACACACTGTTGCTGGTATTTTGGCCCATTCCTCCATGCAGATCTCCTCTAGAGCAGTGATGTTCTCGGGCTGTCGCTGGGCAACACGGACTTTCAACTCCCTCCAAAGATTTTCTATGGGGTTGAGATCTGGAGACTGGCTAGGCCACTCCAGGACCTTGAAATGCTTCTTACGAAGCCACTCCTTCGTTGCCCGGGCGGTGTGTTTGGGATCATTGTCATGCTGGAAGACCCGGCCACGTTTCATCTTCAATGCCCTTGCTGATGGAAGGAGGTTTTCACTCAAAATCTCACGATACATGGCCCCATTCATTCTTTCCTTTACACGGATCAGTCGTCCTGGTCCCTTTGCAGAAAAACAGCCCCAAAGCATGATGTTTCCACCCCATGCTTCACAGTAGGTATGGTGTTCTTTGGATGCAACTCAGCATTCTTTGTCCTCCAAACACGACGAGTTGAGTTTTTACCAAAAAGTTATATTTTGGTTTCATCTGACCATATGACATTCTCCCAATCCTCTTCTGGATCATCCAAATGCACTCTAGCAAACTTCAGATGGGCCTGGACATGTACTGGCTTAAGCAGGGGGACACGTCTGGCACTGCAGGATTTGAGTCCCTGGCGGCGTAGTGTGTTACTGATGGTAGGCTTTGTTACTTTGGTCCCAGCTCTCTGCAGGTCATTCACTAGGTCACCCCGTGTGGTTCTGGGATTTTTGCTCACCGTTCTTGTGATCATTTTGACCCCACGGGGTGAGATCTTGCGTGGAGCCCCAGATCGAGGGAGATTATCAGTGGTCTTGTATGTCTTCCATTTCCTAATAATTGCTCCCACAGTTGATTTCTTCAAACCAAGCGGCTTACCTATTGCAGATTCAGTCTTCCCAGCCTGGTGCAGGTCTACAATTTTGTTTCTGGTGTCCTTTGACAGCTCTTTGGTCTTGGCCATAGTGGAGTTTGGAGTGTGACTGTTTGAGGTTGTGGACAGGTATCTTTTATACTGATAACAAGTTCAAACAGGTGCCATTAATACAGGTAACGAGTGGAGGACAGAGGAGCCTCTTAAAGAAGCTGTGAGAGCCAGAAATCTTGCTTGTTTGTAGGTGACCAAATACTTATTTTCCACCATAATTTGCAAATAAATTCATTAAAAATCCTACAATGTGATTTTCTGGATTTTGTTTTCTCATTTTGTCTGTCATAGTTGACGTGTACCTATGATGAAAATTACAGGCCTCTCTCATATTTTTAAGTGGGAGAACTTGCACAATTGGTGGCTGACTAAATACTTTTTTCCCCACTGTACCTGGTAAAATAATAGTTAATAAACTACTAAGGGGGCCCTATAAAAAACATTTTTCTTCCCAAATTATGTTCTGTTATATTTTTCCTGGTTTACAAAAACACAATTACAATTGTTCATAGAGAAACAACGAAATCGGAATATTCTGAGTCCATGTCAATGCTTAGATCACATCAGAAAACCATTTTCTTTTAGGTCTGGAAAGAAAATAACACATTTTGATTTGAGTGTAATTCCCCTTTAATTACACAGCTGTCTCTAACTGCGCTTTCTTCAAGTGTGTGGTTCTGAAACAAAGGATAGACATAAGTAAGTTGTGTAACTGTCACACCCTGGCTCTGGGGACTCTATATGTTGAGTGTGTAGATTCTATGTGTTTGTGTTCCGTGTTGGTTTGTGTTAGACCGAGGACGTCATGTTATCGTTTGTTGTTTTTGTTAGTGGAATCACTATTAATAAATAAGTATGTTTGCATTCCACGCTGCGCCTTGGTCCTCCTCCTTCGACGATCGTGACAGAAGATCCCACCAAAACAGGACCAAGCAGCGTCTCCAGGAGCAAGCGCCGGGTAAGGAGCTGGAGAGGTTGGCGATGGCCCAGGTGGGCCAATGGTGGTCCTGGGAGGACATGCTCGCGGGAAGAGGGCCATGGGCTAAAGTTAAGGCCCTGGCGAGAGAGGAGGTACGGCGCCAACCGGGCCGTGGTCGGACAGGCGAGAGGCACCCCCACATTTTTTTTAGGGGGGGGCACATGGCATGGACGACGGGGCTGCTGGAGGCAGATAAGGGGCGAGTTCTTGGACGAGGAGAGAAGGCCACCGGGTTACGGGAGCCATTGGTGAGAAGAGGGAAGGAAGGAAGATGTAGAGGCACGGCGAGAGGTACTGAGGTGTATTGCCAGTCCGGTTCGGCCCGTTCCTGATCCCCGTTTAAGGCCAGTGGTGTGTGTTCCCAGTACGGTCCGGCCTGTTCCTGTCCCTCGCACCAAGCCAATGGTGCGCGTCGTCAGCCCGGCCCGGCCTGTTCCTGCTCCCCGCACCAAGCCAATGGTGCGCGTCGCCAGCCCGGCCCGGCCTGTTCCTGCTCCCCGCACCAAGCCAATGGTGCGTGTGGCCAGCCCGGTCCGGCCCGTTCCTGCTCCCCGCACCAAGCCAATGGTGCGCGTCGCCAGCCCGGCCCGGCCTGTTCCTGCTCCCTGCACCAAGCCAATGGTGCGCGTTGCCAGCCCGGCCCGGCCTTTTCCTGCTCCCCGCACCAAGCCAATGGTGTGCGTCGCCAGCCCGGCCCGGCCTGTTCCTGCTCCCCGCATCAAGCCAATGGTGCGCGTCGCCAGCCCGGCCCGGCCTGTTCCTGCTCCCCGCACCAAGCCAATGGTGCGCGTTGCCAGCCCGGCCCGGCCTGTTCCTGCCCCTCGCACCAAGCTTACGGTGCGCGTCGCCAGCCCGGCCCGGCCTGTTCCTGCTCCCCGCACCAAGCCAATGGTGCGCGTCGCCAGCCCGGCCCGGCCTGTTCCTGCTTCCCGCACCAAGCCAATGGTGCGCGTCGCCAGCCCGGCCCGGCCTGTTCCTGCTCCCCGCACCAAGCCAATGGTGCGCGTCGCCAGCCCGGCCCGGCCTGTTCCTGCTTCCCGCACCAAGCCAATGGTGCGCGTCGCCAGCCCGGCCCGGCCTGTTCCTGCTCCCCGCACCAAGCCAATGGTGCGCGTCGTCAGCCCGGTCCGGCCTGTTCCTGCTCCACGCACCAAGCCAGGGGTGCGCGTCGCCAGCCCAGCCCGGCCTGTTCCTGCTCCACGCACCAAGCCAGGGGTGCGCGTCATCAGCCCGGTCCGGCCCGTTCCTGCTCCCCGCACCAAGCCAGGGGTGCGCATCGTCAGCCCGGTCCGGCCTGTTCCTGCCCACGCACCAAGCCAGGGGTGCGCGTCGTCAGATTTTCTATGGGAATAAGGTCTGGAGACTGGCTAGGCCACTCCAGGACCTTAATGTGCTTCTTCTCGAGCTACTCCTTTGTTGCCTTGGATGTGTGTTTTGAGTCATTGTCATGCTGGAATACCCATCCACAACCCATTTTCAATGCCCTGGCTGAGAGAAGGAGGTTCTCACCCAAGATTTGACGGTACATGGCCCCGTCCATCGTCCCTTTGATGCTGTGAAGTTGTCCTGTCCCCTTAGCAGAAAAACACCCCCAAAGCATAATGTTTCCACCTCCATGTTTGACGGTGGGGATGGTGTTCTTGGGGTCATAGGCAGCATTCCTCCTCCTCCAAACACGGCGAGTTGAGTTGATGCCAAAGAGCTCGATTTTGGTCTCATCTGACCACAACACTTTTACCCAGTTCTCATCTGAATCATTCAGATGTTCATTGGCAAACTTCAGACGGCCCTGTATATGTGCTTTCTTGAGCAGGGGGACCTTGCGGGCGCTGCAGGATTTCAGTCCTTCACGGCGTAGTGTGTTACCAATTGTTTTCTTGGTGACTATGGTCCCAGCTGCCTTGAGATCATTGACAAGATCCTCCCGTGTAGTTCTGGGCTGATTCCTCACCTTTCTCATGATCATTGCAAATCCACAAGGTGAGATCTTGCATGGGGCCCCAGGCCGAGGGAGATTGACAGTTCTTTTGTGTTTCTTCCATTTGCGAATAATCGCACCAACTGTTGTCACCTTCTCACCAAGCTGCTTGGCGATGGTCTTGTAGCCCATTCCAGCCTTGTGTAGGTCTACAATCTTGTCCCTGACATCCTTGGAGAGCTCTTTGGTCTTGGCCATGGTGGAGAGTTGCTTCTGTGGACAGGTGTCTTTTATACAGGTAACAAACTGAGATTAGGAGCACTCCCTTTAAGAGTGTGCTCCTAATCTCAGCTCGTTACCTGTATAAAAGACACCTGGGAGCCAGAAATCTTTCTGATTGAGAGGGGGTCAAATACTTATTTCCCTCATTAAAATGCAAATCAATTTATAACATTTTTGAAATGCGTTTTTCTGGATTTTGTTGTTGTTATTCTGTCTCTCACTGTTCAAATAAACCTATCATTTGAATTATAGACTGATCATTTCTTTGTCAGTGGGCAAACGTATAAAATCAGCAGTGGATCAAATACTTTTTTCCCTCACTGTAGTTCCAAGATGGAGCCGATAGACATGGTCGCCCTGTTAATGGCTCCTAAGCAACTTTGCAGTATTTCTATTTTTGTTGTTGTTATTTCTCACATTATTAGCTCAGAACGTCCTTTGCACTATTACATACAGCCGGAAAGAACTTTAGGATATTAGAGTGGTGGTAACATTTCGACCAGAAATACAACTTTCCTGAATTGGAACGTTTGTTCGTACCCCCAAGGCAATTCTACTTATCCCAGAGACTGCTCCAAAATGCCACCGGTGGAGAAGACGTTTTCGGAGTGGACTTTTAGTACCTCTTCCGAGTATTTTACTTGCTAATGTTCAGTCCCTGGCCAATAAAGTAGATGAGCTCAGGGCGAGGATCTCCTTCCAGAGAGACATCAGGGACTGTAACATATTCTGTTTCACGGAATCATGGCTCTCTCCGGATATACTGTCCCCATCCTTACAGTCAGCTGGGTTCTCAGTACATAGCGCAGACAGGAATAAAGAACTCTCCGGGAAAAAGAAAGGTGGAGGTGTATGTTTCATGAGGTCCTCTGTAGCTCAACTGGTAGAGCACGGCGCTTGTAACGCCAAGGTAGTGGGTTCGATCCCCGGGACCACCCATACACAAAAATGTATGCACGCGTGACTGTAAGTCGCTTTGGATAAAAGCGTCTGCTAAATGGCATATTATTATTATTATTTAACTACTCATGGTGTGATTGTGGTAACGTACAGGAACTCAAGTCCTTTTGTTCACCCGACCTAGAACACCTTACAATCAAATGCCGACTGCATTACCTCCCGAGAGAATTCTTTTCGGTCATCGTCACAGCGTGTATATTTCCCTTCAAGCCGATACCACGACGGCTCTCAAGGAACTACACCAGACTTTGTGAGAACTGGAAACCGCATATCCTGAGGCCGCATTTATTGTAGCTGGGGACTGTAATAAAGCAAATCTTAGGAAAACGCTACCGAGTTTTATCAACACATTGCCTGCACCACTCGTGCATCAAAAACTCTTGGCCATTGCTACTCTCCCTTCCGGGACGGCTACAAGGCCCTACCCCGCCCTGCCTTCGGCAAATCAGATCACGCCTCCATTCTGCTCCTCCCTTCCTATAGGCAGAAACTCAAACAGGAAGTACCTGTGGTGAGGACTGTTCAACACTGGTCTGACCAATCGGAATCCATGCTTCAAGATTGTTTTGATCATGTGGACTGGGATATGTTTCGGGTTGCCTCTGAGAATAACATTGACGTATACACTGACACGGTGACTGAGTTCATCAGGAAGCATAGGGGATGTTGTTCCCCTGTGACAATTAAAACCTATCCAAACCAAAAACAGTGGATAGATGGCAGCAATGTTCCCTAAAAAGAAATTAGGCACTGAGCAAATTTCAGGTCTGCTGAGGTCTGCTGAGCGCAAACTTGAACATTGCAACTTCGGGTACACATTTACTGTGAACACTGAGGCTGTACCCGCTTTAAGTTACAGTTTTAACATTGGCCAAGTGGGCTGCTGTGGCTATTTGATCATAACGTAGGCCTACCAGAGTGGCCTACCATCAAAACCAATGGAGAAAAATGCATCCCATAACATTTAAACATGGAAATAGCTGTTCTATCATTCAGCCTACAGTAGCAGCAAATGTGTGATGTTCAATGTAGGCCTACATTCCATGAGATTTAAAAAAAACATGCAGGGCTTGACATTAACCTGTTTATCCACTTGTCCTTCAGACAAGTAGGTGACTGAACATGTTGTGTTGTTTGATGCAAAAAACCACTTTACAAAATAAAATTCATTATTATTCCCATACCATTATTACAGAGAATCAGACAAATTATGCTACCCTCTGCCTATTGGCTACTTAGCTTATTCAAGACCGCCTCAAAATACAACACTGCCCCTTTAAGACAAAAAAAGCTCTTCACCTGACTCGCCTCTCAAAGATGGCTAGAAATGCACACATTTTGTGCTCTTGTAGGAAGCAACCACTCCCCCATTGTTGACTAGAAATTAGCTATAACTGGGCTAATAACTCACTAACTAGCAAAGAATATGAACAAATGTGCACAGGTGTCTACATGCGGCTCTCGCTTTTATCTCAAACCGCTCATGCTGTAAACACATTCCAGTTCAAAGTGAATGGCACAGATCCATATATGGCAATGGCTATTTGCATATAGGCCTACTGCAGCTCTGATTGGTTATGGCGCACCGGTCTGTGTAGAGTACAGGCCTGAGTCGTGCCTGTCAATGCAATATAATCCTACTCCAATGCGCTCTGCCTACAAGAAAATCTCTTGGACAGTTAGTTTTGCATACTAAGTCTTGCATAGTTTGTTTTGTTTCGGTATGTTACATTGAAAGTGGCTAATATTATGTTGATTCAAGCACAATTCCCACAGTAGAGCTAAATGTTGATAGTGTTAACTAAAGGGGAAAACTCTAGAACATTGAGTGAAGTTCAGTCTCATGCTTCTCTGCGCGGGCTGATATTTATTCTGCGCAGCAGTCGCAGGGGAGCTGCGCGCCCGTGCACACGCGCAGCTTAGAGTGAACATTGGATGGCAGCATTAGCACAGAACTGAAATCGCAAACCACCACATTTAACCATGGCAAGGTTGAGTACAAACAGTCCAGTTATGTCCTTCGTAAGGCAATCAAACTGTCACGCCCTGGCTCTGGGGACTCTTAAATGTTGAGCCAGGGTGTGGATTTTCTATGTTTAGTTTTCTATGTTTTTGTTCTAGATCGTGTTGATCTATGTTGGCCAGGGTGGTTCCCAATCAGAGACAGCTGTAGCCCGGTAAGGTTTGGTCCACCGTCGTCGGGTCCAGCTCCAGTCAGCGGGACCAGACCAGGGGCGCAATGGGGAGGTGGAGAAAAGGTGGTGGTCACGCCCGGAGCCAGATCCGCCTCCGAGGCGGAATGCCCACCCGGCCCCTACCCTCTTGTGTTTGTGTGGCGCGGTCGCAGTCCGCGCCTTTGGGGGGGGGGGGGTACTGTCACGCCCTGGCTCTGGGGACTCTTAAATGTTGAGCCAGGGTGTGGATTTTCTATGTTTAGTTTTCTATGTTTTTGTTCTAGATCGTGTTGATCTATGTTGGCCAGGGTGGTTCCCAATCAGAGACAGCTGTAGCTCGTTGTCTCTGATTGGGGACCATACTTAGGCAGCCTGTTGGCACCAGTTAGTTTGTGGGATCTTGTTCCGTAAAGGTTTGTGTTGTTGTAACCTCAGGACTTCACGTATCGTTCGTTTTGTTGTTTTGTTCGTGTGTTGTGTACTAAATAAAATGTATGCTTATCACGCTGCGCCTTGGTTCCACGAGTCATCAGTCAACGTGCGTGACACAAACAGACAAAACGTCAGTACAGAGACAAGGTGGAGTCGCAATTCAGCGCCTCAGACATGAGAAGTATGTGGCAGGGATCACGGATTATAAAGGGAAAACCAGCCACATCGCAGACGCCAACATCTTGCTTCTGGACAAGCTAAACACCTTCTTCGCCCATTTCGAGGAAAACACAGTGCTGCCGACGTGGGCCACCACCACTCCCGTGGAATGTGAGCTCTTGTTCTCCGTGGCCGACGTGAGTAAGACATTTTAGCGTGTTAACCCTCACAAGGCTGTAGGCCCAACGGCATCCCTAGCCGTGTCGTCAGAGCATGCGCAGACCAGCTGGCTGGATTGTTTATGGACATATTCAATCTCCACCTATCCCAGTCTGTTGTCCACACTTGCTTCAAGACGTCCACCAATGTTCCTGTACCCAAGAAAGTGAAGGTAACTGAACTAAATGACTATAGCCCCATAGCACTCCTGTCATCATGAAGTGCTTTGAGAGGCTAGTTAAGGATCATATCACATCCAACACCCTAGACCCACTGCAATTGGCATACCGCCCCAATAGATCCACGGATGACTCAATCGCCATCACACTGCACACTTCCCTATCCCATCTGGACAAGAGGAATATCAATGTAAGAATGTTGTTCATTAACTACAGCTCAGCCTTCAACACCATAGTACCCTCTACCCCCAGGTGGTGAAGGTAGGCAACACACCTCCACTACCCTGATCCTCAACACCTCCACTACCCTGATCAGTACATTCTCAGCCCCCTCCTGTACTCCCTGTTCACCCATGACTGTGTGGCCACGCAAGTCTCCAACTCAATCATCAATTTTGCAGACGACACAACAGCAGTAGGCCTGATTACCAACAACGACGAAAAGGCGTACAGGGAGGAGGTGAGTGCCCTGGTGGAGTGGTGCCATGAAAATAACCTCTCACTCAACATCAACAAAACGAAGGAGCTGATCGTGGACTTTAGGAGACAGGGAGCACACCCCCATCCACATCGACAAGGCCGCAGTGGAGAAGGTGAAAAGCTTCAAGATCCTCGGCGTACACATCACTGACAATCTGAAATGGTCCACCCACACAGACAGTGTGGTGAAGAAGGCACAACAGCGCCTCTTCAGCGTCAGGAGGCTGAAGAAATTCGGCTGGGCCCCTTAGACCCTCACAAACCTTAATAAATGCACCATTGAGGGCATCCTGTCGGGCTGTATCACCGCCTGGTACGGTAACTGCACCGTCCGCAACCGCAGGGCTCTCCAGAGGGTGGTGCAGTCTGCCCAACACATCACCTGTGGCACACTGCCTGACCTCCAGGACAACTACATCACCCGGTGTCAACGGACGTACAGGACTGTGCCGGAACACTCACGGCACAGTACGTGGCTCCGCATAACACGGAGCCTGCCCAGTCTCACGCTTCCTAGCCTGAGTACGGGGAGTTGGCTCTGCTCTAACTCTAGGCTCCGCCAACCACCCTTTTAGCCCCCCCCAAAAAAAATATTGGGGCTGTCTCTCGGGCTTCCTCCTCGGCCGGTACCCTCTGCGATGCCGCTGCTCCACTCTCCACGCTGTGCCTTGGTTCCACAAGTCATCAGTCAACATGCGTGACAGAAGATCCCACCTAAAGAGGACCAAGCAGCGTGTCCAGGGACAGACAGCCTGGACTTGGGAGGAGATCCTGGACGGGAAGGGATCCTGGACTTGGGAAGAGATTCAGGCCGGAATGGATCGCCGTCCTTGGGAGGAGACTGTGGAGGCGCGCTACAGAGAGGAGCAGCGGCATCGCAGAGGGTACCGGCCGAGGAGGAAGCCCGAGAGACAGCCCCAAGAACATTTTGGGGGAGGGCTAAAAGGGTGGTTGGCGGAGCCTAGAGTTAGAGCAGAGCCAACTCCCCGTACTCAGGCTAGGAAGCGTGAGACTGGGCAGGCTCCGTGTTATGCGGAGCCACGTACTGTGCCGCGAGTGTTCTGGCACAGTCCTGTACGTCCGGTGCTAGCACCACGCCGGTGCTAAGATGGGCATGCAGCCAGGACGGGGTGTGACGGCTCAACGCTCGTGGCCTCCAGAAAATGATGTGGATATATTGAAGCAACATCTCAACACATCAGTGTTAAAGTACGAAGTTAAAACTTGGTCGCAAATGGGTCTTCCAAATGGACAATGACCCTAAGCATACTTCCAAAGTTGTGGTAAAATGGCTTAACGACAACAAAGTCAAGGTATTCGAGTGGCCATCACAAAGCCCTGACCTCAATCCTATAGAAAATGTGTGGGCAGAACTGAAAAAGCGTGTGCGAGCAAGGGTGCCTACAAACCTGACTCAGTTACACAAGCTCTGTCAGGAGGAATGGGCCAAAATTCACCCAACTTATTGTGGGAAGCTTGTGGAAGGCTACTCGAAATGTTTGACCCAAGTTAAACAATTTAAAGGCAATGCTACCAAATACTAATTGAGTGTATGTAAACTTCTGACCCACTGGGAATGTGATGAAAGAAATAAAAGCTAAAATAAATCATTTTCTCTACTATTATTCTGACATTTCCCATTCTTAAAATAAAGTGGTGATCCTAACTGACCTAAAACAGGGAATCTTTACTAGGATTAAATGTCAGGAATTGTGAAAAACTGAGTTTAAATGTTTTTGGCTAAGGTGTATGTAAACTTCTGACTTCAACTGTACATAGTCATTGAACACTGGTCACTTTAATAATGTTTACATACTGTTTTACCCACTTCATATGTATATACTGTATTCTAAGTCCTATCCTATTTAACTATTGCTGTACATACAGTATACTATTCTTCATATATATTACATATTCTATCTGTTCTCGGGGTGATGAGAGGTGTTGGGTTTGCACCAGACATAGCATTTTCATTGATGACCAAAAAGCTAAATTCTAGTCTCATCTGACCAGAGTACCTTCTTCCATATGTTTGGGGAGTCTCCCACATGCCTTTTGGCGAACACCAAATGTGTTTGCTTATTTTTTTCTTTAAGCAATGGATTTTTTCTGGCCACTCTTCTGTAAAGCCCAGCTCTGTGGAGTGTACGGCTTAAAGTGGTCCTATGGACAGATACTCCAATCTCCGCTGTGGAGCTTTGCAGCTCCTTCAGGGTTATCTTTGGTCTCTTTGTTGCCTCTCTGATTAATGCCCTCCTTGCCTGGTCCGTGAGTTTTGGTGGTCGGCCCTCTCTTGGCAGGTTTGTTGAGGTGCCATATTCTTTCCATTTTTAATAATGGATTTAATGGTGCTCCGTGGGATGTTCAAAGTTTCTGATATTTTTCCTGACATTTAATCCTGATCTGTACTTCTCCACAACTTTGTCCCTGACCTGTTTGGAGAGCTCCTTGGTCTTCATGGTGCTGCTTGCTTGTTGGTGCCCCTTGCTTATTGGTGTTGCAGACTCTGGGTCCTTTCAGAACAGGTGTATATATACTTAGATCATGTGACCAATCATGTGACACTTAGATTGCACACAGGTGGACTTTTATCTAACTAATTATGTGACTTCTGAAGGTAATTGGTTGCACCAGATCTGATTTAGGGGCTTCATAGCAAAGGGGGTGAATACATATGCATCACTTTTCCGTTATTTATTTGTACAATTTTTTTTAAACAAGTTTTTTTTTTCATTTCACTTCACCAATTTGGACTATTTTGTGTATGTCCATAACATTAAATAAAAAAATAATTTAAATTACAGGTTGTAATGCAGCAACAAAGGAAAAACGCCAAGGGAGATTAATACATTTGCAAGGCACTCACATATTTATCCAATACATCCAATCACATATTTATACTCCGGACTCCGACATTGCTTGTCCTAATATTTATATATTTCTTAATTCTATTATTTTACCTTTTAGATTTGTGTTTATTGTTGTGTATTGATAGATAATACTGCACTGTTTGAGCTAGGAATACAAGCATTTTGCTACACCTGCTATAACATCTGCTAAATACAGTGGGGAAAAAAAGTATTTAGTCAGCCACCAATTGTGCAAGTTCTCCCACTTAAAAAGATGAGAGAGGCCTGTAATTTTCATCATAGGTACACGTCAACTATGACAGACAAAATGAGGAAAAAAAATCCAGAAAATCACATTGTAGGATTTTTAATGAATTTATTTGCAAATTATGGTGGAAAATAAGTATTTGGTCAATAACAAAAGTTTCTCAATACTTTGTTATATACCCTTTGTTGGCAATGACACAGGTCAAACGTATTCTGTAAGTCTTCACAAGGTTTTCACACACTGTTGCTGGTATTTTGGCCCATTCCTCCATGCAGATCTCCTCTAGAGCAGTGATGTTTTGGGGCTGTCGCTGGGCAACACGGACTTTCAACTCCCTCCAAAGATTTTCTATGGGGTTGAGATCTGGAGACTCCAGGACCTTGAAATGCTTCTTACGAAGCCACTCCTTCGTTGCCCGGGCGGTGTGTTTGGGATCATTGTCATGCTGAAAGACCCAGCCACGTTTCATCTTCAATGCCCTTGCTGATGGAAGGAGGTTTTCACTCAAAATCTCACGATACATGGACCCATTCATTCTTTCCTTTACACGGATCAGTCATCCTGGTCCCTTTGCAGAAAAACAGCCCCAAAGTATGATGTTTTCACTCCCATGCTTCACAGTAGGTATGGTGTTCTTTGGATGCAACTCAGCATTCTTTGTCCTCCAAACACGACGAGTTGAGTTTTTACAAAAAAATTATATTTTGGTTTCATCTGACCATATGACATTCTCCCAATCCTCTTCTGGATGCACTCTAGCAAACTTCAGACGGGCCTGGACATGTACTGGCTTAAGCAGGGGGACACGTCTAGCACTGCAGGATTTGAGTCCCTGGCGGCGTAGTGTGTTACTGA
The DNA here is from genome assembly GCF_964263955.1 of Coregonus lavaretus. Classification (NCBI taxonomy): domain Eukaryota; kingdom Metazoa; phylum Chordata; class Actinopteri; order Salmoniformes; family Salmonidae; genus Coregonus; species Coregonus lavaretus. Next base: position 660,070 of record NC_140006.1, read on the forward strand.
TGGTAGGCTTTGTTACTTTGGTCCCAGCTCTCTGCAGGTCATTCACTAGGTCCCCCCGTGTGGTTCTGGGATTTTTGCTCACCGTTCTTGTGATCATTTTGACCCCACGGGGTGAGATCTTGCGTGGAGCCCCAGATCGAGGGAGATTATCAGTGGTCTTGTATGTCTTCCATTTCCTAATAATTGCTCCCACAGTTGATTTCTTCAAACCAAGCTGCTTACCTATTGCAGATTCAGTCTTCCCAGCCTGGTGCAGGTCTACACTTTTGTTTCTGGTGTCCTTTGACAGCTCTTTGGTCTTGGCCATAGTGGAGTTTGGAGTGTGACTGTTTGAGGTTGTGGACAGGTGTCTTTTTATACTGATAACAAGTTCAAACAGGTGCCATTAATACAGGTAACGAGTGGAGGACAGAGGAGCCTCTTAAAGAAGAAGTTACAGGTCTGTGAGAGCCAGAAATCTTGCTTGTTTGTAGGTGACCAAATACGTATTTTCCACCATAATTTGCAAATAAATTCATTAAAAATCCTACAATGTGATTTTCTGGATTTTCTTTTCTCAATTTGTCTGTCATAGTTGACGTGTACCTATGATGAAAATTACAGGCCTCTCTCATCTTTTTAAGTGGGAGAACTTGCACAATTGGTGGCTGACTAAATACTTTTTTTCCCCACTGTATGTGTATACAACCAATAACATTTGATAATTATTTGATTTTGATATTCTGTTTTGTGTCAACTTAAGGAAACCTGCCCTGTACATGTCACTTTAGGTAAAATCCCATAGGAATGCATTATGTCCAGCAGAGAGACAGGTAACCCAATATGATGAGACCTTTCAATCTTTACACAAAGTGAGTAAACTACTACATAAAGATGTCTAGCTAAAGTGCCATTGCAGATTTTAAAAGACCAGTTTTCCAAAATGACTGCCAACCAGCCACATTGGTTGTAATTGGACAGGATTCACATGGCCATATACAGTTGGGAGAACAAGTATTTGATACACTGCCGATTTTGCAAGTTTTCCTACTTACAAAGCATGTAGAGGTCTGTAAGTTTTATCATAGGTACACTTCAACTGTGAGAGACGGAATCTAAAACAAAAATCCAGAAAATCACATTGTATGATTTTTAAGTAATTAATTTGCATTTTATTGCATGACATAAGTATTTGATCACCTACCAACCAGTAAGAATTCCGGCTCTCACAGACCTGTTAGTTTTTCTTTAAGAAGCCATCCTGTTCTCCACTCATTACCTGTATTAACTGCACCTGTTTGAACTCGTTACCTGTATAAAAGACACCTGTCCACACACTCAATCAAACAGACTCAAACCTCTCCACAATGGCCAAGACCAGAGAGCTGTGTAAGGACATCAGGGATAAAATTGTAGACCTGCACAAGGCTGGGATGGGCTACAGGACAATAGGCAAGCAGCTTGGTGAGAAGGCAACAATTGTTGGCGCAATTATTAGAAAATGGAAGAAGTTCAAGATGACGGTCAATCAACCTTGGTCTGGGGCTCCATGCAAGATCTCACCTCGTGGGGCATCAATGATCATGAGGAAGGTGAGGGATCAGCCCAGAACTACACGGCAGGACCTGAAGAGAGCTGGGACCACAGTCTCAAAGAAAACCATTAGTAACACACTACGCCGTCATGGATTAAAATACTGCAGCGCACGCAAGGTCCCCCTGCTCAAGCCAGCGCATGTCCAGGCCCGTCTGAAGTTTGCCAATGACCATCTGGATGATCCAGAGGAGGAATGGGAGAAGGTCATGTGGTCTGATGAGACAAAAATAGAGCTTTTTGGTCTAAACTCCACTCGCCGTGTTTGGAGGAAGAAGAAGGATGAGTACAACCCCAAGAACACCATCCCAACCGTGTAGCATGGAGGTGGAAACATCATTCTTTGGGGATGCTTTTCTGCAAAGGGGACAGGACGACTGCACCGTATTGAGGGGAGGATGGATGGGGCCATGTATCGCGAGATCTTGGCCAACAACCTCCTTCCCTCAGTAAGAGCATTGAAGATGGGTCGTGGCTGGGTCTTCCAGCATGACAACGACCCGAAACACACAGCCAGGGCAACTAAGGAGTGGCTCCGTAAGAAGCATCTCAAGGTCCTGGAGTGGCCTAGCCAGTCTCCATACCTGAACCCAATAGAAAATCTTTGGAGGGAGCTGAAAGTCCGTATTGCCCAGCGACAGCCCTGAAACCTGAAGGATCTGGAGAAGGTCTGTATGGAGGAGTGGGCCAAAATCCCTGCTGCAGTGTGTGCAAACCTGGTCAAGATCTACAATAAACGTATGATCTCTGTAACTGCAAACAAAGGTTTCTGTACCAAATATTAAGTTCTGCTTTTCTGATGTATCAAATACTTATTTCACGCAATAAAATGTAAATTAATTACTTAAAAATCATACAATGTGATTTTCTGGATTTTTGTTTTAGATTCCGTCTCTCACAGTTGAAGTGTACCTATGATAAGAATTACAGACCTCTACATGCTTTGTAAGTAGGAAAACCTGCAAAATCGGCAGTGTATCAAATACTTGTTCTCCCCACTGTATCCATAAATAATTGGTACATACAGCCCAGTGATGGCATAAAATGTTTGAGGTGGTGTGGACAACACAATAAAATGACCCAAGTATGCCTTGTGTATGTGTCCTTTAAACTTTATGCACAAATGTGGTGGAAATGTCCCCTAAAATTACTGTTCTGTAATTTTAATTGGCCATAACTTCATTAGTAAGGCTTAAAATGTTCAAGGTAGCATGGAAAATACAATCAAATGGATCATTATGTTTTTTTGTTCATGTTTTTTAAAATACAACCAAAAATGTGCCCAAAATGCTGTCCAAATGACAGATTTTTGTTGATATTTTGATTCCTCGATTGAAAGGATAGAATTTCAGCATGCTTCTAATGATTTCAAAATATTGTGAGATATCAGTGGATTAGAAGGATATATAACATGTACCAAAACAGTTCTTGTATATTAAGTAATGGTAGCCTTAGTATCGTGTCCCATACATCCCTTTCAAAAAGGTAGAGTTCTATTTGAATGGCTTCATGTCCATGGTTCCATTTTCAACATTCGAATTAGGGTTGGGCAGTATCCAGATTTTTATATCGTCAAACCATCCTTCTTTGTCCCAGGATTTATGGTATTACCGGTTTAGTACAGAAGGGGTACAGGATATTTTTTTTAAAGCACATTGGGCGTCTATTATTTTATTTATTGTTTATTGTTATTCTTTTGTAGGAAAAATGCCAAGGGGGTGAATACTTGCACAAGCCACTGTAGCTGGCTACATTCTTTCTATGATAAATATTAGAAATATGATGGCCATGCATCGTTTTTGCAAAACATACCTTGCTCATTTACTTGTGTGGCTGCCAGCTAAATAGCGTTGCACTTCTGTTGTCATCTGATGAAAATGAAGCTATTTTCTGCCAATTGTGTTGCACTAATGTATTTTATGTGAAGGAAAACTAGATAGTCAACATTGTTGACTTTCAATATGAAAAGCGACGCCTCTCAATACACAGCTGGACTCACCTGCTACTGCTTTCTCCCATTGTGCTATTTACAAACTAACACGTGACTGACTCAACTCTTCTGGGGAACTACGGTAAGCTTCATGATGTAAAATAATGTGACAGATGAAATGAAGAACACGATCTGCTTTACTTAAAAAGTAGCTACAAATATAAAATAAATATATACAAAAAACGTATAAGAAATAGTTTCAGTGGTATTGACGGTATTGAAATACCATCCCCTGGCTATTTCAAAATACCCCGGTATATGTATATGGTATACCGCCCAAGCCTAATTCTAAGTACAAGGAAGTAAGTACAGGAAAGATTTCTTGAAATTAACAAAATACAGAATATCATATTTTATGTCTTTAGGGAACACCCATTTGACAGTTTTATGTGTTTTTTGTGCACTTTTTCACCACTTTTCTTCAAAATACTTAAAGGATGCATATACCGTATATATGTTCTCCAGACCCCTTCAAACATTTTAAGCCATCATTGGACTGTATGGACCAATTATTTATTGAGATATGGCCATGTGAATCCTGTTCAATATGGCCCTATTGAGCTGGTTATTTTGCAAAACAGAGTATAATTAAGCAATAATGCACGAGGGGGTGTGGTATATGGCCAAGGCACGTCGGGGGGGTTGTGGTATACAATAGCAATAAGGCACGTCGGGGGTTTATGGTATATGGCCAATATACCACGGCTAAGGGCTGTTCTTAGGCACAACACATCGCGGAGTGCCTGGACACAGCCCTTAGCCGTGGTATATTGGCCATATACCACAAACCCCTGACCCACCTTATTGTTATTATAAACTGGTTACCAACGTAATTAGAGCAGTACAAATAAATGTTTTGTCATGCCCGTGGTATATGGTCTGATATACCATGGCTGTCAGCCAATCAGCATTCAGGGCTCGAACCACCCAGTTTATAATCAGGGGTGTAGTGCTGCCGGAGTGCACCAGAGCTACAAATCAATGTCTTGCAAGATCACTTAATGACTGATTAATTATTATTCTGCATAACAGCCTGAGTATAATAGCATACTATAATGTTACTCTAAGACCAAAAACACCACGGAATTTCTTATGAGATTTAAGGATGAATGGTCATGTTCTTTTCTCATGATGCAGCCAAAACAAAACACTGCAGGCCATAGGATAAATGTGCTTTGATGTAAACAATATAGGTAGGCTAGTCTGTAGTTTGTTAATATAACCTGCTCTGTAATCCGCTCAAAGAGTATTTACTCACGTCACTCAAGAAGATATATGGCATGAATCGAAATGTACAGAATGGTTACCTGGAGGGAAATGGGGGAGGGTCATGCTTTTTCAATTTCAGTCAAGGGGAGGGGTTAGTATTTTTTTAAACTAGTCCAGGGGAGTGTCATGTAATTTTTAATTAATTAAGTTTTAGAAATAGTTGCTTATTAGGCTATATATCGATGTGTGCCGGATGCCGCCCCTCATCTCAGATTTTCGGCTTGGCGCAATATCAAGTGCACGTGTCACTAAAAGCCCACCTGGACCCTCCCCTAATGAGTCAGGTTGGTGCGGCCGGAGTATGCACCTTTGGGGGGGGGGGGGGGGGGGGGGGGGTACTGTCACGCCCTGGCCTTGAGAGGCCTGTTGTCTTTAGTTGGTTTGGTCAGGGCGTGAGGATCTATGTTAGAATTTCTATGTTTAGGATCTAGATGTGCAATTCTAGGTTTGGCCGGGTGTGATTGATTCCCAATCAGAGGCAGCTGTCGCTCGTTGTCTCTGATTGGGGATCATACTTAAGTAGCCTGTTTGCCTACCTTAGTTGTGGGACCTTGTTCCGTGTTTAGGCTTTGTTTATGTTTATTGAGTTGAATAAACATGTACGCTTTTCACGCTGCACCTTGGTCTGACCTGTCTCTCAACGATCGTGACAGAAGATCCCACCACCAACGGACCAAGCAGCGTTCCCAGGAGGAGCAAACACCCTGGACACAGGTGGGGAAGATGTGGTCTTGGGAGGAGATATTTGCAGGTAAAGGACCATGGGCGAAGGTAGAGGTCCAGGCAGGAGAGGGACACCGCCGGCAGAGGAGGAAGCCCGAGAGACAGCCCCAAGATAATTTTTTTGGGGGGCTAAAGGGGTGGTCGGGGAGTGAGAGAGAAGAGCCCCGACCACTGCACCCGGTGGGTTTCCAGTTTGAGGCCCTACGACCATGGGAACAGGAATGGGAACAGCTTTATACTGAGGAGTTGGAGGATGATGACGACGATGAGTTTCTGTTCCCTACCTCGTGGGGGCTCCCGGAGGAGTCCTCACTGGAGGAGGATTGGGCGCGAGTAAAGGACTGGTACAGTCGTAGACCTACAGAGCCGGTTCCCAGTCCGGAACGCCTCGTGCCTGCTTCTCGCACCAAGCCAGTGGTGCGTGCTCCTAGTCCGGGAAGATCTGTGCCTGCTCCTCGCACCAATACAGTGGTGTGTGTCCCCAGTCCGGTTCGGCCCGTTCCTGCTTCTCGCACCAGACCTGTGGTGCGTGTCCCCAGTCCGGTATGGCCCGTGCCTGCTCCTCACACCAAACCAGTGGTGCGTGTCGCCAGCCCAGTACGCCCCGTACCTGCTCCCCCACGTTGTTTCTTGTTTTCTTCATGTTTATTGCGTTGAATAAACATGTACGCTTTTCACGCTGCACCTTGGTCTGACCCGTCTCTCAACGATCGTGACAGCACGTATATGCTATTTAGTGCGGTCTCAATCAAGTGATCCATAGCCTATAGCCTATAGGCTACGAAGTGCATGCTCGGAGAAGCGCAGAGCAACGTTATATTTATAAGATAGCGGCTGGGATGGTGTAAGTAAAACTAGGCTGCATTACACTCTGCAATGGATATTCCAACCCTGAGCCCTGGCCTGCTCTGCTCTGCTCTTGCTGATAAAAAAAAAATGTGCTGCCTAACCAATGGCTGTGCTGTGTAGGACTAAACATGTTTTTTTGGGGGTTAGGCCTAGTACAAAAAATGCACGATCTTGCGCGGACTAGCATATATTCTGTTCAGAGAAGGAGAGCCAAAGACGAGGAGGACCGGGACTATGAAAGCTTGCTACTACTATAATTTATTTTATTAAAAACAATATGTTTCTTGCCCATAATGTATTTAGCAAAGTTATTGATCTCACAATAAGCCAATTTTTTTAAATTAACATTGTGGTGCAGGGACACAATCAATCTTAAATGGGACAGCTCATGGTGCTGAAAGTAGGCAAATTCGAGAAGATATAATTCAGTTAAACCGTCTTCATTTTAATTAGACTTTACTACCAACAAGAGCCTATTTCTTCCTATTTAAGAAATAAGTGGTAGACCTACCTGTCTGAAGGACGAAATTAGGCTATAGGCTGCTATATCCATAGATTTGTCGGTCAATTCCTCCACCCACCATGTACTCTTTAAACATAGCCTACCTCCATGTCAGGTGAAGGGCTGTTAAGTTAAAACCAAGACTCGAATTGAGGGGGTATGAGAGGGTTTGCCATAGGCCTACCTTTTATTAAACCTTAAGAGTCTATTGACGTGTCAATCTAAGTAACATTTTTTAAAAATCCCCATCAAAATCCGTCAATTTAAACTAGAGATATCTGTTATTGCTGCATGGGCTGCGTCTCCATCAACCGCATCCGCCTATGTCAGCCTTCCGCATCTGTGGTGGAAGGCGACCAAGCAGTGTTTGTCAGACCACGAGACATCCTGAAAATCGGTCTTCTCACGAAAACATCTGTAGCGTCTGAACGGTTTGGCCTACAAACTAATATGACCCCACTGTGGAATGGAAGACTCTCACGAACACAATGGTGTTCTCCTACAATTGTAAAGGGACTCGTCTGAAGGTAACCCATATAAATGAATGGAAGTATGTAGGTAGTTTTGTGGCAACAAAAATAAGGGGTTAAATATGTGTCCCCAAACAATATATATATATACAGTGGGGAGAACAAGTATTTGATACACTGCCGATTTTGCAGGTTTTCCTACTTACAAAGCATGTAGAGGTCTGTAATTTTTATCATAGGTACACTTTAACTGTGAGAGACAGAATCTAAAACAAAAATCCAGAAAATCACATTGTATGATTTTTAAGTAATTAATTTGCATTTTATTGCATGACATAAGTATTTGAAAATCAGAAAAGCAGAACTTAATATTTGGTACAGAAACCTTTGCTTGCAATTATTAAGCTCTATTTTTGTCTCATCAGACCACATGACCTTCTCCCATTCCTCCTCTGGATCATCCAGATGGTCATTGGCAAACTTCAAACGGGCCTGGACATGCGCTGGCTTGAGCAGGGGGACCTTGCGTGCGCTGCAGGATTTTAATCCATGACGGCGTAGTGTGTTACTAATGGTTTTCTTTGAGACTGTGGTCCCAGCTCTCTTCAGGTCATTGTCCAGGTCCTGCCGTGTAGTTCTGGGCTGATCCCTCACCTTCCTCATGATCATTGATGCCCCACGAGGTGAGATCTTGCATGGAGCCCCAGACCGAGGGTGATTGACCGTCATCTTGAACTTCTTCCATTTTCTAATAATTGCGCCAACAGTTGTTGCCTTCTCACCAAGCTGCTTGCCTATTGTCCTGTAGCCCATCACAGCCTTGTGCAGGTCTACAATTGTATCCCTTACACAGCTCTCTGGTCTTGGCCATTGTGGAGAGGTTTGAGTCTGTTTGATTGAGTGTGTGGACAGGTGTCTTTTATACAGGTAACGAGTTCAAACAAGTGCAGTTAATACAGGTAATGAGTGGTGAACAGGAGGGCTTCTTAAAGAAAAACTAACAGGTCTGTGAGAGCCGGAATCCGATTACATAAAGTGATCTATAAAAGCGCTTTGGTTCGCGATGCTTTATGCTACAAACAAGCTGTAAAATACCCAGGAAAGACGTGACTCCAGTGCATATGGGGATATGATTGTTTCGTTTAATTGACATTCAGAGGCTGAGCTACAACCTTCTACAGCGAAGGAGACAACAAATTAACTTTGCTTGGAAAGTAATCTAATTCTGTCACTATCAATTGATTAAGCTATTCACTTTCTGTAAAATAGAAGAAGTATAAACCCAGACAGCTTTTAGGGAAACACTTGTGACCTTCTCTCGTTGGGTTAAACCACGGAAGAAGAGTAGCCAGAAGTTAAAGTTTAAAAAATGTAGTCCTACTCTGTATGGGTTGGAAAGGTAGGCCTAACTTTTGAAAGTACCATGCTCAGATTCCGAATAACGTCTCAGATTTAATTATTTGCAAACAGGGACAGTTTCATTGCAAACAAGACGCACTGATTTGGCATTGGAGAAATATAAGATGAACACATGGGCCGATCTCTCTGTCCAATCTTAGCTTGTCATTTCTCTAATTTGTGTGGTATTAAAAAATATTCTCTAATATGTAGAATTACGTAGAATTGTATGAAATGTTTATAAAAGGCGATTTTTTCTCGGACCTGCAAACATGATGATCGATTCATGCAATGCTTTTACTATAAAGGAGATCTTTCCACCCCTACTCCTGTCCACGGTGGTCTGCGAACCCACAACCTTCTGGCCCGCAGCCCTGTGCACCAAAATTCCTGCGTTGCCACGTAATGCTTAAAGGACGAAGAACAGTTTCTAAAACTGCATATGTATGGTTCTGGTCTGTCCAAGAAAGAAACATGTTCTCTGCTATCCACTTTGTTTTATAGAGGAGGGGATGCAGATTGGACATTTCACCCATAAAATGAGAATAATTATCTTTCACGATTGGCCGAATGCTCTCATCATAAATGTATTTTGTTAAAATGGGTTACCTGTCTCTCTGCTGGACATAATATATTCCTGTGGAATTTTACCTAAAGTGACGAGTAGAGGACAGGTTTCCTGTAATTTTTCTTAAAATTGACACAGAACATAATATCATATTATATATCATTGCAATCAGTAGACTTCAGGGAATACCATATTACCTTTTAGAGTATTTACATGTAAACTATTGGAACTAACCATGAAAACATTAACAAAAAAACAGTTTTCACCACTTTTCTGCTAAAAGTTTAAACAATATGTATTTGTGGCCCATTTATTGTGTTTTCCAGACACCCTGAAACATTTTATGCCATCATTGGGCTGTATGTACCAATTATTTATGGAGATATGGCCAAGTGAATCTTGTCCAATATGGCCCCATGTAGCTGGTTGGTAGACATATTGGAAATGGCCGCCAGGGGGGTAACGGACAAAATCTGTAATGGCACAGTAGCCAAAAATACTTCTTTAGACATGCCCCAGCTGTGTGTGAAATTTGATGGCTCTATCACAAAGTCCACCATTTTCTCCCGTAGCCACTGGACTATGGTCAAAATTACCTCAATATGACCCCCATGAAGGTCTTCAGAGTATTTTATTATTGGAATTGTTGTCTATATTATATTTGGGGTTTATTTAATGGGTAGATAACGTTACAAAGTCATTTTGATATTGTTTGGAATGATTTTACCCTATTTTATTCTAACAGGAAATCCGAATTGCTGCCATTTTATTAAAATGGCTGCCTTGGTTGACTGACATGCTTCCCAGACTGCCTCCAATCTTTAAAAGTTATTTTGTCTTAGTGTACCAAGTTTGATACTTGTATCATAAAGTGGAACGATCTCTGGTATATTTGGTTCTTATCAGCTGGACTAATAAAACCAATACTGTGTGTATTCTGTGGGCACAAAGGGAATAGAATAGGGAGCAATTTGTTTGTGTGTGAGTAAAGATAAAACCTCTACAGACGCCCCTACCACCCACACTTCGAACATTTTATACTTGCAACAATAACAAACCTTAACTGGTTTTCCTTATTAATAACAGCTGCTATAGGTTCATAATACATTCTTATTACACAGAGCTTTCTCTGTCCTTCCAAGCCATAACATTAAAACAGCATATAACATTGTGCGTTCATATGAAGAGCTTAACATTGCAATAACAACAAGATGCTAATTAGTTGTTAACCGAGCAACTTTTGGCTGAATAGTGTAATCAACACTGGATGATAATTCCAGTTACATCCTCTCTTTCTTATTATAAACCACTTGTGTAAACAGCAGAGAACTCATGTTGAGAAGAGGATGTAACTGGAATTATCATCCAGTGTTGATTACACTATTCAGCCAAAAGTTGCCTAGTAGGGCCACAGGTTAGGTAGGTAGAGAGTAAGGATGTGCATCGTTACCTTTCAAGATGATTCAATATGTATCTAGATAGACAGGCTCTGATAGATACAGGAGCGATACATTTTCGTTTGAATGAATTCGCATTGATGCGATTCGGTTCGATGCGATACGATTTGATGCACTAACATTTGTTGCATAAACACATTCATTTTCCATTCTAAATTCAAATCTGCTGCTGATGGAACTCATGAGCTGGATCTGTCTGAGCTGACTTCTGTGTGTGTGTGTGTGTGTCAGTGTAGCTGTAGGTGGGTGTGGTGGTGGAATCAGGCGCAGGACGCACAAAGTAAGTCCAAAAGACTTTAGTTGTTTGGCAACAAAACACAGCACGAAAACAAATGCCCTGAGGCGAGAAACTCCGCACACAGGCAAAATAAAGCGGGCGCACAAAATACGTGCGACAAAATACTCCAAAAACACAGAATGGAGAGCAGCTCAACTGAGCAAACTGTACAATACAAAAGCTAAGCGCACGACAGTAAAACAATCACACACAACACTAGACAAACACAACGAGAACTTATAGGACACTAATTACACTAAACGATAACAGGTGTAACAACAATCAGACAAAAGCAAACGAACATAGAAACATGCAACGGTGGCAGCTAGTATTCCGGAGACGACGAACGCCGAAGCCTGCCCGAGCAAGGAAGAGAGGCAGCCTCGGCCGAAACCGTGACAGTACCCCCCCCCTTGACGTGCGGCTCCAGACGTGCGCCGACTCCGGCCTCGGGGACGACCAGGAGGACGCGGAGCAGGGTGCGTCGGGTGCCCACGATGGAATTCCGTCAGGAGAGACGGGTCCAAAATGTCTCTCCTCGGCACCCAGCACCGTTCCTCCGGGCCGTACCCCTCCCACTCCACTAGATATTGGAGACCCCCTATCCGACGTCTCGAATCCAAGATGGACCGCACGGAGTACGCCGGTGCCCCCTCGATGTCCAATGGGGGCGGAGGAGTCTCCCTGATCTCACTTTCTTGGAGTGGGCCAGCTACCACCGGCCTGAGAAGAGACACATGGAACGAGGGGTTAATACTTTTATACTCAACGGGTAGTTGTAATTTGTAACACACCACGTTCAACCTTCTCAGGACTTTAAATGGCCCTACAAACCGCCGACCCAGTTTCCGACAGGGCAGGCGGAGGGGCAGGTTTCTGGTAGAGAGCCAGACTCGATCACCAGGTGCGTACACCGGTCCCTCACTGCGGTGGAGATCGGCGCTCGCCTTATGACGACGGAGGGCCCGCTGCAGGTGGACGTGTGCAGCGTTCCATGTCTACTCCGAGCGCCGCGCCCACTCATCCACCGCAGGAGCCTCGATCTGGCTCTGCTGCCAAGGTGCCAGAACCGGCTGGTAACCCAACACACATTGGAAAGGGGTTAGGTTAGTGGAGGAATGGCGTAGGGAATTCTGGGCCATTTCGGCCCAGGGAATGTACCTTGCCCACTCCTCCGGCTGGTCCTGGCAGTATGTTCTAAGAAACCTACCCACATCCTGGTTCACACGTTCCACCTGCCCATTACTCTCCGGGTGGTAACCCGAGGTGAGGCTCACCGAGACCCCCAACCGCTCCATAAAAGCTCTCCAGACTCTGGAGGTAAATTGGGGACCTCGATCAGACACAATATCCTCGGGTACCCCGTAGTGCCGGAACACATGGGTGAATAGTGCTTCGGCGGTTTGCAGGGCAGTAGGAAGGCCCGGCATAGGGAGCAAACGACAGGCCTTAGAAAACCGGTCCACAACGACCAGTATAGTGGTATTCCCCTGTGAAGGAGGAAGGTCAGTGAGGAAATCCACCGAGAGGTGAGACCATGGTCGTTGTGGAACGGGCAGGGGTAGTAACTTACCCCTAGGCAGATGTCTAGGCGCCTTACACTGGGCGCACACCGAGCAGGAGGAAACATAAACCCTCACATCCCTCGCCAACGTGGGCCACCAGTACTTGGCACTAAGACAGTGCACTGTCCGGCCGATACCAGGGTGTCCAGAGGAGGGTGACGTGTGAGCCCAATAGATCAATCGATCCCGAACCTCGAGCGGAACGTACTTCCGACCCTCCGGGCATTGAGGTGGACTAGGGTCGGTGCGTAACGCCCGCTCGAGTTCAGCATCGACCTCCCACACTACCGGTGCCACCAGACACGACTCCGGCAGTATGGGAGTGGGCTCCACGGACCTCTCCTCCGTGTCATACCGCCGAGACAGTGCGTCTGCCTTACCGTTCTGTGACCCAGGGATGTACGTGATCTTAAATGTGAACCGGGTCAAAAACATATTCCACCTCGCCTGGCGAGGGTTCAGCCTCCTCGCTGCCCGGATGTACTCCAGGTTACGGTGGTCCGTCAAAATGAGGAAAGGGTGTTGAGCCCCCTCAAGCCAGTGCCTCCACACCTTTAGGGCCTGTACCACGGCTAACAGCTCCCTGTCCCCCACGTCATAGTTTCGCTCCGCCGGACTGAGCTTCTTGGAATAAAAAGCACAGGGGCGGAGTTTAGGTGGCGCGCCGGACCGTTGCGACAGCACGGCTCCTATACCGGCCTCTGACGCGTCCACCTCTACCTGAAATGGCAAAGAGGGATCCGGATGCGCCAGCACCGGAGCCGAGGTAAACAGGTCCTTCAGCCTCCCAAACGCCCTGTCCGCCTCGGCTGACCACTGCAGACGCACCGGACCCCCCTTCAAAAGAGACGTTATGGGAGCTGCCACCTGTCCAAAACCCCGGATAAACCTCCGGTAATAATTTGCAAACCCCAAAAACTGCTGCACCTCCTTCACAGTGGTTGGTGTTTGCCAATTACGCACGGCTGACACCCGGTCTACCTCCATCTTCACCCCTGACGCAGACAACTGATAACCCAAAAAGGAGACCGACTCCTGGAAGAACAGACACTTCTCTGCCTTGACATACAGGTCGTGCTCCAACAGTCTCCACAACACTCGGCGCACCAGGGCCACATGCTCGACTCGGGTAGGCGAGTACACGAGAATGTCATCGATGTACACGACCACCCCCTGCCCCTGCATGTCCCTGAAGATCTCATCCACGAAGGATTGGAAAACTGAAGGAGCGTTCATCAACCCGTATGGCATGACAAGATACTCGTAATGGCCCGAGGTGGTACTGAAGGCTGTCTTCCATTCATCGCCCCCCCTAATGCGCACCAAGTTGTACGCGCTCCTGAGATCTAATTTAGTGAAGAAACGCGCCCCGTGCAATGACTCCGTCATGGTCGCAATCAGCGGGAGTAGATAACTGTACCTCACCGTGATCTGATTGAGACCACGGTAATCAATGCACGGGCGTAATCCTCCATCCTTTTTCTTCACAAAAAAGAAACTCGAGGACGCAGGGGAAGTGGAGGGCCGTATGTATCCTTGTCTCAGAGATTCGTCTATGTACGTCTCCATAGCTCTCTTCTCCTCCTGAGACAGAGGATACACATGGCTCCGTGGGAGCGCAGCTCCTGCCTGGAGGTCTATCGCACAATCTCCCTGCCTATGGGGAGGCAACTGCGTCGCCCTCGACTTACTGAACACAATAGCCAAATCCCCATACTCAGGGGGAACGTGCAATGCGGGCACCTGGTTTGGACTCTCCACCGAGGTAGCCCCTACGGAAACGCCTAAACATCGACCCACACACTGGGCAGACCACTCCATCAGAGCCCTCTCCTGCCACGAAATAGATGGGTTATGGGTACTCAACCAGGGCATGCCCAGCACCACCGGATACGCAGGCGAGTCGATCAGAAATAGCTGGATCATCTCCTGATGACCCCCCTGCGCACACATCCTAAGTGGCGCAGTGACCTCCCTGATCAAGCCCGCACCCAACGGACGGCTATCTAGGGCATGAACGGGGAAGGGAACGTCAACAGGGAGAAGGGGAATCCCTAAGGCTAAGCAAAACTTCTTATCAACAAAATTCCCAGCCGCGCCTGAATCTACCAGCGCCTTATGCTGGGAATGAGGTGCTACCTGTGGAAAACGCACAGGTATACAGAAATGTGCAACAGAGAGCTCTGGGTGAGTGGGGCGCCTACTCACCTGGAAGGACTCCCCAGTGCGGGACCTGTCGTCCTCTCCCCTAGGAGGCCATCCCCAGCACCTAGCCGCGGTGTGTCCTCCCCGACCACAGTTGGTGCAGGAGATGGACCCCCTCGTAAGCCGACCCCTCCTCTCTCTAGCGCCAGCGCCCCCGAGCTCCATGGGGCACGGCTCGGAGGCGCTGGAGGGTGAAATGGACGTACCCCCCTCGGGACGTCTGCGGGTAGCTAGCAGGGTATCCAGCCTGATGGACATGTCGACCAACTGGTCGAACGAGAGGCTGGTGTCCCTACAGGCCAGCTCCCTACGGACGTCCTCGCGTAGACTACATCGGTAGTGATCGATGAGAGCCCGCTCATTCCACCCTGCATCCGCCGCTAGAGTACGGAATTCCAAGGCGAACTCCTGGGCACTCCTCTTCCCCTGCCGGAGGCAGACCAGACGCTCCCCCGCCGCTTTCCCCTCCGGGGGATGGTCAAACACCGCCCTGAAGCGGCGGGAGAACTCGTCGTAGGTGATGGTGTTCGCGTCGATTCTCCTCCACTCTGCGTTGGCCCATTCCAACGCCTTCCCGGAAAGGCAGGAGATCAGGGCGGACACGCTCTCGTGTCCCGAGGGCGCCGGGTGCACGGTGGCCAGGTAAAGCTCCACCTGGAGAAGGAATCCCTGACACCCGGCCGCGGTCCCATCGTAGGCCCTCGGGAGCGAGAGCCGAACTCCTCTGGGTTCCGGAGCGGGAATGGGCTGACCTGCCGATGGTGGGGGCAGGGAGGATGGCGGTGGAGGAGTCCCTCGGGTCTCCCAGCCTCGGATGGTGGTGATCACCTCCTGCAGTGCGGACCCCATCCGCAGGATCTGGTCATTTTGTTCGCGGATCCTGTCCTCCAACGTCGCCTGTGCTGCTGCGGCTCCTGCTGACTCCATCGAGTATGGTGTGTGATTCTGTCAGTGTAGCTGTAGGTGGGTGTGGTGGTGGAATCAGGCGCAGGACGCACAAAGTAAGTCCAAAAGACTTTAGTTGTTTGGCAACAAAACACAGCACGAAAACAAATGCCCTGAGGCGAGAAACTCCGCACACAGGCGAAATAAAGCGGGCGCACAAAATACGTGCGACAAAATACTCCAAAAACACAGAATGGAGAGCAGCTCAACCGAGCAAACTGTACAATACAAAAGCTAAGCGCACGACAGTAAAACAATCACACACAACACTAGACAAACACAACGAGAACTTATAGGACACTAATTACACTAAACGATAACAGGTGTAACAACAATCAGACAAAAGCAAACGAACATTGAAACATGCAACGGTGGCAGCTAGTATTCCGGAGACAACGAACGCCGAAGCCTGCCCGAGCAAGGAAGAGAGGCAGCCTCAGCCGAAACCGTGACAGTGTGTGTGTGTAAATTATGTATGTCTATAGGTTTCCCCAACTGGTGGTTTTATTTGGCCCCCCAAGTTTTCAGAGAAAAATTAATAAATAAATAAAGTGTATTTTTTTTACAAAACTTTCATTGCTGGACATAACAGACTGTAAAAACACCAGGAAATCAGCTCCAAGTGATTTTAACTTAAGAACTCTGTTCCCAAGTAGTCCCACGCATACAGTGAGGGAAAAAAGTATTTGATCCCCTGCTGATTTTGTACGTTTGCCCACTGACAAAGAAATGATCAGTCTATAATTTTAATGGTAGGTTTATTTGAACAGTGAGAGACAGAATAACAACAAAAAATCCATAAAAACGCATGTAAAAAATGTTATAAATTGATTTGCATTTTAATGAAGGAAATAAGTATTTGACCCCCTCTCAATCAGAAAGATTTCTGGCTCCCAGGTGTCTTTTATACAGGTAACGAGCTGAGATTAGGAGCACACTCTTAAAGGGAGTGTTCCTAATCTCAGTTTGTTACCTGTATAAAAGACACCTGTCCACAGAAGCAATCAATCAATCAGATTCCAAACTCTCCACCATGGCCAAGACCAAAGAGCTCACCAAGGATGTCAGGGACAAGATTGTAGACCTACACAAGAATGGAATGGGCTACAAGACCATCGCCAAGCAGCTTAGTGAGAAGGTAACAACAGTTGGTGCGATTATTCGCAAATGGAAGAATCACAAAATAACTGTCAATCTGGCATGGGGCATGGGGCTCCATGCAAGATCTCACCTCGTGGCGTTGCAATGATCATGAGAACGGTGAAGAATCAGCCCAGAACTACACGGGAGGATCTTGTCAATGATCTCAAGGCAGCTGGGACCATAGTCACCAAGAAAACAATTGGTAACACACTACGCCGTGAAGGACTGAAATCCTGCTGCGCCCGCAAGGTCCCCCTGCTCAAGAAAGCACATATACAGGGCAGTCTGAAGTTTGCCAATGAACATCTGAATGATTCAGAGGAGAACTGGGTGAAAGTGTTGTGGTCAGATGAGACCAAAATCGAGCTCTTTGGCATCAACTCAACTCGCCGTGTTTGGAGGAGGAGGAATGCTGCCTATGACCCCAAGAACACCATCCCCACCGTCAAACATGGAGGTGGAAACATTATGCTTTGGGGTGTTTTTCTGCTAAGGGGACAGGACAACTTCACCGCATCAAAGGGACGATGGACAGGGCCATGTACCGTCAAATCTTGGGTGAGAACCTCCTTCCCTCAGCCAGGGCATTGAAAATGGGTCGTGGATGGGTATTCCAGCATGACAATGACCCATAACACACGGCCAAGGCAACAAAGGAGTGGCTCAAGAAGAGGCACATTAAGGTCCCGGAGTGGCCTAGCCAGTCTCCAGGCCTTAATCCCATAGAAAATCTGTGGAGGGAGCTGAAGGTTCGAGTTGCCAAACGTCAGGCTCGAAACCTTAATGACTTGGAGAAGATCTGTAAAGAGGAGTGGGACAAAATCCCTCCTGAGATGTGTGCAAACCTGGTGGCCAACTACAAGAAACGTCTGACCTCTGTGATTGCCAACAAGGGTTTTGCCACCAAGTACTAAGTAATGTTTTGCAGAGGGGTCAAATACTTATTTCCCTCATTAAAATGCAAATCAATTTATAACATTTTTGACATGCGTTTTTCTGGATTTTGTTGTTGTTATTCTGTCTCTCACTGTTCAAATAAACCTACCATTAAAATTATAGACTGATCATGTCTTTGTCAGTGGGCAAACGTACAAAATCAGTAGGGGATCAAATACGTTTTTTCCCTCACTGTAATAGAGAGACACGTGATCGTATACAAATATAAGCAAGGCTTGAAATGAAATATCTGTTTGGACTTCTTCTGGTCAATTTGCAGTCCACGTCGTCGTCGTCGTCCCTCCCAGCTGCAGTCAGAGCAGGAGATGTTCACCCCTCCTCGTCCAGCTGCAGTCAGAGCAGGAGATGTTCACCCCTCCTCGTCCAGCTGGAGTCAGAGCAGGAGATGTTCACCCCTCCTCGTCCAGCTGCAGTCAGAGCAGGAGATGTTCACCCCTCCTCGTCCAGCTGCAGTCAGAGCAGGAGATGTTCACCCCTCCTCGTCCAGCTGCAGTCAGAGCAGGAGATGTTCACCCCTCCTCGTCCAGCTGCAGTCAGAGCAGAAGATGTTCACCCCACCTCGTCCAGCTGCAGTCAGAGCAGGAGATGTTCACCCCTCCTCGTCCAGCTGCAGTCAGAGCAGGAGATGTTCACCCCTCCTCGTCCAGCTGCAGTCAGAGCAGGAGATGTTCACCCCTCCTCGTCCAGCTGCAGTCAGAGCAGGAGATGTTCACCCCTCCTCGTCCAGCTGCAGTCAGAGCAGGAGATGTTCATCCCTCCTCGTCCAGCTGCAGTCAGAGCAGGAGATGTTCACCCCTCCTCGTCCAGCTGCAGTCAGAGCAGGAGATGTTCACCCCTCCTCGTCCAGCTGCAGTCAGCGTAGGAGATGTTCACCCCTCCTCGTCCAGCTGCAGTCAGCGCAGGAGATGTTCACCCCTCCTCGTCCAGCTGCAGTCAGCGCAGGAGATGTTCACCCCTCCTCGTCCAGCTGCAGTCAGCGCAGGAGATGTTCACCCCTCCTCGTCCAGCTGCAGTCAACGCAGGAGATGTTCACCCCTCGTCCAGCTGCAGTCAGCGCAGGAGATGTTCACCCCTCCTCGTCCAGCTGCAGTCAGCGCAGGAGATGTTCACCCCTCCTCGTCCAGCTGCAGTCAGCGCAGGAGATGTTCACCCCTCCTCGTCCAGACTGCAAATGAATCGCGCATGCGGGAAGCCGCCGCTGGCTGATCCTGCCCTGGCTTACATTCAGGGCGGGATGTAAATGTAGGGCGTTTTTTACTCACTACATCGCATTGGTCAGTGCGCGAAACTGGGCACAGTGCGCAGTTTGACTAGGCTACTAATCTTATGTTGCCTGGGGCTGTGTGGCATGCAAAATTACTTGTAGATCAATGACTGTCAACACAGTAACATGCAATTCCACGCTGAAGGAGAGGACGCATCGGTTGACTTAAAAGATTAGAGGTATTTTCGGAAGGTTGAAAGAATGTAATATGAGCAAAACATTTTAGTGAATAGGCGATTCATAACATTTGAATCGATATTCTGACCGATGCATGCTACCTACATTTTGTTTGGGGTCCGCGGACCGATGCACTTGTATCTTAGACATTTGAATCGGGGACCGATGCATATCGGTGAATCATTACATCCCTAGTAGAGAGCATACTTGATTACTCTATTGGTATCAGTGCAGGTAGGAAGAGCACTTCACAACACTATAGATACAAGGCAATCAATACCTCATTTACAGTAAGCATGTTCATTCTTGTTTCTTTGTCTAGCCTTTGTCTCTTCACAACAAGTCACACATTCTGATATACAGTTCAATTTACACACTTCATATACTTGTCAAACCTTTTTTTTTCTTCTATAAAAGCAATGTTTCCCAATCAAGCTAATCGTGCACAATTCAAGATTGAGTTCATATGTACAGTTGAAGTTGAAGAGGGACTAAACACCTCCCTCTGCAACTGGATCCTGGACTTCCTGATGGGCCGCCCCCAGGTGGTAACAACACATCTGCCACACTGATCCTCAACACGGGGCCCCCTCAGGGGTGCGTGCTCAGTCCCCTCCTGTACTCCCTGTTCACCCATGACTGCATGGCCAGGCACGACTCCAACACCATCATTAAGTTTGCCGACGACACAACAGTGGTAGGCCTGATCACCGACAACGATGAGACAGCCTATAGGGAGGAGGTCCGAGACCTGGCCGTGTGGTGCCAGGATAACAACCTCTCCCTCAACGTGACCAAGACAAAGGAGATGATTGTGGACTACAGGAAAAAAAAGAGGACTAAGCACGCCCCCATTCTCATCGACGGGGCTGTAGTGGAACAGGTTTAGAGCTTCAAGTTCCTTGGTGTCCACATCACCAACAAACTATCATGGTCCAAACACACCAAGACAGCCATGAAGAGGGCACGACAAAACCTATTCCCCCTCAGGAGACTGAAAAGATTTGGCATGGGTCCTCAGATCCTCAAAAATCTCTACAGCTGCACCATCGAGAGCATCCTGACTGGTTGCATCACCGCCTGGTATGGCAACTGCTCGGCCTCCGACTGCAAGGCACTACAGAGGGTAGTGCGTACGGCCCAGTACATCACTGGGGTCAAGCTTCCTGCCATCCAGGACCTCTATACCAGGCGGTGTCAGAGGAAGGCCCTCAAAATTGTCAAAGACTCCAGCCACTCTAGTCATAGACTGTTCTCTCTGCTACCGCACGGCAAGCGGTACCGGAGTGCCAAGTCTAAGTCCAAAAGACTTCTCAACAGCTTCTACCCCCAGGCCATAAGACTCCTGAACAGCTAATCATGGCTACCAAGACTATTTGCACTGCCCCCCCACCCCCACCCCCCACCACATATTTTTATGCTGCTGCTACTCTGTTAATTATTTATGCATAGTCACTTTAACTCTACCCACATGTACATATTACTTCAACTACCTCAACTAGCCGGTGCCCCCGCACATTGACTCTGCACCGGTACCCCACTGTATATATAGCCTCCCTACTGTTATTTTATTTTACTTCTGCTCTTTTTTTCTCAACACTTTTTTTATTTTATTTACATTTGTTATTTTAAAAAATGCACTGTTGGTTAAGGGCTGTAAGTAAGCATTTCACTGTAATGTCTGCACTTGTTGTATTCGGCGCAAGTGGCCAATACAATGTGATTTGATTTGATTTGACTTAGGTTGGAGTCATTAAAACTTGTTTTTCAACCACTCCACAAATGTGTTGTTAACAAACTATAGTTTTGGCAAGTCGGTTAGGACATCTACTTTGTGCATGACACAAGTAATTTTTCCAACAATTGTTTACAGACAGATTATTTCACTTATAATTGACTGAATCATAATTCCAGTGGGTCAGAAGTTTACATACACTAAATTGACTGTGTCTTTAAACAGCTTGGAAAATTCCAGAAAATGATGTCATGGCTTTAGAAGCTTCTGATAGGCTAATTGACATCATTTGAGTCAAATGGAGGTGTACCTGTGGATGTATTTCAAGGCATACCTTCATACTCAGTGCCTCTTTGCTTGACATCATGGGAAAATCAAAAGAAATCACCCAAGACCTCAGAAAAAAAAATTGTAGACCTCCACAAGTATGGTTCATCCTTAGGAGCAATTTCCAAACGCCTGAAGGTACCACGTTCATCTGTACACACAATAGTACGCGAGTATAAACACCATGGGACCACGCAGCCGTCATACCGCTCAGGAAGGCGACGCGTTCTGTCTCCTAGAGATGAACGTACTTTGATGCGAAAAGTGCAAATCAATCCCAGAACAACAGCAAAGGACCTTGTGAAGATGCTGGAGGAAACAGGTACAAAAGTATCTATATCCACAGTAAAACAAGTCCTATATCAACATAACCTGAAAGGCCGCTCAACAAGGAAGAAGCCACTGCTCCAAAACCACCATAAAAAGCCAGACTACAGTTTGCAACTGCACATGGGGACAAAGAACGTACTTTTTCGAGAAATGTCCTCTGGTCTGATGAAAAAAAATAGAACAGTTTGGCCATAATGACCATCGTTATGTTTGGAGGAAAAAGGGGGTTGCTTGCAAGCCGATGAACACCACCCGAACCGTGAAGCACGGGGATGGCAGCATCATGCTGTGGGGGTGCTTTGCTGCAGGAGGGACTGGTGCACTTCACAAAATAGATGGCATCATGAGGAAGGAAAATTATGTGGATATATTGAAGCAACACCTCAAGACATAATTCAGGAAGTTAAAGCTGGTCTTCCAAATGGACAACGACCCCAAGCATACTTCCAAAGTTGTGGCAAATTGGCTTAAGGACAACAAAGTCAAGGTATTGAAGTGGCCATCATAAAGCCCTGACCTCAATCCTATAGAAAATGTGTGGGCAGAACTGAAAAAGCGTGTGCGAGCAAGGAGGCCTACAAACCTGACTCAGTTAAACCAGCTCTGTCAGGAGGAATGGGCCAACATTCACTCAACTTATTGTGGGAAGCTTGTGGAAGGCTACCTGAAACATTGGACCCAAGTTAAACAATTTAAAGGCAATGCTACCAAATACTAATTGAGTGTATGTAAACTTCTGACCCACTGGGAATGTGATGAAAGAAATAAAAGCTGAAATAAATAATTCTCTCTACTATTATTCTGACATTTCACATTCTTAAAATAAAGTGGTGATCCTAACTGACCTAAAACAGGGAATTTGTACTAGGATTAAATGTCAGGAATTGTGAAAAACTGAGTTTAAATGTATTTGGCTAAGGTGTATGGAAACTTCTGACTTCAACTGTATATTTACAAAATATTAGAGCACCACCTTGTGGTGAAATGGGTGTATTAACGCATCAGGTAGTGGCTCAAACTTACTCAACAAAATTAGTATCAAATGAATAATTTTATTGCATCACTTCATTTGATCATTTCAGCCCAGGGACAGCCATACAGGGACAATAAAGATCAGTAACAGACAGGTAAATATGCAGGTAGAAAATACAGGTAAAAGTAATCGAATTCTGACCAAAAAACATTTCTGAAGCTAATGTACACACTACTTTTGAAGAATCTACATACAGTACCAGTCAAAAGTTTGGACACACCTACTCATTCAAGGGTTTCTCTTTATTTTTCTACATTGTAGAATAATAGTGAAGACATCAAAACTATGAAATAACACATATGGAATCATGTAGTAACCAAAAAAGTGTTAAACAAATCAAAATATATTTTATATTTGAGATTATTCAAAGTAGCCACCCTTTGCCTTGATGACAGCTTTGCACACTCTTGGCATTCTCTCAACCAGCTTCATGAGGAATGCTTTTCCAACAGTCTTGAAGGTGTTCCCACATATGCTGAGCACTTGTTGACTGGTACTGTATGTTAAAGACTGTTTATTAAAAGTAGATGAAATCATTGACTGAATAGTTAAGCTACTGGATGATATCTTAGACCTAAAGGACAGAGAAGGATTCTGGAACTTTAGGACAACCAACCACACTCAAGAAACACAAAGAAGTTCAAGAACATTATTCAAGGGAATGCAGTTGAAGGCAAGAATGAGAGAACCTAAAATACACTACAAAGAAAAAAAGTTGATTATAACCCATTGTATATCACAACTTTACTCTTCAGAATATTGCAGCAGAATGTAAACACAGATGTTTGTTTACATGGTTTATGGATGCTATTCCCAGTATAGAATAGGGAATAACAGACTAATAAATGTATTTGAATACAGTCAGGGATGTTGTATGTTTACAAAGCGAGCCACATCATTTAGTCTCTATCAACCTTTAACCATCTGTTATAATTAAATATGGACAAATAAACACGTATAACTCTACCACAGAGTTAAATTAAGATAAGTCATGAATGTTCTTAATTTGCAGAAAACAAATAAAGTTCATTTAAACCATACAGTATAATACACAGATCCCTGTTTTACAATATGGCTTTTAAATTTTTCGGTCTCTTCCTCCATCCAAATTACATCATTCAATGTACAATTCACAGTTCAAATGTACATTATAACCATCTTGTGCTCTTCAAAGTATTTTTCACATGAAATGCATTTTCTCACATTTAGGGCCAGGAGTTTTTCCTGAGCATGATCTCATCACAACAGGAAAAACTCCTGGCCCTACTCATTTTAAATAGAAAAAGTATAACCTATAGGTTTTTCCAAATGACTGGGTTCCTTCTGTTCAGGTCAGGCTACCACATAAACCTCTGTACAGCCGGACTATTTGGCCATTGAAAAGTCTTGTTGACGAAGATGTAGAGCGTGGCTGCGTTGACGGCTGTATATAGCAGGAACTCCAGCACCAGCCTGGTGAGGGTGGGCAGGGGCATGTGGAGGCGGTAGAGCAGGTACGGAACAATAAAGTACCTGAACTCTAGCAGCTTCTGAGGCACTGTGGCCGCCAGCAGACACACCAGGAACGCCAGGCTCCAGAACAGAGACCGGGACTTCAGAGTGTCCATGAAGTTCCACGCTGCAAACACGTATGCCGGGATGAGGGCAAAACGCACCGCCTCGTGCTTCTGGAAAATCCTCTTCCACACGTAGAAGGGGAAGTGTCTGTTGTCGGCCAGGAGGTACTTGTGGACGAAGGTGAACTTCCACACTAGGAGCAGGCAGAGTCCTGTAACCAGTAAGTAGAGCAGTGGCTGCTTCTTGAGGGTCTGGAGGAAGCGGAGAGCTCGGTGGTAGCACAGCGACGTGGGGATGGAGAAGAAGAGGGCAAAGGAGAAGAAGTAGAAGAGCTGAGGGAAGTTGAGACAGGCCTCGTGACTGGTTCTGTCCCCGACTACGATCCCATCATTCAACACGATGAACACGATAAAACCCACGGCAACAAGAATGTACGGCCACACCACTAGCATCACAGCCTTCATGTGATTGGCTGTGGTCAGAAATTCCAACAGGAAACGCATCACTCTCTTCACCCCGCTTACGGAGAAAGGTATCTGACAGGGCGACTTGTCGTCCTTCTTCTTCGACTGTTCCGTCCTCCAGGTTTCGTCCATCTTGTTGGCCACCACCGTGCCGGCGCAGAACACCACCCAGATTATGTTGGTCTGGCGGAAGAATATGGCGAAGACGCCGAGGAGTGCCGAGGCTTTGTGACAGCCGTACAGGGTCATGAGGTACGTGAAGAGGATGAAGAAAGTAGATCCGGCATCTGTGTAGTAGAGGAAGTTGAAGAAGTAGAGCACAGGGAAGGTGGACAGGGACAGGGCTGAGAGAACTCTGCGGGAGGCAGTCTTAGTCTGAAAGAGAAACCATGGTTGTTATGACTAACAAAAGGAATGCAATTGAAGCTTTAAAGGCATTCAATCATTTTTTCAAGGTCTTTTCATTTATAGCAACATTATTTGAGGTAGGTGAGTAAAAGTTGGACTGGAGCAAAAGCCTGCACAGTGCACACACTGCAGCTTTCCAGAACAGGAGCTGGCCACCCTTGGGGATGTTTTAAATGTAATAACATTAAATAACATTATTACCTTCTCTTTAAGGTGGAGCTTGCAGATGATAAGATAGAGCAGGTAGAGGATGCCACAGTTGAAGAGGAGGTTGATGAAGCGCAGCATCGCTGTAGAACACACTACCTTCCCTGAGAGGTCCACTAGCCACACTACTGGCTTGATCACACCTACTGACGCCAGGTACAGGCCAGGAAGCGTGGTGATCATTGGGTCCCACTGGAACAACAAAGAGAAAGGAAAAATATCCCATTAAAGAGCCTCTACTACAGCATTGAACTTAAAAGGGTTATTGTTATTCAAGCTAGAGACAGATGCCAAATGGTTGATACATATAGGGCTATATACCACTGCAGAAGTACAATGCTTTTCAGGATTCAGGCATATTATCCACTATAATGACTAGCGAGAGTCTGATCTGTCTGTGTTCATCGTCACAGATGGCTTAGTTAAGGGTTAAAAGGTCTAGCTAGCAATCTGTCACATTATTCCAAGGACAAGCGTTAATCCGACAAGCAACAATGTAACAAAATCAAGGAAATGACAATGACATAGCAAAACGATACCTCGTTGAATTTCCCGTAGCAGTATTTCTGAGCTTGTCGGACGTGAAATATTTCGTCCATGTAGGGCTCCCTTTGCTCCCGAGTTATTTTGGAGAACAGGAGACATGAAACCAAAAAGTTGGTGCTGCAGAGAGCAGTGAAAATGTACCCTTCGAATTTCTCCATCTTCACCTACGAATTCCGAACTAACGCGGAAATCAATCTAAAATTAGATACTTATATATGGTGTACACTACATACGACTGTATATTTATTGAAATAACATTACAATAAATATACAGATCTTTCCATTTAGCTAAAACGAAAACGGAAGAGTTTAGATTTTTTGACAGCTTGCTGGTCCGTCAGTGAAAGGTAGTCCGTACGGAAGCTGTTTTAAAATTCTGAGTTCCTATCAGTATCATTTCACAAATTATTGAATTGCTTCTCTGTTGTACAATCATTTTAAAAATGCGAGCATATATCTATTATATTTTATTTCATAATATGTATTGACAATTTATAGGTACAGCATAAATATTTATTCTCGTGTAAAACCGGAACCTTTCAGATTATTTGTGTTACTTTGTTTTTGTTCCTTCTGTATTTCATTTTTTTAACCACGTGAGATGGTCTAACAGAAATGTTCGAGTGTTTTTTATCCACAAATTAGTTTTTCTTCAGCTATGTATTCAACTCAGGAATTGGAACTCTTTCCTGATCGTACTGTAACTCAGTTGCTATTCAAAGATGTCAAAAACGCCGCAGAATTGAGGAAAAATGCCATGGAAGGAAAGATTAATGGTGCCTTGATAAACCCGTCTATGGTGAGACAATGTTGCTAGCTAGTTAGACATGTTGGTTTGATATAATGTATGAATGCTTGACTGAAGTTGATGCAATGTTCCACAAACTGATGATTTGAAATGTTTGCAGATAGTGAACCCGTTCCAAGTGTTAGTGGCAGCAAACAAGGCAGTTCATTTACATAGAACTGGAAAAATGAAGACAAGGAGCTTATATTCCGAAATCATCTACAACCTTTCACCCACTAATAATGTAAGTAGGCTCTAAAAGTATCACACACACATTGACACTTCTTTCAAAGTAATATCCCATCCCATTGTCTTTTACACATATTTTCCTTTAGATTTCAGAGGCCTTCAAGAGGTTTGGGATGTCAGACAGTGACAGTGCTGTTCTCATAGTTCTGGTCCATTGCAAAGAGGAGACGCAGCACATGAGTGACATCATTGCCAAGGTGGATGGACAACAGATCCCAGTTGAAGATGTCTCCATGTTGACCGACCCTGCTAAGATCAAAAAGGTTGGTCTTGTTTTTCTTTGTCAGTCTTGTTCTTCCTGGAGTGTTGGGCACACACACACACAAATATACATGCATTGCCTTCAGAAAGTTTTCAGACCCCTTGACTTTTTCCACATTTTGTTACATTACAGCCTGTATTAAATAAATAAAAATCCTCAGCAATCTACACACAATACCCCATATTTACATAAGTATTCAGACCCTTTGCTATGAGACTCGAAATTGAGCTCAGGTACATCCTGTTTCCATTGATCATCCTTGAGCTGTTTCTACAACTTGATTGGAGTCCACCTGTGGTAAATTCAGTTGATTGGACATGATTTGGAAAGGTACACACCTGTCTATATAAGGTCCCACATTTGACAGTGCATGTCAGAGCAAAAACCAAGCTCCGAGACAGGATTGTGTCGAGGCACAGATCTGGGGAAGGGTACCAAAAAATGTATGCAGCATTGATGGTCCCCAAGAACACAGTGGCCTCCATCATTCTTAAATGGAAGAAGTTTAGAACCACCAAGACTCTTCCTAGAGCTGGCCGCCCGGCCAAACTGAGCAATCGGGGGAGAAGGGACTTGGTCAGGGAGGTGACCAAGAACCCGATGGCTCCAGAGTTCCTTTGTGGAGATGGGAGAACCTTCCAGAAGGACAACGATCTCTGCAGCACTCCACCAATCAGGCCTTTATGGTAGAGTGGCGAGACTGAAGCCACTCCTCAGTACAAGGCATATGACAGCCCGCTTGGAGTTTGCCAAAGGCACCTAAATGACTCTCAGACCATGAGAAACAAGATTCTCTGGTCTGATGAAACCAACATGGAACTCTTTGGCCTGAATGCGAAGCGTCACGTCTGGAGGAAACCTGGCAATGTCCCTACGGCGAAGCATGGTGGTGGCAGCATTATGCTGTGGGGATGTTTTTCAGCGGCAGGGACTGCGAGACTAGTCAGGATCGAGGGAAAGATGAACGGAGCAGAGTACAGAGAGATCCTTGATGAAAACCTGCTCCAGAGGGCTCAGGACCTCAGACTGGGGCGAAGGTTCACCTTCCAACAGGGCAACGCAGGAGCGGCTTCGGGACAAGTCTCTGAATGTCCTTGAGTAGCCCAGCCTGAGCCCGGACTTGAACCCGATCGAACATCTCTGGAGAGACCTGAAAATAGCTGTGCAGCGACGCTCCCCATCCAACCTGACAGAGCTTGAGAAGATCTGCAGAGAAGAATGGGAGAAACTCCCCAAATACAGGTGTGCCAAGCTTGTAGCGTCATACCCAAGAAGACTCTCGGCTGTAATCGCTGCCAAAGGTGCTTCAACAAAGTATTGAGTAAAGGGTCTGAATACTTACAGTGGGGAAAAAAAGTATTTAGTCAGCCACCAATTGTGCAAGTTCTCGCACTTAAAAAGATGAGAGGCCTGTAATTTTCATCATAGGTACACGTCAACTATGACAGACAAAATGAGAAAAAAAATTCCAGAAAATCACATTGTAGGATTTTTAATGAATTTATTTGCAAATTATGGTGGAAAATAAGTATTTGGTCAATAACAAAAGTTTCTCAATACTTTGTTATATACCCTCTGTTGGCAATGACACAGGTCAAACGTTTTCTGTAAGTCCTCACAAGGTTTTCACACACTGTTGCTGGTATTTTGGCCCATTCCTCCATGCAGATCTCCTCTAGAGCAGTGATGTTTTGGGGCTGTCGCTGGGCAACACAGACTTTCAACTCCCTCCAAAGATTTTCTATGGGGTTGAGACCTGGAGACTGGCTAGGCCACACCAGGACCTTGAAATGCTTCTTACGAAGCCACTCCTGCGTTGCCCGGGCGGTGTGTTTGGGATCATTGTCATGCTGAAAGACCCAGCCACGTTTCATCTTCAATGCCCTTGCTGATGGAAGGAGGTTTTCACTCAAAATCTCACGATACATGGCCCCATTCATTCTTTCCTTTACACGGATCAGTCGTCCTGGTCCCTTTGCAGAAAAACAGCCCCAAAGCATGATGTTTCCACCCCCATGCTTCACAGTAGGTATGGTGTTCTTTGGATGCAACTCAGCATTCTTTGTCCTCCAAACACGACGAGTTGAGTTTTTACCAAAAAGTTATATTCTGGTTTCTTCTGACCATATGACATTCTCCCAATCCTCTTCTGGATCATCCAAATGCACTCTAGCAAACTTCAGACGGGCCTGGACATGTACTGGCTTAAGCAGGGGGACACGTCTGGCACTGCAGGATTTGAGTCCCTGGCGGTGTAGTGTGTTACTGATGGTAGGCTTTGTTACTTTGGTCCCAGCTCTCTGCAGGTCATTCACTAGGTCCCCCCGTGTGGTTCTGGGATTTTTGCTCACCGTTCTTGTGATCATTTTGACCCCACGGGGTGAGATCTTGCGTGGAGCCCCAGATCGAGGGAGATTATCAGTGGTCTTGTATGTCTTCCATTTCCTAATAATTGCTCCCACAGTTGATTTCTTCAAACCAAGCTGCTTACCTATTGCAGATTCAGTCTTCCCAGCCTGGTGCAGGTCTACAATTTTGTTTCTGGTGTCCTTTGACAGCTCTTTGGTCTTGGCCATAGTGGAGTTTGGAGTGTGACTGTTTGAGGTTGTGGACAGGTATCTTTTATACTGATAACAAGTTCAAACAGGTGCCATTAATACAGGTAACGAGTGGAGGACAGAGGAGCCTCTTAAAGAAGAAGTTACAGGTCTGTGAGAGCCAGAAATCTTGTTTGTTTGTAGGTGACCAAATACTTATTTTCCACCATAATTTGCAAATAAATTCATTAGAAATCCTACAATGTGATTTTCAGGATTATTTTTTCTCAATTTGTCTGTCATAGTTGATGTGTACCTATGATGAAAATTACAGGCCTCTCTCATCTTTTTAAGTGGGAGAACTTGCACAATTGGTGGCTGACTAAATACTTTTTTTCCCACTATACGTAAATGTGATATTTCTGGGGGTTTTAAAATATAAATGAGCAAACATTTCTAAAACCTGTTTCTGTTTTGTCATTATTGGGTATTGTTTGTAGATTGATGAGGGAAAAAAACAATTTAATCAATTTTAGAATAATGCTGTAACATTAAAACAGAAGCTCATGCCTTGCTTTACTGTAGGTTACACAACAACATTAGGAATTATATTTTTCGTCAACTGCCAAGCCATAATAAACATTTTAATGTTCTAGATGAAAATAATAAATTGTGCGATTCTATCAGGTAACAATAATGTAAATGTCTGCACCAAAGCCTGCCACCTTATCTTCCAACGGAGACGTTTCTTTTTAAGGATCTAAATGTCCTTTTATCTACTGCATCTGCATACATGTTTATAGATTACGTAATATATAATAACTGATACCAATAATGTATAGATGATGTAATGTATTATGACTCCAAATGAAATATTGTACCATGTTTGACTATGACTGCTTTTAGTGTCTCAACTCTCTTTGACTAGTCCACAATGTGGTTTTTAAAATATGTATTTTGTACTGTCAACTATTGTATCATTGTGGAGTGACACTTTAATGAATGTTTCTAACTCTAACTCAACATGCTCGTGTTTTTTTTTTCTCCAGCTGTACAAAACCACACCCCAGGAGGATATGTGTCTACTGGATGCTGTTGTCTGCAGGATGGCAACCAAAGATGTCATGTAGCTCAGCAAGAAGACATGGCAGCAAATGGAACCATTCATGTTATATCATTTTTTGTTGTTGAGCTTTTCATATTGATGTTTGTTGCACAATTACATTTGACATTTTAGTCATTTAGCAGACACTCTTATCCAGAGCGAATTACAGTTAGCGAGTGCATACATTTTCATACTTTTGTCATAAAACAAATGTTTTCCTCCTTGAATATGTTAATAAACATGTTTTTTTACATGACTGTTCATTTACACATCAGCAATGTTGAGTCTGGTTAGAAAATGACAGATGTGTAAAAAGTGGGAGGACCAAAATGGGCTAGTGTCTATAGCTAGGTTCCCATCCAATTGGCTACAGATTTTCATGCAAATATTCTAAAATCTGCATAAAACACATTTCCCCACCAGAGATGTTTTATCAAATCAAATTGACTTGTTGTGGATAAAAGGCTGAGCGTGATGATGTAGTGCACATAAAAATTACTTTTGCGTTTAAAGTCCCATGTACCGAATAAAATACATGTAAATGGTTTGCCATCGCATTTTCAACTCAACTGATGGTTTTGTCACACAAAATTGCGTTATATAGCGAATGTGCCCACCATGGTGCCTTGGCATGTGCGCTCTAGCCCACAGCTCGCAGATACAGTGCGGGTATTGCCTACATGATGAGATTATTCTGGACAAATGAGCAAAATTATTTGTCAGATGGCAGCCAAGCATCAATCATCATGTCACCAGAATAAGACCCTCGATATTTATTGGAAAGGAGCATCAATCTCATCACCGTGCACTTTCACAACCCTGTGAAGTTCATCATAATTGATTTCATCTGTAGCCTAACACCTCGATCACACCGACAGTGTTTATTCATTTTGGTACACCAGAAATAAATTCATTTCCAATGGAACGCTGCATTTGCCTTACAGCATTGTGTTGCAGAGGCAGTTGCAGTCCGTTCTGTGTGGTGCATACGTTGGATTTATCGTACGTATGCGTCAAACTGTATGGGTAGACAGCTTGACAGAAATGGTAGCAGAAGGTGAATGACGCTATAGGTGTGATCGAGGCGTCTAACCAGCGTTCCATTGGAAATGAATATACACTGCTCAAAAAAATTAAACACTTAAACAACACAATGTAACTCCAAGTCAATCACACTTCTGTGAAATCAAACTGTCCACTTAGGAGGCAACACTGATATACAATACATTTCACATGCTGTTGTGCAAATGGAATAGACAACAGGTGGAAATTATAGGCAATTAGCAAGACACCCCCAATAAAGAAGTGGTTCTGCAGGTGATGACCACAGACCACTTCTCAGTTCCTATGCTTCCTGGCTGATGTTTTGGTCACTTTTGAATGCTGGCGGTGCTTTCACTCTAGTGGTAGCATGAGACGGAGTCTACAACCCACACAAGTGGCTCAAGTAGTGCAGCTCATCCAGGATGGCACATCAATGCGAGCTGTGGCAAGAAGGTTTGCTGTGTCTGTCAGCGTAGTGTCCAGAGCATGGAGGCACTACCAGGAGACAGGCCAGTACATCAGGAGACGTGGAGGAGACCGTAGGAGGGCAACAACCCAGCAGCAGGACCGCTACCTCCGCCTTTGTGCAAGGAGGAGCAGGAGGAGCACTGCCAGAGCCCTGCAAAATGACCTCCAGCAGGCCACAAATGTGCATGTGTCTGCTCAAACGGTCAGAAACAGACTCCATGAGGGTGGTATGAGGGCCCGACGTCCACAGGTGGGGGTTGTGCTTACAGCCCAACACCGTGCAGGACGTTTGGCATTTGCCAGAGAACACCAAGATTGGCAAATTCGCCACTGGCGCCCTGTGCTCTTCACAGATGAAAGCAGGTTCACACTGAGCACATGACAGACGTGACAGAGTCTGGAGACGCCGTGGAGAACATTCTGCTGCCTGCAGCATCCTCCAGCATGACCGGTTTGGCGGTGGGTCAGTCATGGTGTGGGGTGGCATTTCTTTGGGGGGCCGCACAGCCCTCCATGTGCTCGCCAGAGGTAGCCTGACTGCCATTAGGTACCGAGATGAGATCCTCAGACCCCTTGTGAGACCATATGCTGGTGCGGTTGGCCCTGGGTTCCTCCTAATGCAAGACAATGCTAGACCTCATGTGGCTGGAGTGTGTCAGCAGTTCCTGCAAGAGGAAGGCATTGATGCTATGGACCGCCCGTTCCCCAGACCTGAATCCAATTAAGCACATCTGGGACATCATGTCTCGCTCCATCCACCAACGCCACGTTGCACCACAGACTGTCCAGGAGTTGGCGGATGCTTTAGTCCAGGTCTGGGAGGAGATCCCTCAGGAGACCATGCGCCACCTCATCAGGAGCATGCCCAGGCGTTGTAGGGAGGTCATACAGGCACGTGGAGGCCACACACACTACTGAGCCTCATTTTGACTTGTTTTAAGGACATTACATCAAAGTTGGATCAGCCTGTAGTGTGGTTTTCCACTTTAATTTTGAGGGTGACTCCAAATCCAGACCTCCATGGGCTGATACATTTGATTTCCATTGATAATTTTTGTGTGATTTTGTTGTCAGCACATTCAACTATGTAAAGAAAAAAGTATTTAATAAGAGTATTTCATTTATTCAGATCTAGGATGTGTTGTTTAAGTGTTCCCTTTATTTTTTTGAGCAGTGTACTTCTGGTGTACCAAAATGCAATGATGCTGTTATGCCTCGATCACACCTACAGTGTCATTGCGCAAAATGGTACGCTGCATCATCTGGATATGTATGCAACAAAAGTTAAACATTCACCTTCTACTATCATTTCTGTCAAGCCGTCTGCACATACAGTTTGACGCATATGTTCGATAAATCTAACGTATGCACCACACAGAACCCACTGCAACTGCCTCTGCAACGCAATGCTGCAAGGCAAACGCAGTGTTCCATTGGAAATGAATATACTTCTGGTTTACCAAAATGCAATGGCGCTGTCGGTGTGATCGAGGTGTAAGCCATGGCAGAGTGCCTCAAGACGGTTGAAAAACAAAGACATCCAAATTTACTACATAAAACATTGAGACAATAATGACATAAGTAGCCTATGCTTTGGTTATTTCTAGTTTTGAGATTATTTATCAAATATGGCTTACTGTACAGTATTGTCACGATCGTCGTAATGAGTGGACCAAGGCGCAGCGTGAAATGCGTACATCTTTTATTGAGTACTATACAATAACAAAACAACAAAACGAAACGTGAAGTCCTCGGTCATAAACACAAACCTACACGGAACAAGATCCCACAAATGACAAGTGCACAACAGGCTGCTTAAGTATGGTTCCCAATCAGAGACAACAAGACACAGCTGCCTCCGATTGGGAACCACCCCGGCCAACACAGAAACACACGATCTAGAAAAGAACACATAGAAAACAAAACATAGACACTACACATATAAACTAACACCCTGGCTCAACATATAAGAGTCCCCAGAGCCAGGGCGTGACACGTATGATGCAATGTATTTACAGTCAGTACATTTGATGAAAAACAGCTTGTCCTATTAAATACACAAATAATCCACCCCATTGTGTAACTAACTCGCTCTTGAAATAGCCCTTTCATTCATCACATTGATCCAGTGGGGAACAGTCCTGTCCTGTGTGTCCTGTCCTCTCTGCCGGCTTGGGAACTCAGAGGAAATGGTGCTCCTTGAGTTGCAGCAGTGTGACAGGCACTGTGGTACATCATCATTAATCAATGTTCTCATGTTCCTTCGTCACAGTTTAGGTTGGGGATTTATTAAATCCCCCTTTTGTCTTACAGGGATCTGTCGGTGTCACCACTCACCGACATTCTTTGTTTTGCAACTTGAATCATGCTGAAAATGTTTGAAGCTGATGTAACACTTACGAATCTTTGATGATACAGTTGTTATTGAGTTAACTCAAAGATAGCAAGGCATCTATGTCTTGTCCTGGGTCCATATATGCCACAGCACAATAATGATAATGATAATCATAGACATAACTACTGCAGCTGTCACAACTTCTTGTATGTACTTGGTCTGATATAGTCGTTTCTTCGCTGGTACCCTCTTATCATTTTGCCTTCTAGCACGAAGGGGCAGGATCCTAGTGACAAGAACACAAATGAATTATCAGAAACTATATCACAGAACTACTTTATAGAATATGATATATATATAAAAAATTATGCTGTGCATTTAATTACTCAAATACTGCAAATGCAAATATATAATCATAATTCTATTAAATATATCTGAACATACTGTACAATAGTTGTAATACCTCATATGAGCAGAATAGACATCAAACAACACAATCCCACCTTCTGGTAGAGTTCATCCTCTCCTCAAAATAAAAAACAATCACTTCAGTGTCTAAGTTCTTCATCTGGGATCCCTCGTGGTCCAGTATGATATGATTCCCCTCCAACCATCTACAGTCTGTCCAGTGTCTCCAGTCCCATAGCTGTGTGTGTTACAGAAGCCCCATTTCTACCTGGTGCTAACATGTGTCCTTTGTCCTGATTGTGCCCACATTTGTAGACAAGTGTAGACAATCAAAATACACATTGGAAACTGATTGTAATCAGCTATTTCTGGCCATGTCTAGACTTGACAGTTAATGCAGTTTTTGTATTCTGATAATGGAATTACAAACACATCATGCATCTACACCTACATTTAAATGTGTCTGCCTTGTCCACATTGTGTCTGGAATCGGATTCCCTTTTGCCGCGCTATATTCAAATGCCAGTAAGCATTGCGAACGGTGGCATAGGCAAAATATGAGGTGGCATAGGCAAAATTGTATAATAACAGAACAACATGGCAGTAGCCATTGTTATTATTTATTATAACCATCTATAACACTCTAGCCAAACAAAAATTTGTTTTTTTAAATATAAGACAGCTTGCTAGCATTTATGAGGCCAGCAAAGACATTCCTCACACGATACCCACTGAGCAAAAACTGTTTGAATCAACGTTGTTTCCACCTCCTTTCAACCCCAAAATGCAATGTGATGATGTTGAATCAACGTGAAAAACTGATTGGATTTGCAAAAAGTAATCAAAGTAAGGTAATTTCGTATTTGTTTTACCCAACTTTTAACCTAAATCCAATGATAGGGTGACATTTTTGTTTGATTTCACGTTGAATTCACGTTAGTTGACAACTCAACCAAATGTAAATCAAAACTAGACTTTGAACTGACGTCTGTGCCCAGTGGGTAGGAACGTATTTGCTCTACAATGTTATAGTAAAAAGTTGCCTCACTCCCAAAATACACGTTTCTGAAGACTTGCGGCGGGAATGCTGATGACATTGCACACTGTATGCACTTTAGGTAGCCTGATTGTATCCAGACTGAGGAGAAAGCCACACACAATGCGTCCCCGACCTCCTGAGGGGGTCAGCCTGATCTGAACACAATCAGACCTCAATGCGGACCTTTGTACATCTAGACGGCTGCTTTTATACAGGCAGCCCAGTTATGATATTATTTTCACTAATTAGTCTTTTGACCAATCAGGTCAGCTCTGAATAAGATCTGATATGAAAATATCTGATATGATTGGTCAAAAGACCAATTAGTAGGAAAAATATTGGGCTGCCTGTGTAAACGCAGCCAACTTGTTTTTTCAATGCAATCATTGTATTCTGATAGCAGAAGTCACATCTAAGTATTGAGTGTAGTTATGCCCTTTAACCACCTCAAGAGGTAGTCAGACACACATTCTATCTGGTCGTCCCTAGTTAACACAGCCACAAAGTCATATTTATGGCTAAACCTTGCCCATTTCTACAATTTACCTTCATACAATTAGAATTTCAACCTAAACCTAACCTTAACCCTAACCTTACCCACACTGCTAACGTTATGGCTAACCTTAAATTAAGACCAAAAAGCTCATTTATGTAGCCAATTTTTACTTTGTGGCTGGGAAATCTGACTTTGTGGCTGTGTTAACTAGTGACGACCATTGTATCTGGATATCTTACAAGTGTCAACAGATATAGAGGGTGAAACCATTTAATTTTAATTCATCATTATAGCACCCAGTAAAATGATTGACAATTGACACCACTGACTCAAGGCATCAATAATTGTCACATGTTAAAATGACAGAACTTGATCAGATAGTAATTGGATCAGCTTGATCGGATAATGAAAACCACATGTTAGCACAAGGTGTAAACGAGGCTAGTGAGAAGGGGTGTTGCTGTCTGGAGATCAGGGTAGTGTGCCAAAACACTGAGACCTAGATCTCAAGCTCTAGGACATAACAATCATGATGTACAGTGCATTCGGAAAGTATTCAGACCCCTTGACTTTTTCCACATTTTGTTACATTGCAGCCTTATTCTAAAATTGATTAAATTATTTTTTCCCTCATCAATCTATACACAATACCCCATAATGACAAAGCAAAAACAGGTTTTTAGAAATGTTTGCTCATTTATATTCTAAAAAACCCAGAAATATTACATTTACGTAAGTATTCAGACCCTTTACTCAGTACTTTGTTGAAGCACCTTTGGCAGCGATTACAGCCTCAAGTCTTCTTGGGTATGACGATACAAGCTTGGCACACCTGTATTTGGGGAGTTTCTCCCATTCTTCTCTGCATATCCTCTATCAGGTTGGATGGGGAGCTGCACATCTTTTTTCAGGTCTCTCCAGAGATGTTCGATCGGGTTCAAGTCTGGGCTCTGGCTGGGCCACTCAAGGACATTCAGAGTCTTGTCCCGAAGCCACTCTTGCGTTGTCTTGGCTTTGTGCTTCGGGTTGTTGTCCTGTTGGAAGGTGAACATTCGCCCCAGTCTGAGGTCCTGAGCGCTCTGGAGCAGGTTTTCATCAAGGATCTCTCTGTACTTTGCTCTGTTCATCTTTCCCTAGATCCTGACTAGTTTCCCAGTCTCTGCCGCTGAAAAACATCCCCACAGCATGATGCTGCCACCACCATGCTTCACCGTAGGGATGGTGCCAGGTTTCCTCCAGACGTAACGCTTGGCATTCAGGCCAAAGAGTTCAATCTTGGTTTCATCAGACCAGAGAATATTGTTTCAAACCTTTTGGCAAACTCCAAGCGGCCTGTCATGTGCCTTGTACTGAGGAGTGGCTTCCGTCTGGCCACTCTACTATAAAGGCCTGATTGGTGGAGTGCAGCAGAGATGGTTGTCCTTCTGGAAGGTTCTCCCATCTCCAAAGAGCTCTGTCAGAGTGACGATCGGGTTCTTGGTCACCTCCTTGACCAAGGCCCTTCTCCCCCGATTGCTCAGTTTGGATGGGCCGCCAGCTCTAGGAGGAGTCTTGGTGGTTCCAAACTTCTTCCATTTAAGAATGATGGAGGCCACTGTGTTCTTGGGGACCTTCAATGCTGCAGAAATGTTTTGGTACCCTTCCCCAGATCTGTGTCTCGACACAATTCTGTCTCGGAGCTCTACGGACAATTCCTTCGACCTCGTGGCTTGGTTTTTGCTCTGACATGCGCTGTTAACTGTGGGACCTTATATAGACAGTTGTGTGCCTTTCCAAGTTATGTCCAATCAATTGAATTTACCACAGGTGGACTCCAATCAAGTTGTAGAAACATCTCAAGGATGATCAATGGAAACAGGATGCACCTCAGCTCAATTTTGAGTCTCATAGCAAAGGGTCTGAATACTTATGTAAATAAGGTATTTCTGTTTTTTATATTTAATAAATGTGCAAACATTTCTTAAAACCTGTTTTCGCTTTATCATTATAGGGTATTGTGTGTAGATTGATGAGGATTTGTTTTTATTTAATCCATTTTAGAATAAGGCTGTAAAGTAACAAAATGTGGAAGGGTCTGAATACTTTCCGAATGCACTGTAGGTGGGAGGTTATGGGCTACTCAGTTTATTTATTTGGTAACTCTGATTCACTGATAGCGTTACCTAGGAATGTGTGCTTCGTACATGCCTAATATACACCCCATCAAGTGATTGCTATGTAGTATGGACATGAGAATTTATGTATTTCGGTTTAACAAAGAGCACAGTTGTGGGAGTTGTTGACATTTCAATGATCAAACAGAGCATATGTTCCTGACATTGAATGCATTGCATAGTTTATTTGCAAAAAGATAATATCACAGTATAACAATTATTATTGAGAAAAATAATGCATGATTTGCCCCTAACTTTAGCTGGTTAGAGCGATGGTCATTCGTTCTTCTCTGTAATAGTCAATGTAGTAAAATAATAATGCATAATTTCTCCTAATTCAGACTGGTTGTAATAATCATTCTTTATTCTCTGTAGTAGTCACTGTAATAATAACTTTGTAAACATTCAATGGGGCAACGCACGAGGAGAACTTGAACAAATCGCCCAGGACTAAATACGCTGGAAAACTGTTGTCAGTGGCCTATGCTCCAAGAGTAGAAAAATACCTAAGCAAGTAAGTAACTAGACATTCAATCAGGGAAGTTAGTGGCACAGCTCATAGGGCAGGGTGCCTGGGAGGGACACAACACACCAGGCAGTTAGCAATGGTAGATGTTTGAACCTTTAAGTGCCTTATGGTACAAAACACATCAGTTAGCACAGGTAAAGAAGGTACATTTCACATATTTGTTGGCTTGGCTATGGTTCATTCCAGATGAAGACAAAGTTGTTCCTTCTTATGTCCTGATCTTTTAGGATTTATTTAAGTCTAGCCAATCTACTTCTCTGAGATGTACTGTACCTGCAAAAGGTGGAGCCAGTCCTGACTCAATGCTCTTGGTGTCCATGCCGACAGGCTTCTTCTCGATGAAACTTTTGTACATGGTGCAGGCTAATGAATCAAAGACAGGAAAATAAGGTAAACAAAATGGTCATACTGTATATCAACCCTTCAGTATATTGCCCCATGTGTATGTTCATGTACATCATTTAGTGGTGTATCGTAGTTGTAAAAAGCCCTGCCTGATATTGTCTTGGTGAAGTTTAACCAACAGGTGTTATGTACCTCCTTCTGGCTCTAAT
Source organism: Coregonus lavaretus (assembly GCF_964263955.1). NCBI lineage: Eukaryota > Metazoa > Chordata > Actinopteri > Salmoniformes > Salmonidae > Coregonus > Coregonus lavaretus. Next base: position 699,974 of record NC_140006.1, read on the forward strand.
CCATATATCCTTGTCTTCTCGCAGCCAGCCAGTTTGATGGCAGCAGCCACCCCAGCCAGTAGACCTCCTCCTCCACAGCACACCACCACTACATCAGGCTGGGGCATCACCTCCAGCACCTCAAAACCTAAACTACCTAACAGAGAGAGAGTGGGGGAGGGAGAGAGGGGGCTGGGGTAGGAGGGGTGGGGGGGTAGTGAGAGAGCCAGACAGTGAGAGACAGACCAGCATTTTATTTTCCCTCAAAAAGCGGGAAAAGGCCTGCATAAAGCTGGTTGTGTTGCCTTGTTCAGCTGTTCTGTACCTGGCATGTCCTGCAATCAGGTCCAGGTCATCGTATGAGTGGAGGAACGTCATGTTTTCCTCCTGGACACAACGATTCACCCCGTTCATCAGACAGGTCGAAGGCGGGTGCACAGCAATTGTACTCAACAACTCACTGATATATTTGGTTATTTTCAGATGTGTAATTTTAGATGATACAATTAAAGACTGAAGCAGTCAATTGGAAACAAGAACCTTACTTGTATGAGTGTAGATTTGGATACAAGGGCTGTCTCTGGCATCACCCCTTTCCCCTTGGAGCCGTAGTGTTTAGAGGCATACGCAAAAGACTTCCCATAGTTCCCTGCAGACACGGTGACAAAATGAGCTCCTTTTGGTCTCCTGGCAAACTGGTTGGCCACTCCTCTTATCTTAAACGGACCTGGCAATTAACACAATGACAGAAACTGCTGTTATTGTATCACTCTCAATGTCCAACATCAACCATGTCCATCAATATATCTATTACAAAACAGCCTACATTATTAATTGAAACTTGTACATTAGTAATGTAAATGTGCCTGACTAAGGCATTTCATTCATACACAAACTCACCAGTTCTCTGCATGTTCTCCAGTTTGATGAGGATGTTACAGGGGATGTTGAGCGGTAGTGTTGTTTGGCACCATGGGATCATAGGAGTGTCGATGACTCCCAAAGGACTGGTCCTCACTGTCTCTCTGGCATCTCTTAGCAGATCCAAAGTGATGGCTTCCACTGATACTGGCACGTCCACCATGCTGGAAGACAACCACACAGTTGTATCAAATAGGTTCGAAACAGTCTTTTGTGGGATTATCCTAAAAACAGTCATTCATTTGCATAGACTTCGTGAGGATTATTCTTATATGACTTGCTTAGCTCCTTTCCACCAAAATAAACATTATATATTGTTGAATTATTCTGCTCTGTTAATACTTGCAAAAAAGGTTTAATGAAATTACGTAACACAAAAGTATCTCACCATTGACATGGTGGAACTGTTACTACAGATTTACAGATTTACAGATTTACACAATATATTCCACTTTCCCGGGTGTAGCAGTCAATATAATCAGAGACACAGTTGTATAATTCTAGTCCACGTACATTGATACTTTTGAAGAAATATGAAAATGTGTGGATTTTCAAGTTTTTTACCCAATTTACGGAGCAGAATTTCAACAGCTCCGTTATGTTTACAGTGTTACAGTTATTCTGGCACCCCGCAACACAACACAACACAAGTAAACCACGGTTGAAGGTAAAGCCAACGCGACTTGTTTCTAGTCGGACATTGTTTTGAGACGGACCGACTAAATGGCCGCGTCTATCCGAAAAAGTGAAGTTGTAACCTGAATTAGACAATTAAAGACATATTTTCGTGGCAAATAGTTGTGAAAATCATGGGTGTCGTGAGACATATCGTGTGCGCGATGTCTGGAGGAGTTGACAGCTCTGTAACGGCTTTGTTACTCCGAAGAAGAGGTGAGACATTCCTTCACTGGAGAACTCAACATTAGCCAGCTAGCTAAAAACTCCTTGAGACGATACAAGTAAACCTAAGGTTTTTTTAATGAGTAAACGGAATATCTGTCTTATTATTTTATATATAATGTTGCTTGTTTAATGTAAATATAACGTCTTCCCATTGATTTGTTTTATTGACAGGGTACCACGTTACTGGAGTGTTCATGAAGAACTGGGATTCCCTGGATGAGAAGGGGGTGTGTTCCTCCGAAAGGGACTGTGAAGATGCCTACAAAGTGTGCCAGGATCTGGACATACCCTTCCATCAAGTATCCTACGTCAAAGAGTACTGGCACGAAGTGTTCACGTAGGTAACCTCTTTAATTAGATGATTGTTAAATCTGTATAATTTGAATAGTTGTAGCCCGGCCAAGCAGACAGCTGCTCTCACCCAAATTGAAATATGTGAGTTATCGCGAGATTAGGCTGGTGTCACAAGGCTAGTTTTGTGGTGTGTTCATTGTCTTGCAAAAGAAACCGTTTACCATTTAAGAACCAAACAGAGCAAATGCAACGAAATTTGGAGGGACCTACCTGAATTTGTCCAATAGAAACGCTCGTTTTTGTTGCAAAACGTTTTCCGTTTGCAACAGAATCTGCTAAATGAATATACCCAAGATTGTTCTCTCTCAATGTCTGACCACTGTCTTCTTTCTTCAGCAATCTTTTGAAGGAATATGAGATGGGCAGGACACCAAATCCAGACATTCTGTGCAACAAACACATAAAATTCAACCACTTCTACAGTTATGCCATCAACAGCTTGGGTATGTAGCCTAATAATAATGTTCAGTATTATTAGTATGCTTAGTATTATATTATAAGAACTTCAAGTACCATTAAAGAAACTGAGCTTGTACAAAAAAAAGCAAATATTGGGTTGTTGCTGATTTCCCCCTAGGTGCTGATGCCATGGCGACAGGCCACTATGCCAGGACATCTCAGGAGGATGAGGATGTCTTCCAACAGAGACACGTGGCTCCTCCCCCTCAACATGTCTTCAGAGACCGCTTTGAGATCAGGAACCGTAAGAACAACTCCTCTCAACCTCTATCTGTGCTTTTCTCATACATTTACATTTTAGTCATTTAGCAGACGCTCTTATCCAGAGCGACTTACAGGAGCAATTAGGGTTAAGTGCCTTGCTCAAGGGCACATCGACAGATTTTTCACCTAGTCGGCTCGGGGATTAGAACCAGCGACCTTTCGGTTACTGGCACTATGCTCTTAACCACTAAGCTACCTGCCACATACCAATGTGTTGTTATTATTATCATGTCAATCTTACCTCTTTATAATAATACGTAGACTTTGGGCGCTTTCACATATCCCCTTATGATCCTGGAGCGTTTGGTACCATGATCTGCTCTATAAACCATATGTGAAACGCAAAAGAACCCTGGCTGAAACTAATCCTGGACCTGCGTGAGTAGCGGGTCCGAAATCCAGGATCAGAGTACCAAGTATTGTGACGCGGCAGCGTGAGTCGTGTGGAACTTTTTTGACCGTTGTAAAGAAGTTAGCTCACTAACGTCATGTAGAATGTGCGCCTTGCTAATCGCGCCCTGAAACGGTTATGTTCAGGTCTTGTGAAATCAAAACATATTCTGTAGAATTCTCAAAAACGGTCCAGGGTACCGAAGTAGGGTACCGAATTTCATATGTGAAATGCTTTTATTTGTAAGTCTGTAGACATTTGATATGTGTAGAGAAATTCAGGGAACTTGAATGAGTACAACCATTGGTTATATTTGATATAGGGACCTATATTATAGGACTGTCATTGGATTGGTGTCTCAGATATTTAACCCTTTGTTATCTCCGTTGAAGCGGTGAGGTTGTACCAGGGAGCGGACCGCTTTAAGGACCAGACATTCTTCCTCAGCCAGATGTCGCAGGATGCTTTGCGGCATACACTCTTTCCACTGTCGGGACTCACCAAAGACTACGTGAAGAAGATTGCAGCCGAGGCCGGCTTCCAACACGTCCTGAAGAAGAAAGAGGTAACTAACCAAACAGACAGACAGATACACTGCCCTCTGTATGTACTGTATTTGGACAGTGAAGCAAAACATTACAATTTGTCTCTGTACTCCAGCATTTTGGATTTGAGATCAAATGTTTCATATGAGGCGACAAGTACAAAATGTCAACTTTAATATGAGGGTATTTTCATACATATCGGTTTTACCGTTTAGAAATTAAAGCACTTTATGTATCTAGTCCCCCCAAGTCATAGATATTTGGACAAATTCACTTAGTGTATTAAAGTAGTTAAAAGTTTTGTATTTCGTCCCGTTTTTCCTTGTGCGCAATGACTACATCAAGCTTGTGACTACAAACTTGTTGGATGCATTTGCATTTTTTTTTGGTTGTGTTTCAGATTATGTTTTGCCCAATAGTAACTGAATGGTGAATATTGTATTGTCATGTTGAAGTTAATTTGATTGTAAATAAGAATGTTTCTGAACAAGGCAAGGCACTTAACCCTAATTGCTCCTGTAAGTCGCTCTGGATAAGAGCGTCTGCTAAATGACTTAAATGTTATTGCGGGTGTAGTGAAATGCTTGTATTCCTAGCTCCAACAGTGATCAACCAGGCAGCAAGCCAGCAGTGGCCTTTATTCCACATGGCACAAATAATCCAACTCATGGTAGAATACACACAATGTGAAGGAGATCGTGATGCATTTAGGAGGAGTTTGTACACTTCCTTGAGGCTGCACAAGTGCTCCAAGGGAGATGTGGCATTTTATATAAATGTGAGGATGGTTCTTCTAGCCCACGAACTTAGACTTGATTATGCAGCTTTTAAGAGAATAAGCAAAGTTCTAGGGATTCCTTCCTTGCGTCTCAGCTCATATTAGAGACATGACAGGAGAGTGAAGGTAAATAAAAAGGCAGAGTAGCCCATTATTGTCAGGTAACTTGCTGTCTATAAATAATGATATTTATTTGCTCCAGTAACTAGAAAGTGTTATTCAAAGAGTGGGAAAAATATAACTAGGCTATACAATGAGACTGTCACATACACTACCGTTCAAAAGTTTGGGGTCACTTAGAAATGTCCTTGTTTTTTAAAGAAAAGCAAAAAAATGTGTCCATTAAAATAACATCAAATTGATCAGAAATACAGTGTAGACATTGTTAATGTTGTAAATGTAAATGCTGATTTTTTTTATGGAATATCTACATAGGCGTACAGAGGCCCATTATCAGCAACCATCAGTCCTGTGTTCCAATGGCACGTTGTGTTTGCAAATCCAAGTTTATAATTTTAAAAGGCTAATTGATCATTAGAAAACCCTTTTGCAATTATGTTAGCACAGCTGAACACTGTTGTGCTGATTTAAAGAAGCAATAAAACTGGCCTTCTTGAGACTAGTTGAGTATCTGGAGCATCAGCACTTGTGGGTTCGATTACAGGCTCAAAATGGTCAGAAACAAATAACTTTCTTCTGAAACCCGTCAGTCTATTCTTGTTCTGAGAAATGAAGGCTATTCCATGCGAGAAATTGCCAAGAAATTGCCAAGAAACACGTATGTGTACTACTCCCTTCACAAAACAGCGCAAACTGGCTCTAACCAGAATAGAAAGAGGAGTGGGAGGCCCCGGTGCACAACTGAGCAAGAGGACAAATACATTCGAGTGTCTAGTTTGAGAAACAGGCGCCTCACAGGTCCTCAACTGGCAGCTTCCTTAAATAGTACCCGCAAAACACCAGTCTCAACATCAACAGTGAAGAGGTGACTCCGGGATGCTGACCTTCTAGGCAGAGTTGCAAAGAAAAAGCCATATCTCAGACTGACCAATAAAAAGAAAATATTAAGATGGGCAAAAGAACACAGACACTGGACAGAGGAAGATTGGAAAAAAGTGTTATGGACAGACAAATCAAAGTTTGAGGTGTTTGGATCACAAAGAAGAACATTTGTGAGACGCAGACCAAATAAAAAGATGCTGGAGGAGTGCGTGATGCCATCTGTCAAGCATGGTGGAGGCAATGTGATGGTCTGGGGGTGCTTTGGTGGTGGAACTTTTGAACCGTAGTGTATTCGGAAAGTATTATTACCACTTCACTTTTTTTCTCATTTTGTTACGTTACAGCCATATTCTAAAATTGATTAAATTAAAAAAATGTCCTCATCAATCTACACACAAGGTTTTTAGAAATGTTTGCAAATGTGTATATATATAAAAAATAAAAAACCGTAAATCACTTTTACATAAGTATTCAGACCCTTTACTCAGTACTTTGTTGAAGCACCTGTGACAGCGATTACAGCCTCATGTCTTCTTGTGTATGACGTTACAAGCTTGGCACACCTGTATTTGGGGAGTTTCTCCCATTCTACTCTGCAGATCTCCTCAAGCTCTGTCAGGTTGGATGGGGAGTGTCGCTGAAGAGCTATTTTCAGGTCTCTCCAGAGATGTTAGATCGGGTTCAAGTCTGGGTTCTGGCTGGGCCACTCAAGGACATTCAGGGACTTGTCCCGAAGCCACTCCTGCATTGTCTTGACTGTGTGCTTAGGGTCATTGTCCTGTTGGAAGGTGAACCTTCTCCCCAGTCTGAGGACCTGAGCGCTCTGGAGCAGGTTTTCATCAAGGATCTTTCAGTACTTTGCTCTGTTCATCTTTCCATCTATCCTGACTAGTCTCCTAGTCCCTGCTGCTGAAAAACATCCCCACAGCATGATGCTGCCACCACCATGCTCACCGTAGGGATGGTATTGGCCAGGTGATGAGCGCTGCCTGGTTTCCTCCAGACGTGACGCTTGGCATTCAGGCCAAAGAGTTCAATCTTGGTTTCATCAGACCAGAGAATCTTGTTTCTCATGGTCTGAGAGTACTTTAGGTGCCTTTTGGCAAACTCCAAGCGGGCTGTCTTGTGCCTTTTACTGTGGAGTGGTTTCCGTCTGGCCACTCTAACATAAAGGCCTGATTGGTGGAGTGCTGCAGAGATGGTTGTCCTTCTGGAAGATTCTACCATCTCCACAGAGGAACTCTGGAGCTCTGTCAGAGTGACCATCGGGTTCTTTGGTCACCTCCCTGACCAAGGCCCTTCTCCCCCGATTGCTCAGTTTGGCCGGGCGGCCAGCTCTAGGAAGAGTCTTGGTGGTTCCAAACTTCTTCAATTTAAGATTGATGGAGGCCACTGTGTTCTTAGGGACCTTCAATGCTGCAGAATTGTTTTGGTACCCTTCATTCTACACAATCCTGTCTCGGAGCTCTACGGACAATTCCTTCGACATCATGCCTTGGTTTAAATTAATGTTTTTCCTCATCAATCTACACATAATACCCTATAATGACAAAGCGAAAACAGGTTTTTAGACATTTTTGCAAATGTAATAAAAATAGTGGTGTGTGCCTTTCCACATTTCTTATTTTATTTTATTTATTTAACCTTTATTTAACTAGGCAAGTCAGTTAAGAACAAATTCTTATGTACAATGACGGCCTACACTGGCCAAACCCGGACGACGCTGGGCCAACTGTGCGCCGCCCTATGGGACTCCCAATCACGGCCGGTTGTGATACAGCCTGGAATCGAACCAGGGGGTCTGTAGTGACGCCTCAAGCACTGAGATGCAATGCCTTAGAACGCTGCGCCACTCAGGAGCCCATAAATCATGTCCAATCAATTGAATTTACCACAGGTGGACTCCAATCAAGTTGTAAAAACATCTCAAGGATGATCAATGGAAACAGGATGCCCCTGAGCTCAATTTCGAGTCTCATAGCAAAGGGTCTGTATACTTATGTAAATAAGGTATTTCTGTTTTTATTTTTAATACATTTGCGAAAATGTCTAATAACCTGTTCGCTTTGTCATTATGGGGTATTATGTGTAGATTGATGAGGAAAAACATTAATTAAATCTTAGAATAAGGCTGTAACGTAACAAAATGTGGAAAAAGTGAAGGGGTCTGAATACTTTCCGAATGCACTGTACATACAGAGTAGGCTACTGCAAATTAACTTTACATACAGTAAAACATGGTGTAAATACATAAGGGATAATCAACGAGGGGCTATGCGTTATATGGAAAATAATGAGTGACATGGAAGGTGTGTTCCACGATGCGCTAGCAGAGTGGAACTGACCTTCCACGAAGTTGCGTTATTTTCCAGAGAACGCCTAGAGTTGTTTATCCCTTTCATACCATGGCTATAATTTAACACATTTGCTGCTAGAAATGTGTTCATTTGCTGGTAGAAATGTGTTCAACATCCACTGAAGTAGCTAGCAAGTTTACTTGATAACTACAGTTGTTGCCATGGTAACCAACCAAACAGACTTGCTAGTTTAGCTAACAGTCCTAGCTTGCCATTATGGAAATCTAGTTCAACAGTGCCAATAATGTTTTTATTTTGATTATTGCTTTTAAAAGCAGCTCAAACATAGAACATGTAAGAATTAACTATAGCCATTGAATTCTACCTTGCGTAATAGGGAAATAATGCACGCTCTAGAATGCCCTTCAAGCCAATCAGAGACAAGTATTCAACAATGCCATGGTATATAATTAAGCAATAAGGCCCGACGGGGTGTGATATATGGCCAATGTACCACGTCTAAGGGCTATTCTTACCACTTAGCTGTGGTATATTGGTCATATATCACAAACCCCTGAGGTGCCTTATTGCTATTATAAACTGGTTACTAATGTAATTAGAGCAGTAAAAATAACTGTTTTGTCATACCCGTGGTATACGGTCTGATTTACCACAGCTGTCAGCCAATCAGCATTCAGGGCTCAAACCACCCAGTTTATAACAGCATTTATACCATGGCATTGTTGAATACTTGTTTCTGATTGGCTTGAAGGGCATTCTAGAGCGTGCATTGTTGAATTTGATTTTCGTAATGGCAAGTTAGGACGGATGGTTTGGTTAGCTAAACTAGCAAGTCTGTTTGTTTGGTTACCACAGCAACTACTGTAGCTACAGTATCTAGTAAACTTGCTAGCTACTTCAGTGGATGTTGAACCCATTTCTACCGGCAAATAAACACATTTTCTTGCGGCAAATGTGTTAAATTATAGCTATGGTATAAAAGGGAAAATCAACTTGTCGTTGATTACATATTTACTCCTGCAGTTATGACTGTTACGACATACCATAATAAACACCATTTTTCCCACAGTTGCGGAGATTCAGAGAGGGCTACAGTCATTGGAGCGTGCTACAGCGCAGATTAGGAGTGCATATGCAGATATAGACCCAGACGTAGCAGGGTTGCTGAGGGAGGATGCCGTCATAGACATTCATGTGTCCTTTGATTGCAAGTGGCACATGAGAGGATTCAATTCCAACTACGGGATAGGGGTGTGCATAGACATTGCAACAGGTTTAGTGATAGACTATGAAGTATTGTCTTCATACTGCCATGCATGTGTGATGAAAAGGAAAAGTGGGGTTACTGAAGAGGAGTTCATGAAATGGAAGGAGTCACGCAGATGACTGTGCCCAAAACTTCTCAGGCTCTAGCAAAGCAATGTAGCAGGATGCAGCAAAACGTATGTGGGCCAGATCAGTCAGTCGCCACAGCTTTCATTACACAGAGATGCTTTCAGATGGTTGACAGTACTGCATACAAGGCAGTACTGCATAGAAGGAAGTTGTCACATTATATCCCTAACCAGGCATTGAGATAGGAAAACTGGAATGCATCAATCATGCCCACGAGGATGGAAACAGCCCTACGTAAACTTAGGGCTTTGCGTAGGGGGAGAGGTGTAGCGAAACTCACTGCACTGAAATGTAAGATTCTGCTAAACTGCTATTACAGGGGTGCAATTCTTGATAACCAGGGTGATGTAGAGGGCATGAAGACTGCTATCTGGGCTGGTTTCTCCATTCCATGTCAATAGACGAAACCCACGGTAGATACTCGTCATCTTGGTGTTGGCACCAGCTAGCCCAAGAAAATGGTGAGGATCCACCCAGTCACAAAAACTATGCATACATTTTTGAATCGAGAGGTTGCACAGAAAATGGTGCCTGTATAACATAGGATGTCAAATGACAACCTCAAAATATTGAAGCACGGAGGAACCCAGAATGCAAATGAATGTCTAAACTCTGTAAGATGGTGTCCTATAAAAATCATTTGTGGGCAAAAGCCGCATTAATGCAGGCGAGGCAGCCAGTATGGCAGTAGCTACATTCGACGAGGGTGCTACTGCTGTAACAAATGTGATAGACAGATTGTGGCTTGACAGCATTTTTGATGACACTGGATGCAATCAGAGAGGAGGGTGAGAGCTGATGCTGTTTCAACAGAATGTGCCAAGTGCAGTCGCAGTTCCCAGGACAGAGTCAAAAAAGTTAACAGGCTCCAGCAACAACTCAAATAGTGATTTACATATTGGGCTGGTATAGCTAATTCATCCATGAACCTGTGCAAATGTCTCTAGCCTTTTACGTGAAAATGTTTTTACAAGGTGCTGTGCGCATTTGCCGAACAGACCAGTATTTAAAATGGTATGCTCTATTGCTTAAAACTATTCTATTAGATGTGCGAGTGTATTTGTAAAAAGTGTATTCGATGTGTTAATAGTCAATTCAGAAATAACAAATTAATAAGAGATGAGTTCATGTGACATAAACAGTCATATTTATGGAAAATACATGTTAATTGCATTAACCTATCTTTTATCGGGCATTTTCAAAATGACCTGTTTCCCATGCGCCAAGTCATTTTTCTCAGCCTTCAAAGGAGGTACATTTACATTATTTCACACACTGGTTCTTATGACTTATAGCCAGACTTGTCCAGAGGCATTTTTTGATATCTCGTGGCATTTTTTCTCTCCAAAAAGTTGCCTCGGTTACACCGACAGCGTCATTACATTTTGGTACACCAGAAGTAAATTCATTTCCAATGGAACGCTGCGTTTGCCTTGCAGAATTGCGTTGCAGAGGCAGTTGCAGTGCGTTCTGTGTGGTGCATACGTATGCGAAGACGGCTTGACAGAAATGGTAGCAGAAGGTAAATGTAGAACTTTTATTGGACACATATCCAGATGAGCTGCGTAACATTTTGCGCAATGACACTGTCTGTGTGATCAAGGCGTATGCATCCGTCATACGTGTGAATAGTGGTTTTTAAATAAATCCATGAAACAACAATATTTTGATAAACTGTTCTGGGTATGTTGGACCATTGGATGTGTTATCAACAACAACAACAATATATCAAAGTCATTCTGACTTGAATCAATGTGTTGAAAAATTGATTATTGTGAAGTGCAAATGTATTGAGTTGCCTCATTTTCATATTTTAAATCAAAATGTTGTTTTACTTTTAATACAAAAATATGTTCGGTGTATATATATACTTTCAACTGGTAAAGTTTTATTCTGATATGAGTAAAGTGGAAGAATAGCCTATTAGGGTGTGGTGCCTGGTCTTAATGTGCATGATTACGGATAATCATTAATGAATAATGATGATCATACCCCCAAAATCATGAATAAAGTTAATACCGCCCCAAAAATGCAAACCTCCCCTGTTGTTGATACACTATAAGTGAATTTGTCCAAATACTTTTGACTTCTTCACATGGGGGTGAGGACTAGTGCTTTCATTTCTCAACGGTAAAACAGATATGTATGAAAATACCCTCAAATAAAAGGTGACGTTCTGTCCTTTCACCTCATATGAAACATTTAATCTCAAATCCAAAATGCTGGAGTACAGAGCCAAATTTAAAATGTTCGCTTCGCTGTCCAAATGCATAAGGACGGGAGTGTAGATAAAGTATCTTTCATCTCTCCTCTCTGAGCTGCCTACAGATTAACATATTTTCATTGCATTGTGTTGTTGTTTGGCCTACACCGTAATTACACTGTATTGACATAGATTGCTATATTTTACAAAGTCAGTTGTATTTTTTCGGGGACAGTGTGGCAACACTGAATATCTTTATCTGTTTCCAGAGTATGGGCATCTGCTTTATTGGAGAGAGGAACTTTGAGGATTTCATTCTAGAGGTATGGAATTCAAATACATATACAACATGTACTGTATCAAGTTAATTATTGAGGTACACTGGCCATAGTAATGAATAAACATGTTTGTGTGTAGTAACAATATCTGCAATGCTGTTTTTCTGTCAGTATTTAGAGCCGAAACCGGGGAACTTTGTCTCCATTGAGGATGGGAAGATCATGGGTGAACATAAAGGTGATATCCTCAGTGGTATCTTCTATATTACTGCTTATCCCACTATCCTTATAAGACTACTGCTCTTCCAATGGTAAACCTTTACATTAACGACTGGTTCTCTGCCTGTTCTTCCTCCTCTTCCTCTCAGGTTGGTTCACCCTGACACTAGGCCAAAGGGCTAGGATTGGTGGGCAGAGGGACGCATGGTTTGTTGTGGACAAAGACATCACTACTGGAGAAGTGTTTGTGGTAAGGAATGGTTTCTACCTCTTCAATACTGTTATAGCTAATTTAGTCCTAAACAACTGGCCTAACTACAGTACAGGCTATGAGGCAGATCTCCCACCTCCTTGCTGTTATTTGCTGTTGATTCTCAATGGGATTCTGATTCTAAACTCCCTAACATCAGGGTCCGACAACCAATCACCCGGCTCTATTCAGAGACACGGTACGAACAGATCGTTTCCATTGGATAACGGAGGACCCTCCCACTGAGCTGATCCAGACTAAGATGATGGAGTGTCACTTCCGCTTCATCCACCAGATGCCTCTCAGTGAGTCACATGACACCTGGCGCAGCGGTGGCGCAGCGGTCTAAGGCACTGCATTGCGGTGCTTGAGGCGTCACTACAGACCTGGGTTCGATCCCAGGCTGTGTCACAACCGGCTGTGACCGGGAGTCCCATAGGGCGGCGCACAATTGGCCTAGCATCGTCTGGGTGAGGGGAGGGTTTGGCCGGGTGGGCTGTACTTGTCTCATCGCGCTCTAGCGACTCCTTGTGGCGGCCGGGTGCCTGCAGGCTGACTTCGGTCGTCAGTTGAACAGTGTTTCCTCCGACATATTGGTGCGGCTGACTTCTGGGTTAAGCGGGCGGGTGTTATGAAGCGCGGTTTGGCGGGTCATGTTTCGGAGGACAAATGACTCAACCTTCGCCTCTCCCGAGCCCGTTGGGGAGTTGCAGCGATGAGACAAGATCGTAATTGGATATGACTAAATTGGGGAGAAAAAGGGTGGTAAAAAAATTAAAATAACCCAATTAAAATCTAATAAACAATACCTTTACCTCCCATACGGCTTAAAAAACAGCTTTATTGGGTAAAAAATTTACACTTCAAAAGTGTTGGTAACATGTTAATAACACAGTGAGGTTGTGTCCCGTGCAGCTCAGTTGGTAGAGCATGGCGCTTGCAACGCCAGGGTTGTGGGTTCGTTTCCCACGGGGGACCAGTATATGAAATAAAATAAAAATGTATGCACTGACTAAAATGTAAATGTAAATGTTGTGTATCTCCAGCCCCTTGCACTGTGACCTTGAACATGGATGGCTCTGTGTGGATCATGCTGTCTCAGCCAATCAGAGCACTCACACCAGGACAGGTAAGCTCTCTGTTGTTTCCCACACGTAGACATGTAAGCTGCCTGTCTCACACTTTTCAGAGTTTGGGCAGTTGGTTTTGTTACTTTTTAGGGATGTTTTTTTCTCAGAAGAATTTAAACTATGAGTAAAATTTCTTTAGGCTATTTTTAAATCGATTTATTGTCATTAGGTGAGCTTTTAGGAGTAAAGCCAACCCATGTACCGTTACAGTGGTTTTAGTGAATCTGTGTGAGCTGGTGCGTTAGTGTTAGTCCCAGTGTGTTATTCCTTAAGATCCTGATTAACCAGCGAACAAAGGCCTATCATAGGCCCAACAAACGTAGCCAGCTGCTCCAGTGTGTCTCTTGTTTCCCTGACAGGGATTACTCCAGACTCTAGTCAGGGTACAAAGAGCCTTGTCCACGCTTGGATTACCCCCTTTCTTCATGCGCTATCCCATAACCCACTGCTCTGAGAAAACAATATGGCCGAGACGCGTTTGTCTTGGAGCTCTGGGCTCGAGGCCAGAGTGAGGGTAGATGAATAGAGAAGCGATAGAGAATAGTGGTGTGTGTGTACGCTCAAATGTGGAGGTTAGTTCAGAGGGACTAGGAGTCAATATTCAGCATCAATGTCTCCCACTAACATCAATTTTCTGTGCTCGTCTTATCTACCTCGACATTGAATGAATAGCCTTGCTTCAAAGCTTCCGTCAGTGTCTGCGCCTCGCTACCCTCCCTTCTAACTTCTCCTTATTCACTTCTCTCATCTCTCCCCAGTTTGCAGTGCTGTACAAGGGGGACGAGTGTCTTGGCAGTGGGAAGATCGTCCGTCTGGGCCCCACAGAGCACACACTGCAACAGGGACGAGACCGCATGAAGGAAGCCCCTGTGGCCAAGGAGAGGACTCCGGAACCATCCAGCTGAGCCTGAGAGAGACTTCCTAGAAACAGACCTAGGCTCAGGCCTATCCATTATCGATATGAACCTTACCTTCCAGACTTCAGTCACACTGCTGATGGACAAGACTACTGTACTTCCACAAGCCTTATCCCATTCTCTGAACCGCTACTGTAGAGTAGAGCACACTGATCATGCTTTTGGACCTGTCCACTCGCCAAGAAACACACACTCAAACTTCCTCTGTACTGTTGCCCTCAGTTGATACTTCTTCCTATTAGGGTACTTGTGATGTACAGTATTATTTGATAGTGTGGACTGTGTACAATCATGTACATGGTAATTCATTGTCTAATTTATTTATTTGGACAGATTATTAGAAAATGTGAAATCCATATTTTAAAAAGTATGGCTTTTGTGAAAATCCGAACAAGTAGAGTGCCTTTTCCTTTGGTGCCATTTCACCAAAACACATTTTGGATTGAACTGCATTCTTTTGAACTACTGTATAAAATATGCAATCTGTAAATGGAGAATAACTTGAATTCAGAAATGAAGAGTAAGTTATTTAAATGTAGGATTGTTTTAAATTATAAGTGATTTCTTGCATTTTTGTGGCCAGCAGAAAACCTCACTGAAGAAATCCAGCTAAAGTATGTGATTCACTTTACCTCTCTGTAGCTACTGTTTCACGTCCTCTTCCACTCTCGCCACAAGGGGGCGAACACACACAAGTTATACTGAGCCTTCTATACTTTGCCTATGCACTGTTTCTGGTGGTTAAAATAACAGTATTTATGTTATACGGGGTGGAATGTACAGGTGACTGCCAAAATAATGGAAACACTGGAGTAAATGAGGGATACAGAGTATATTGAAAGCAGGTGCTTCCACACAGGTGTGGTTCCGGAGTTAATAAAGCAATTAACTTCCCATGTCCCGTGTAGCTCAGTTGGTAGAGAATGGTGCTTGCAACGCCAGGGTTGTGGGTTCGATTCCCACGGGGGGCCAGTATGAGAAGAAAAAAAAAATGCACTAACTGTAAGTCGCTCTGGATAAGAGCGTCTGCTAAATGACTAAAATTGTAAATCATGCTTAGTGTGTATAAAATGCTGGGCACACAATTATTTTGGCTGCCATGACAATGCCCTCATCCACAGGGCACGAGTAATCACAATGGTTTGATGAGCATGAAAGTGATGTAAACCATACGCCATGGCCGTCACCAGATCTCAACCCAATTGAACACTTATGGGAGATTATGCAGTGGTGCCTGATACAGCGTTTTCCACCACCATCAACAAAACACCAATTTATGGAATTTCTTGTGGAAGAATGGTGTTGCATCCCTCCGATAGAGTTCCAGACACGTAGAATCTATGCCAAGGTTCATTGAAGCAGTTCTGGCTTGTCCAACGCCCTATTAGGACACTTTATGTTGGTATTTTCTTTATTTTGGCAGTTACCTGTACCTGTTCAATGGCTTTGCAGATTATGCCTTTTTTATTTAGTGCCATGCATACCTTCATTTTCAACGGTGATGTGATTTCCATGGGAAATAAACCTACAATTCGCCCAAACCTTTGAATGAATGAAAGCACCATACATTACAAACAGGTAACGTTAAGGGTCACTTTTTCGTTAAATAAGGCTACATTGATATGGATACAAACATAAATGGTAGGATGCAGGAAGCTATGGATTATAATCTAATTTAAAATGGATGATCTGGAGAGTTATGTATATTCTGAAAATAGGTCATTCATAAACTGACCATAATATGTGTATATAATTCAACCCCATAATACAAATCCAAGCACATGGGCCAAGTCTAAATCAATAAATTATTGTAAACAATTTATTCAGAATGGATATGCAAATGATGAGCTCTAGACTACTAACCATGACAATAGCGACTCATTGACCAAATAGCTTAACTTTTTCCAATAGATAATTGTGTGCTAATTTTCTTGGAACCGTGGCCAGACTCATCTCTAACAAGGTACCATTTTCCCAGGTGACAAACTCAATACACAACTAATCTCAAAACATCAGAGAAAGTCTCAATGATACCAAACTTGTTTTATAACAAAGTTCTAGTGGCCCTCAAACACACAATGCGCGTGTTAACAAGCACTCTGTATTGTTATAACAATTGTCCGAATGCGCAGTCGTCAACAGCTCAGGACACTTCCGAATCTCCATGAGAAAGCCCCCTGCGAAAGTGTCCCGGTGAGCCGAACACCGCAGGTTTATGTTAATCGACTCTCAGAGGAGGGGAGCCGCGGAGCCATTTTGTAGTCATTTAGAAATTGCCCGTGGAATAATGTGACTGCGCTCCGTGGATACTATGGATATAAGTGTCTTTTCCACTTTAAAACTTCACCATGAAGGATAAAGGAAAAAGGGAGATGGATAGTTAATGTTTTTGTGGAGGTGTTTCGATGAAGTTGAATGGGATTTGTTGGAGTTTTAAGCCATGGAATTACCGATGTATTGGATTTGGGTTTGTGTTCTATTCAATGTGCCCATGCTAGGATGTTTCGAGCTACACCTTTCGGAGACGTTACAAACTGGGACCGTTTTGGCAAATTTGTCCCTGGGGCCCGGTTGGATTTACAAAATCGACAGGACTTTAACTCCTAAATACATTCAGAACTTTTTACAAGTGGAATGGCAAGAAGGAGCTCTCCGTATGTACGGAAAAGTGGATTGTGTGCGCTTATTGAGGAACCCGGTGCCTGTCTATATCAGGATAGGGTCGTTGACGTCAGAAAATTTTGTTTTGACACATTTCAATACATTTGTACACGGACAGGACTGTTTTATCAAATACAAGAGAAAGAGCACAATAGGTAAGCCCGACATTCACATCAATTACCTTTCCAAACTGGAAGCAACTTCCTGCTTATCCGCAGGTCATTTGCTTGTGAATGTAACAGAACTTTTGCCTGCCTTTACGCGAAATACCAATTTTTCTGCCTCATGCACTACTGGGAAAGACTTGAGAGCAGTTTTTAAACATGGCAATCTATTGCTGGACGACGACTACTGTTTGGGGCACGGAGAGCTGAGCGAGGTGCATTTGCATTGTACACTGCGTGCTCTGAGTGACCAGCGCGTCCGCGTCTCGGTGAGCGCGAGGTTGCGGTTGGTGACAGTGGTTGAGATTGTGCCTGGCAAATGGAACAACCGAAAACGGAGAAATGTGAACACACCTCCCCAGTTTCAGCTCCCCAACTACCAGGTGTCTGTTCCCGAGAATGAACCATCAGGGACCCGCGTCATCACACTAAAGGCCACTGATCCTGATGATGGAGAGGCCGGTAGAATAGAGTATGGAATGGAGGCCCTCTTTGACAGCAGATCCAACAATTTTTTTGTAATAAACCTTCAGACAGGTGCTATTACAACAGTGCAGCCTTTAGATAGGGAGGTCAAAGACACACACGTCTTCAAAGTAATGGTAACAGACAACGGCTCCCCACGGCGTTCAGCCACGTCTTACCTCACAGTGACGGTCAGCGACACCAACGACCACGGGCCGGTGTTCGAGCAGACTGAATACCGGGTAACCATACGGGAGAATGTAGAGGTGGGCTTTGAGGTCATGACCATAAGGGCCACAGACGGGGACGCACCCTCCAACGCCAATATGGTCTATAAAATAGTCAACAGCGACGGAGTGAACGCTGGTTTTGAGATCGACTCACGCCACGGGCTGGTGAGGATCAGAGAGCGGCCCGATAGAGAGACCATGTCCCAGTACCAGCTGATCGTGGAAGCCAACGACCAGGGGAAAGACCCTGAACCCCGGAGCGCCACGGCCACCGTCAACATCTCTGTAGAGGATGAGAACGACAACTACCCCCAGTTCAGTGAGAAACGTTACGTGGTCCAAATCCCTGAGAACGTGGCCGTCAACTCTAAAGTCATTCAAGTCGAGGCCACGGACAAAGACGAGGGAAACAACGCTAAGGTCCACTACAGCATCATCAGTGGCAACGTAAAGGGACAGTTCTACATCCACTCTCCCACTGGGGTCATCGATGTCATTAATCCCCTGGATTACGAGATGATTAGGGAGTATAATTTACGGATTAAAGCTCAGGATGGCGGCAGGCCTCCGTTGATCAACGGGACTGGGATGGTGGTGGTCCAGGTGGTTGACGTAAATGATAACGCTCCTATGTTTGTCAGCACGCCGTTCCAAGCCACTGTGCTCGAGAATGTGGCCATTGGCTACTCAGTAATCCACATCCAGGCTATAGACGCTGATTCTGGGGATAACGCCCGTCTGGAGTACTGTCTCACCGACACCTCCCCTGGTTTCCCCTTCACCATCAACAACAGCACTGGGTGGATCACGGTCGCCGTGGAGCTCGACAGGGAAACCACTGAGTTCTATACCTTCGGCATGGAAGCGAGGGATTGTGGGATACCTGTGATGTCATCCTCGGCCAGCGTGAGCATCACGGTCCTAGATGTGAACGACAACATCCCGACCTTCACAGAGAAGGTGTATTCTCTAAAGATTAATGAGGATGCTGTGGTGGGGACCAGTGTGTTGACAGTGACAGCCGTTGACAGGGATGTAAATAGCGTCGTAACCTATCAGATCTCTAGCGGAAACACCAGGAACCGTTTCGCCATCACCAGTCAGAGTGGAGGCGGGCTCATCACCTTGGCGTTACCCTTAGACTACAAACAGGAGCGCCAGTACATCCTGACAGTGACGGCTTCGGACGGCACGCGTTATGACATGGCACAGGTGTTCATCAACGTCACGGACGCCAATACGCACCGTCCCGTGTTCCAGAGCGCCAACTACCAGGTGATGATTAGCGAGGACCGGCCCGTGGGGTCCACCGTGGTCGTCATCAGCGCCACTGACGAAGACACGGGTGAGAACGCTCGCATCACGTACATCATGGAGGACAACGTCCCCCAGTTTAAGATTGACCCCGACACAGGCGCCATCACCACCCAGATGGAGATAGACTACGAGGACCAGGCGTCGTACACGCTAGCCATCATCGCCAGGGACAGCGGCATTCCTCAGAAGTCCGATACAACCTATGTGGAGATAATAATCCTGGATGCCAACGACAACACACCTCAGTTCCAACGGGACATGTATCAGGGGACTGTATTCGAGGACGCACCCGTTTACACCAGCGTGCTCCAGATATCTGCCTCCGACAGGGACTCCGGGTCCAACGGCAGGCTGAGCTACACCTTCCAGGGTGGAGATGACGGGGAGGGGGACTTCTTTATCGAGCCCTACTCTGGCATCATCAGAACAGCCAGGAAGCTAGACAGAGAGAACGTGCCTGTGTATACCCTGAAGGCCTTCGCTGTGGATAAGGGGATTCCTCCTCTCAAAGCAGCGGTGGACATCCAGGTGTCGGTGCTGGATATTAACGACAATGCACCCGTGTTCGAGAAGGACGAACTGTTTATCTACGTAGAGGAGAACAGTCCCGTCGGTTCCGTCGTGGCTCGGATCAGCGCCACCGACCCAGATGAAGGAACCAACGCTCAGATCATGTACCAGATCGTCGAGGGGAACATCCCTGAGGTCTTCAAGCTGGACATCTTCAAAGGCGACCTCACCGCCCTTACGGACCTTGACTACGAGTCCAGAACCGAGTACGTCATTGTGGTCCAGGCCACGTCCGCGCCGCTCGTCAGCCGGGCCACAGTCCACATCCGTTTAGTCGACATCAATGACAACGACCCGGTTCTGCAGAACTTTGAGATTATCTTCAACAACTATGTGACCAACAAGTCCAATAGTTTCCCCTCAGGGATCATAGGGAAGGTGCCTGCCCATGACCCGGACGTGTCGGATAAACTCCACTACAGCTTTGAGTCGGGGAATGAGCTGAACCTACTGGTGCTGAATGCAGACACAGGGGAACTAAAGCTCAGCAGAGACCTGGATAACAACAGACCTCTAGAGGCCCCCATGACTGTCTCTGTCTCCGGTAAGAGCACCTAAAATGTATAAATGCAAATGGCTGATCCGCTTATTACCATGTCTTATTATTATTAATACCTGTAATTACCTGTCTTATTACCTAAAGAAAACGCCTTGTTCATAAATCATATTCTTCTGGCCTTGTATTTTGAGGTTTAAAATAGGCCTAGTTTCATGCTGGCAGAGTTGAATGAGTAAGCAAAGGACTTTATTCAAGATGGATATCTCAGCGGTGATTTTCATGGTCTGGTATGACCGAGAGTTGAATTAAATGAAGCAAAGAAGCATTTGAAAGTAAGCTATTTTGGTTTTCCACTCTTTCCAATCACCTGAAATAGTTTGCTGCTTGCAGAGTGGAATAAGTGTAAGAAATATATGTGAGATAGATAATAGATATCACAGTTGTAATATCATATTTATCGTCTGGAACTGTGTGTAGTTGACTGCGTGTTCTATTGAAGCGACGCGGAGCGGTAGGTGGTAGGATCTGGTTCTACCGCTTTACGCTGTTTGTGTGATACTGTATTGTGGTGGTCAGTGGTTGCCTGGGTTCATAAAATGTGCTATTATACCAGGTGCCCTTATTTTTTAACCAATGTTGTTATTTTTTCACTGCAGAAATGCGGTTTGCACATATCAACATCATAGCACGCGAGACACCTTCTTCAAAGAACTCACCTTACATGAGAACAGCTTAAGTTGGCACTTTTTTCACTTAGGTTAGCAGGAATGGTTAAGTGTGATGATCAAAACTGCTACAATGTCTGTCTCACGCATTCAGTCACTGATATAGTTCTCCGTGCTTTACATAGCCTTAGTCAGCAGTTCGTGCTGGGGGATTTTGCTGCAATTTCGGTTAAAACGAGGAGTGACTTGTTGCTGATTGTGTTGTACAGCCCATACAGTTATCTGCATTCGTCGGTACCTCATGCAGAAAGAATTTGTGTGAAAGATGTCCTCTTATACAGCAGTAGACTTTGTTCTTTTGAGTTAAAGATTACACCAATGCAAACACCCATAGCTCACACCCTCACAGAGACACTGTAGTAGAGGTTATTTCAACTGTAATATAGAGCATGGATGTTATACAGGTCTTCTTATTGACTTGTTTCAGGCAGTAAGTGGGAGAGAGGCATCCTATCCCCATGAGAGAATGCTGTCATATTGACAGCTGTTTGTCTCTCTGTGAAGGCTTTTCTTTCAATTCGCATCAAGTTCCCGATATGGCAAACTGCCTAGCACCTTAAGTCTCTCTCTCTCTCTCTCTCTCTCTCTCTCTCTCTCTCTCTCTCTCTCTCTCTCTCTCTCTCTCTCTCTCTCTCTCTCTCTCTCTCTCTCTCTCTCTCTCTCTCTCTCTCTCTCTCTCTCTCTCTCTCTCTCTCTCTCTCTCTCTCTCTCTCTCTCTCTCTCTCTCTCTCTCTCTCTCTCTCTCTCTCTCTCTCTCTCTCACTCTCATTCCCTCTCTTTCTATTTACCAAGAATGAAACCTCTCTAAGCCTTTCCTTCTCAACCTCTCTCATAATTAGTTATCTCAATGACTTGTCTTTTTCTGTGTAACAAACGACAGTCTGGCCCTATGAGTGTCCAGAGGCTCGTGGTCACTAGTGGACCTTCTGAAGGGGCAGCTAGCCCCTTGTGTCTTGCTTTCACATTCGCCAATAACAATTTGGACTATTGAGGTCTCCTTGACAATGCTGACCCCCGGCTGTCCCTCGAGGGGCACCCCTGCCCCCCTCCATCAGACCATCAGAATAATGTGTTTTACACACACACACACACACACACACACACACACACACACACACACACACACACACACACACACACACACACACACACACACACACACACACACACACACACACACACACACACACACACAAACAAACACTCACACACACACACTCTCACACACACACACACACACACACACACACATTCCAACCCCCAACCTCCCTCCTCACTACTCCAGACACACCCTGATGTCAAATGTTAGGTAACCATTAACACTGGTACTCTGACCTCTCAACCCCAGGCCCAGGGGAGAGGAAGGGCCCCTATAGGGACAACAGGAGACCAGACTGAGATGGACCTCTACAGCCTGCCACTGGCTCTCTTTACTAATGAAACACCAGCCCTTCTCTCTCTTTCTCTGTGAGATAGTGACATGGCTCAAATTCATTCAGAGCTCTTTGGAAGATTAGGCCCAATATTAGGGCCTATGAGAAAGGAAACAAATGTTTGTTCCAAAAAACAATTATATTATTAGTTAAGTCTGGGCATAGTAGTGGTGGCTACTGATATGTGAAATTGAACATTGTTTGAATTAGATGTCTCTTTCTGTCTATTCACCCATTCAAACTAAGCTCTGAAAACCTGTTTAAATTCACTAATTGTATTTCTCAGCCTGAAACGTGGTAGGAACAGGTGTTTTATTCTACCCACAGAAAGGCATTGAAATTGTTTATCTATCCCTCCTGAAAGGCCAGATGTACTCCCTGCCTGTTAGATATCCCCCAGATAACGCAGGTTAACATTCTAGTCACAACACCACTCTGTCTCTCCCATTAGAACAACACCGATGAGGAATGGTAGGGGCTGAGTGTTCCCACTGTAATACAATATCTCTTATCTGACATTCAACAAGCTTTTCCCTCTGAACTTAGCTCTCTCGTTTTATTCACCGTAGTCTTTTTAAAAGAAGAGCCATTGACTTGACTATCGAATGTATCTATCTCCTCAGGCTTCTATCTAGATACCTAAGTCTTTCTCAGGCCCAGCATATGGAGTTCTGTCTGTGTGATATAAGCTGTCTGTTTGTGTGGCCCTCTGGGCATAATAGAGACGAGGGATGGATAGTGTTACATTACTCTTCTGTAGGCTGACTTTGTGAGATGTACCTTAATGATTTGGAGTGGTTGGTGCTAAATCATCATTTCCACTTGGTCTCTCTCTCTCTTTCTTCTTTTGGAGGGAGGGAGGGATGAAGGGAGGGAGAGCTTGCAGTGTGCCGCTACACGCACACACTCCTTCGTTCCCCCCTAGGGGCCTTTAGCTAGCGTCTCCTATAGGACTGGTTTGGCCCTCGACCCCACTCTGTAGGAGCCACATAGTTGGGCTTTTGAAGATTTCTCTTCCCTCCATATCCCTCTTTCTCTCTCCCAGTCTCATTTTCTCTCCCTCTGACGCTCTCTTTCTCTCTCTTTCTCTCCCTCCCATCTCTCTCTTTCTCTGAAGTTTATTTCCATAGCACCCAGAGGAGGTTTACCATTTCATGTAAATCCCATAATCAGAATTCTGCAGGAATCTAAGAGGTTAATTTGATTTACATGAGGTCTCTACTGCAGCAGCCTGAATAAGATAATACATAGAGATGTATATTAGGTGCTGAATACATCAAATCAAATCAAATCAAATTGTATTGGCCACATGCGCCGAATACAACAGGTGCAGACATTACAGTGAAATGCTTACTTACAGCCCTTAACCAACAGTGCATTTATTTTTAACAAAAAAAGTAAAAATAAAACAACAACAAAAAAAGGTGTTGAGAAAAAAAGAGCAGAAGTAAAATAAAATAACAGTAGGGAGGCTATATATACAGGGGGGTACCGGTGCAGAGTCAATGTGCGGGGGCACCGGCTAGTTGAGTTAGTTGAAGTAATATGTACATGTGGGTAGAGTTAAAGTGACTATGCATAAATCATTAACAGAGTAGCAGCAGCGTAAAAGGATGGGGTGGAGGTTCGCTAAAGGAAAGGACTAAAGTAAGGAAATGTGTGTGTGTGTGTGTGTGTGTGTGTGTGTGTGTGTGTGTGGGAAAGAGGAGAGTGTGCCCCCTGTCCAGCTGTGCCAGTGTGTCTTCCAGCCCTGCCTGTCACAATACTACCACTGCTGCCACTGACTCAACCAGCTGCAACAGAGAGGGAGAGCGGTGTGGTGGGGCTCCTTCCTGTGTCTACAAACAACCTCTGACCCCTAACTCTGATGGATGTCCTAACAATGTCCGCAGAGGCTCATAGAGATGAATCACTACCTATACAGGTCCTGCCTAGAGGAGCATTGGCCTGATCCCAGATCTGTTTGTGCTGTATTGCCAACTCCTATGGAAATTGTGTCCATAAGTGTTGGCTATACAGCACAAACCGATCTTGGACCAGGCTAGAGGAACATGCCTTTAGTTTGGAATGAAGATAGACACATTATAGATTGGATCTGTGGGTTCGGAGATTGATGGATTTGTTTACATTTCATGTGATGTAAGTCATCCTCTATTCATAGACTAGATTTTGTTTACATGTTTATGCGCATGATGCTATGGTATATTATTCTTGGCACTGAAAGCGACTGATATTAGCAAGCAACTCCCTGGTCATTCCTAAGACATTACAACTTCCTCTCTCTCTCTCTCTCTCTCTCTCTCTCTCTCTCTCTCTCTCTCTCTCCCTCTCTAAGGATTGCCCTCATTGCCAGTCAACAGAGTTTGTTGGTTACCAGGCTGCTGGTTTGGAGGCTATATCTGTCCTTGGTGTCTATAGAAACTGTTATTAGATTACAGAAACAGTCTGGGTCTCACACACACAGCACACACGCACATTGCTCTGAAACTCGCAGCCTTTCAACAAAACACCAGGCTATACCTAGAATCCCTACAGCAACCAAGAGAAGAAATAAAGCTCCCCATAACTCAAGTCGGAACCAAGCCTAGAGTATTTCAATCCTCGTATTTCATCGCTACAATATTACATTTGATAAACTTAAACAGAACCAAACTAGTACAATGCATTCGGAAAGTATTCAGACCCCTTTTCCCACATTTTGTTACATTAGTCCCCTGTAGCTCAGTTGGTAGAGCATGGCGCTTGCAACGCCAGGGTTGTGGATTCGTTTCCCACGGGGGGCCAGTATGAAAATGTATGCACTCACTAACTGTAAGTCGCTCTGGATAAGAGCGTCTGCTAAATGATCAAATGTAAATGTAATTACAGCCTTATTCTAAAATTGATTAAATAGTTCCTTTCCTCATCAATCTACACACAATAACCCATAATGACAAAGCAAAATCAGGTTTTTAGAAATGTTTGCAAATGTATAAACCCCCCCTCCCGGAAATATCACATTTACATAAGTATTCAGACCCTTTACTCAGTAGTTTGTTGAAGCACCTTTGGCATCGATTACAGCCTCGAGTCTACTTGGGTATGACGCTACAAGCTTGGCACACCTGTATTTAGGGAGTTTCTCCCATTCTTCTCTGCAGATCCGCTCAAGCTCTGTCAGGTTGGATGGGCAGCGTCGCTGCACAGCTGTTTTCAGGTCTCTCCAGAGATGTTTGATCAGGTTCAAGTCCGGGCTCTGGCTGGGCCACACAAGGACATTCAGAGCCAGTCCTGCATTGTCTTGGCTGTGTGCTTAGGGTCGTTGTCCTGTTGGAAGGTGAACATTCGCCCCAGTCTGAGGTCCTGAGCACTCTGGAGCAGGTTTTCATCAAGGATCTTTCAGTACTTTGCTCCGTTCATCTTTCCCTCGATCCTGACTAGTCTCGCAGTCCATGCCGCTGCCACCACCATGCTTCACCGTAGGGATGGTGCCAGGTTTCCTCCAGACGTGACGCTTGGCATTCAGGCCAAAGAGTTCAATCTTGGTTTCATCAGAGCAGAGAATCTTGTTTCTCATGGTCTGTCCTTTAGGTGCCTTTTGGCAAACTCCAAGCGGCCTGTCATGTGCCTTTTACTGAGGAGTGGCTTCCGTCTGGCCACTCTACCATAAAGGCCTGATTGGTGGAGTGCTGCAGAGATGGTTGTCCTTCTGGAAGGTTCTCCCACCTCCACAGAGGAACTCTAGAGCTCTGTCAGAGTGACCATCGGGTTCTTGGTCACGTCCTTGACCAAGGCCCTTCTCCCCCGATTGCTCAGTTTTGCCAGGCGGCCAGCTCTAGGAAGAGTCTTGGTGGTTCGAAACTTCTTCCATTTAAGAATGATGGAGGCCACTGTGTTCTTGGGGACCTTCAATGCTGCAGACATTTCTTGGTACCCTTCCCCAGATCTGTGCCTCGACACAATCCTGTCTCTGCACTCTACGGACAATTCCTTCAACCTCATGGCTTGGTTTTTGCTTTGACATGCACTGTCAACTGTGGGACCTTATATAGACAGGTGTGTGCCTTTCCAAATCATGTCCAATCAATTGAATTTACCACAGATTGACTCCAATCAAGTGTTAGAACCATCTCAAGGATGATCAATAAAAACAGGATGCACCTGAGCTCAATTTCGAGTCTCAAATCAAAGAGTCTGAATACTTATGTAAATAAGGTATTTCTGTTTTTTATTTTTTAATAAATTAGCTAACATTTCTAAAAACCTGTTTTCGCTTTGTCATTATGGGGTATTGTGTATAGATTGATGAGGATTTATTTAATTTGATCAATTTTAGAATAAGGCTGTAACGTAACAAAATGTGGAAAAAGTCAAGGGGTCTGAATACTTTCCGAATGCATTGACAGCTTCTGAGAATAAATTAAATGTATTTATTTGTATATTGCTTTAAAAACAATCTGGTACTACATTTATATTGCGTTTCTTCTCTTGGTTCACATGTAATGTAGCCTAGCTAAGTTGGTTTGTTCAATACATTTCAACACTCTACAAAGCAAGGGCAGAGACTGTCATGGCCCAGGATAGCTAGCCTCTGATTCTCCTGTAGAGTTGTCTATGACTTTAGGCTTGACCCCACCCCAGCCTTCTCTGTTCTCCTACAACAGAAGAGACAGAGGGAGAGAGAGAAGAGAGGACTGTGAATCGTGAACATCAATTAAGCTGAAATAACAGTCTGAACTGGGTAAGCCGGGTCTCTCTCCCTGTTCAATGAGTGGGAAAGGAATCTGATTCATGTTTAATCTTGCACACTCACTCACTCGGGTGGGTGGTGTGTGTGTGTGTGTGTCGGGCAGTGGTGGAAAAAGTACCCAATCGTCATACTTGAGTAAAAGTAAGATACGTTAATAGAAAATTACTCAAGTAAAAGTGAAAGTCACCCAGTAAAATACTACTTGAGTAAAAGTCTAAAAGTATTTGGTTTTAAATATACTTAAATATCAAAAGTAAATGTAATTGATCAAATGTACTTAAGTATCAAAAGTAAAAACCAAACTGCACCATTTTCTTGTTTATTTATTTATTTACTGATAGCCAGGGGCACACTCCAACACTCAGGCTTAATTTACAAACAAATGATTTGTGTTTAGTGAATCCGCCAGATCAGAGGTAGTAGGGATGACCAGGGATGTTCTCTTGATAAGTGTGTGAATTTTACAATTTTCCTGTCCTGCTAAGCATTCAACATGTAACGAGTACTTTTGGGTTGAGGGAAAATGTATGGCGTAAAAAGTACATTATTTTCTTTAGGAATGTAGTGAATTAAAAGTAAAAGTCGTCAAAATAAAAATAGTAAAGGAAAGTACAGATACCAAAAAAAACTACTTAAGTAGTACTTGAAAATATTTTTACTTAAGTACTTTACACCACTGGTTTCGGGCGGTGGTATGTGTGTGTGTTTCTGTCATTGGTGCGTGTCGAGGTGACTGAGATTGTTGGAGGCTAGACTCAGGATAAGCCTAGTTCTAAAGGAGGACAGGAAGGGGGGAAGGATAGGAAAAGAGAGTGTCTGAGAAACGGCTATCCAGGGACACTGTAGAAACACAGATGACCTCAATCACCTCCTACAGCTAGTTTTGATGTATCAATGACATTAATTTATACCCTAATCCCCTTTGATTAGTGTACAGGCTATTAATTATGAAGATAGAAAAAGGGATTTTCTTGGCATCTTATCGTCTCTGGTATTTCAGCAGTGCTCATTGGTTTCTCTGTGCGTGTCTGGCCTTCAGATGTAGCCAGCCAGAGCTAGCCGCAGGGCTGTATCAGCATTTACCAACCCTTAGGGCCCATTGGACCAGCAGAGAGGTATGCCCACTGTTTGTGTGTGTGTCTGTATCTGTGTGGGCTAGGAGTTTTAAGTGGAACTAGTACTACCAGGGGATCAGGCTCGGCACATCTCTCCTTTGTGTCCATCTCCGTAATCTTGAAATCTGTGTGTCACGACTTTCGCCGAAGTTGGTGCCTCCTTGTGCGGGCGGCTATCGGCGGTCGTCGTCACCGGTCTTCTAGCTGCCACCGATCTACGTTTCTGTGTTCTATTTGTTTTGTCTTGATTGTACACACCTGGTTCCCATCACGTTATGATTATTTCCCTATTTAACCCTCTGGTTCCCTCATGGTTCTGTGCGTGATTGTTCTTTGTTTGGTGTTTATGACTGCTGTGAGCTGGTGTATTTCCCTGTGTGGAATTAGTATTTGTTTCTTTCAGAGTAAAGTTTGTCTGTTACTCAGTTCTGTGTCCTGCGCCTGACTCTGTCCTACCGCTGCACACTGACACCTGACAAGGTGCCTGTTTAATGGTCATTTAAATTCTTGTGACCGGGCTGTCATTTTGCTGAGGAAAGAATCCCAGAGTGTAACTTTAAAGGGTATCGACAGACGGTAAATTACAGGCCTAGGAGAATAGAGGATCTATAGTCTGGTCCTGTCTGGTTAGGACATCACTACCCTCAGGGCAGGCAGTGATGGTATGGATTCCATGCAGTCTAGCTATGGATGGAGTGCCAAACAGAATATGCAGGCTAGGGATGTTTTATTACCACTACTTTTACACCTTTGACAGTGAAGTTTGAATTTGTAATCTATTAAATGACATCTGTTAATGTTCTGTAGCGGGTTTTGATTGGAATTAAGTCCAGAGGTATGTTTGATTTCAAATCAGTTCTGAGTGGATTTGAAGGGATTGATAATCCATATGGGTTATGTATTACCTGTTGTCATAGAAACTGGACCCCTGCATAAGGAGATATATTCTGCCCACTTTTAATGTATACAGTGCCTTCAAAAAGTATTCACACCCCTTGACTTTTTCCACATTTTGTTGTGCTACAGCCTGAATTTTAAATGAATAAAATAGCGATTTTGTGTAACTGGCCTACACACAATACACCATGGAGTCAAAGTGGAACTATGTTTTTAGAAATGTTTACATATTAATTAAAAATGAAAAGCTGAAATGTCTTGAGTGAATAAGTATTCAACCCTTTTGTTATGGCAAGCCTAAGTAAATTCAAGAGTAAAAATGTGCTTAACAAGTCACAATAAGATGAATGGACTCACTCTGTGTGCAATAATAGTGTTTAACATGATTTTTAAATGACTACCTCATCTCTGTACCCCACTAGGGCTGACCCCAATTAGTCGACTGGTCGATTGTTTGGTCGTTAGGCTGTTGGTCGACCGAGATTGTTTAAGTCAAGCAGTAACAAATATATATACAGTACCAGTCAAAGGTTTGGACACCTACTCATTCAAGGGTTTTTCTTATTTTTTAAAACTATTTTCTACATTGTAGAATAATAGTGAAGACATCAAAACTATGAAATAACACATATGGAATCATGTAGTAACCAGAAAAGTGTTAAACAAATCAAAATATATTTTATATTTGAGATTCTTCAACTAGATACCCTTTGCCTTGATGACAGCTTTGCACACTCTTGACATTCTCTCAACCAGTTTCACCTAGAATGCTTTTCCAACAGTCTTGAAGGAGTTCCCACATATGATGAGCACTTGTTGGCTGCTTTTCCTTCACTCTGCGGTCCGACTCATCCCAAAACATCTCAATTGGGTTGAGGTCGGGGGATTGTGGAGGCCAGGTCATCTGATACAGCACTCAATCACTCTCCTTCTTGGTAAAATAGCCCATACACAGCCTGGAGGTGTGTTGGGTCATTGTCCTGTTGAAAAACAAATGATAGTCCCACTATGCCCAAACCAGATGGGATGGCGTATCACTAGACATCATGCCGAAATCCAAAGAAATTCAGGAACAAATGAGAAAGAAAGTAATTGAGATCCATCAGTCTGGAAAAGGTTATAAAGCCATTTCTAAAGCTTTGGGACTCCAGCGAACCACAGTGAGAGCCATTATCCACAAATGGCGAAAACATGGAACAGTGGTGAACCTTCCCAGGAGTGGCCGGCCGACCAAAATTACCCCAAGAGCGCAGCGACGACTCATCCAAGAGGTCACAAAAGACCCCACAACAACATCCAAAGAGCTGCAGGCCTCACTTGCCTCAGTTAAGGTCAGTGTTCATGACTCCACCATAAGAAAGAGACTGGGCAAAAATGGCATGCATGGCAGAGTTCCAAGACGAAAACCAATGCTGAGCAAAAAGAACATTAAGGCTCGTCTCATTTTTGCCAGAAAACATCATGATGATCCCCAAGACCATGGTGGTGGTAGTGTGATGGTCTGGGCCTGTTTTGCTGCTTCAGGATCTGGAAGACTTGCTGTGATAAATGGAACCATGAATTCTGCTGTCTACCAAAAAATCCTGAAGGAGAATGTCCGGCCATCTGTTCGTGACCTCAAGCTGAAGCGAACTTGGGTTCTGCAGCAGGACAATGATCCAAAACACACCAGCAAGTCCACCTCTGAATGGCTGAAGAAAAACAAAATGAAGACTTTGGAGTGGCCTAGTCAAAGTCCTGACCTGAATCCTATTGAGATGCTTTGGCATGACCTTAAAAAGGCAGTTCATGCTCGAAAACCCTCCAATGTGGCTGAATTACAACAATTCTGCAAATTCTCCAAAATTCCTCCACAGCGCTGTAAAAGACTCATTGCAAGTTATCACAAACGCTTGATTGCAGTTGTTGCTGCTAAGGGTGGCCCAACCAGTTACATTTACATTACATTTACGTCATTTAGCAGACGCTCTTATCCAGAGCGACTTACAAATTGGTGCATTCACCTTATAGCCAGTGGGATAACCACTTTACCCCTTGGGGTAAGGGGGGGTAGAAGGATTACTTTATCCTATCCCAGGTATTCCTTAAAGAGGTGGGGTTTCAAATGTCTCCGGAAGGTGGTGAGTGACTCCGCTGTCCTGGCGTCGTGAGGGAGCTTGTTCCACCATTGGGGTGCCAGAGCAGCGAACAGTTTTGACTGGGCTGAGCGGGAACTATGCTTCCGCAGAGGTAGGGGAGCCAGCAGGCCAGAGGTGGATGAACGCAATGCCCTCGTTTGGGTGTAGGGACTGATCAGAGCCTGAAGGTACGGAGGTGCCGTTCCCCTCACAGCTCCGTAGGCAAGCACCATGGTCTTGTAGCAGATGTGAGCTTCAACTGGAAGCCAGTGGAGTGTGCGGAGGAGCGGGGTGACGTGAGAGAACTTGGGAAGGTTGAACACCAGATGGGCTGCGGCATTCTGGATGAGTTGTAGGGGTTTAATGGCACAGGCAGGTAGCCCAGCCAACAGCGAGTTGCAGTAATCCAGACGGGAGATGACAAGTGCCTGGATTAGGACCTGTGCCGCTTCCTGTGTAAGGCAGGGTCGTACTCTCCGAATGTTGTAGAGCATGAACCTACAGGATCGGGTCACCACCTTGATGTTAGCGGAGAAGACAGGGTGTTGTCCAGGGTCACGCCAAGGCTCTTCGCACTCTGGGAGGAGGACACAACAGAGTTGTCAACCGTGATGGCGAGATCATGGAACAGGCAGTCCTTCCCCGGGAGGAAGAGCAGCTCCGTCTTGCCAAGGTTCAGCTTGAGGTGGTGATCCGTCATCCATACTGATATGTCTGGCAGAGATGCGATTCGCCACCTGGTTATCAGAAGGGGGAAAGGAGAAGATTAGTTGTGTGTCGTCAGCGTAGCAATGATAGGAGAGGCCATGTGAGGATATGACAGAGCCAAGTGACTTGGTGTATAGCGAGAATAGGAGAGGGCCTAGAACTGAGCCCTGGGGGACACCAGTGGTGAGAGCACGTGGTGCGGAGACAGCTTCTCGCCACGCCACTTGGTAGGAGCGACTGGTCAGGTAGGACGCAATCCAAGAGTGAGCCGCGCCGGAGATGCCCAGCTCGGAGAGGGTGGAGAGGAGGATCTGATGGTTCACAGTATCAAAGGCAGCAGACAGGTCTAGAAGGACAAGAGCAGAGGAGAGAGAGTTAGCTTTAGCAGTGCGGAGAGCCTCCGTGACACAGAGAAGAGCAGTCTCAGTTGAATGACCAGTCTTGAAACCTGACTGGTTTGGATCAAGAGGGTCATTCTGAGAGAGATAGCAAGAGAGTTGGCTAAAGACGGCACGCTCAATAGTTTTGGAGAGAAAAGAAAGAAGGGATACTGGTCTGTAGTTGTTGACATCAGAGGGATCGAGTGTTGGTTTTTTGAGAAGGGGTGCAACTCTCGCTCTCTTGAAGACGGAAGGGACATAGCCAGCGGTCAAGGATGAGTTGATCAGCGAGGTGAGGTAAGGGAGAAGGTCTGGAGAAGAGAGGAGGGGATAGGGTCAAGCGGGCAGGTTGTTGGGCAACCTGCCGTCACAAGTCACAAGATTTTATCTGGAGAGAGAGGGGAGAAAGAAGTCAAAGCATATGGTAGGGCAGTGTGAGCAGGACCAGCAGTGTCATTTGACTTAACAAACGAGGATCGGATGTCGTCAACCTTCTTTTCAAAATGGTTGACGAAGTCATCCACAGAGAGGGAGGAGGGGGGGGGGGGAGGATTCAGCAGGGAGGAGAATGTGGCAAAGAGCTTCCTAGGGTTAGAGGCAGATGCTTGGAATTTAGAGTGGTAGAAAGTGGCCTTAGCAGCAGAAACAGATGAAGAAAATGTAGAGAGGAGGGAGTGAAAAGATGCCAGGTCCGCAGGGAGTCTAGTTTTCTTCCATTTCCGCTCAGCTGCCCGGAGCTCTGTTCTGTGAGCTCGCAATGAGTCATCAAGCCACGGAGCTGGAGGGGAGGACCGAGCCGGCCGGGAGGATAGGGGACATAGAGAGTCAAAGGATGCAGAAAGGGAGGAGAGGAGGGTTGAGGAGGCAGAATCAGGAGATTGGAGGGAGAAGGATTGAGCAGAGGGAAGAGATGATAGGATGGAAGAGGAGAGAGTAGCGGGAGAGAGAGAGCGAAGGTTGCGACGGCGCATTACCATCTGTGTAGGGGCAGAGTGAGTAGTGTTGGAGGAGAGCGAGAGAGAAAAGGATACAAAGTAGTGGTCGGAGACATGGAGGGGAGTTGCAGTGAGATTTGTAGAACAGCATCTAGTAAAGATGAGGTCAAGCGTATTGCCTGCCTTGTGAGTAGGGGGGGACAATGAGAGGGTGAGGTCAAAAGAGGAGAGGAGTGGAAAGAAGGAGGCAGAGAGAAATGAGTCAAATGTAGACGTAGGGAGGTTGAAATCCCCCAGAACTGTGAGGGGTGAGCCATCCTCAGGAAAGGAACTTATCAAGGCGTCAAGCTCATTGATGAACTCTCCAAGGGAACCTGGAGGGCGATAGATGACAAGGATATTAAGCTTAAATGGGCTAGTGACTGTGACAGCATGGAATTCAAATGAGGAGATAGACAGATGGGTCAGGGGAAAAATTGAGAATGTCCACTTGGGAGAGATGAGGATTCCTGTGCCACCACCCCGCTGACCAGATGCTCTCGGGGTATGCGAGAACACATGGTCAGACGAGGAGAGAGCAGTAGGAGTAGCAGTGTTTTCAGTGGTAATCCATGTTTCCGTCAGCGCCAAGAAGTCGAGGGACTGGAGGGTAGCATAGGCTGAGATGAACTCTGCCTTGTTGGCAGCAGAACGGCAGTTCCAGAGGCTGCCTGAGACCTGGAACTCCACGTAGGTTGTAGGGGGCAATCACTTTTTCACACAGGGCCATGTGGATTTGGATTTTGTTTTCCCTTAATAATAACAACCTTAATTTCAAAACTGCATTTTGTGTTTACTTGTGTTATCTTTGACTAATATTTAAAATGAAACATTTAAGTGTGACAAACATGCAAACAAATAAGAAATCAGGAAGGGGGCAAACACTTTTTCACAACACTGTGTATATATATATATATTATATATATATATATTATATATATATATATATATATATATATATATATATATATATATATACACACTACCGGTCAAAAGTTTTAGAACACCTACTCATTCAAGGGTTTTTCTTTATTTTTACTATTTTCTACATTGTAGAATAATAGTGAAGACATCAAAGCTATAAAATAACACATATGGAATCATGTAGTAACCAAAAATGTGTTAAACAAATCAAAATATATTTTATATTTGAGATTCTTCAAATAGACCCCTTTGCTTTGATGACAGCTTTGCACACTCCTGGCATTCTCTCAACCAGATTCATGAGGTGACCTGGAATGCATTTCAATGAACAGGTGTGCCTTCTTAAAAGCTAATTTGTGGAATTTATTTCCTTCTTAATGCGCTTGAGCCAATCAGTTGTGTTGTGACAAGGTAGGGAGGTATACAGAAGATAGCTCTATTTGGTAAAAGACCAAGTCCATATTATGGCAAGAACAGCTCAAGTAAGCAAAGAGAAACGACAGTCCATCATTACTTTAAGACGTAAAGGTCAATACGGAAAATGTCAATAAATGTTTTAATGTATTTAAGTGCAGTCGCAAAAACCATCAAGCGCTATGATGAAACTGGTTCTCATGAGGACCGCCAAAGGAATGGAAGACCCAGAGGATAAGTTCATAAGAGTTACCAGCCTCAGAAATTGCAGTACAAAAAAATGCTTCACAGAGTTCAAGTAACATACACATCTCAACATCAACTATTCAGAGGAGACTGTGTGAATCAGGCCTTCATGGTCGAATTCGTGCAAAGAAACCACTACTAAAGGACACCAATAAGAAGAAGAGACTTGCTTGGGCCAAGAAACACGAGCAATAGTCTGTAGTCCAAATTGTGTGAATTGTTTGCATTTGATTGTTAGTGTATGTCAATTCCCCATTACATCTATCACCAGTAGTACGTTTACCCTTAATTCCTATGATTTCTAATCTACAATGTTTGGTACTTTGGTTACGGTCATTTCTGTTAATGCATTCAATATTATTATTCCAGTCTTCCCGTTCTCATTGTCGGAGTGGACACATTGTTTGCAGAGTGCACAACGTATGCTATACTTATGAGAAACAAGTTTTGGTTTATTTCATTCCATTTACGAGTTTTGTCAATTAGTTATTGTTTTTTGTTTGGAGCGCTCCTGTCAATGTTGAGTAAGGACGTGCACGCATAGAAGTAGGCGTAGAGGCCAACTGGCCTGTGCGCAAATGTAGGCCATTTGGGGATCTGATAGTATTTCTGATTGGCTTAACGCACCACCACCTCTTCACCTCAAACAGCAAGCAAACAAAGTCTGTTTTTACATCCATTGAGAATTACAATAGTTCCTCAATGTATTTGAAAAATCTTTCCAGCTCTCTCCCTTTCGATAACCACTCAGCGTGAAAGGGATAAATGTTATGCTCTGATCCAGTGGAAACGTCGTTAAATAGGCCTACCTGATTACTTCTTATCAGTGCTTGACTTGGACTGAAATAGGTTCCTGTACTCATTTTGGGTGCTGGTACTGTTTATATTTAGGTGCAGGAGCTCCACAATACTTTTGAGCTAATATTCTATAAGAGGAACAGGAGCTCAAGCAATAGAACATTTGAGGTGCCGGTACTCAGCTCCGGTGAGCTCCTGCCCATGTCAAGCACTGCTTCTTATCCCTTGCACAAATAACCTAGAGCTGTGTCTGTCCCGAGCTCACTGGCACAGGAAACTCTGAAGGCCCAGAATATTTTATACCATGTTGCAAGGTCGCTAGCACAAGCTTATGCGGACCCAAGTTAATAGTTGATACAGTGTTTCAAGTTCGTTGCAGACAGGCCATGCGTATCCAATGTGATTTATAGAACACTTGTTTTCATCAGGAGATTTTCTACCTGCAGCCAGCAATGTTTTTATTTGTTGGCTGCAGGTAGGCTATTTTTAAATACAGTGCATTCGGAAAGTATTCAGACCCCTTCACTTTTTCCACATTTTGTTACGTTACAGCCTTATTCTAAAATGGATTAATTAATGCACATTTATTACAAATAAAATACAGAAAAACCTTATTTACAGAAGTATTCAGACCCTTTGCATTCTGTTTCTATTGATCATCCTTGAGATGTTTCTACAACTTGATTGGAGTCCACCTGTGGTAAATTCAATTGATTGGACATAATTTGGAAAGGCACACACCTGTCTATATAAGGTTCCAAAGTTGACAGTGCATGTCAGAGCAAAAACCAAGCCATGAGGTCGAAGGAATTGTCCATAGAGCTCCGAGACAGGATTCTGTCAAGGCACAGATCTGGGGAAGGGTACCAAAACGTTTCTGCAGCATTGAAGGTCCACAAGAACACAGTGGCCTCCAAGACTCTTCCTAGAGCTGGCCGCCCGGCCAAACTGAGCAATCGGGGGACAAGGGCCTTGGTCAGGGAGTTGATGGTCGCTCTGACAGAGCTCCAGAGTTCCTTTGTGGAGATGGGAGAACCTTCCAGAAGGACAACCATATCTGCAGCACTCCACCAATCAGGCCTTTATGGTAGTGGCCAGATGGAAGCCACTCCTCACTAAAAGGCAAATGACAGCCCGCTTTGAGTTTGCCAAAAGGCAACTAAAGGACTCTCAGACCATGAGAAACAAGATTCTCTGGTCTGATGAAACCAAGATTGAACTCTTTGGCCTGAATGCCAAGCGTCACGTCTGGAGGAAACCTGGCACCATCCATATGGTGAAGCTGTAGGGATCAACGCTCCTCATCCAACTTCACAGAACTTGAGAGGATCTGCAGAGAAGAATGGGAGAAACTCCCCAAATACAGATGTGCCAAGCTTGTAGCGTCATACCCAAGAAGACTTGAGGCTGTAATCGCTGCCAAATGTGCTTCAACAAAGTATTGCGTAAAGGGTCTGAATACTTACGTAAATGTGATATTTCAGTAATTTCTATTTATTTATAGATTTGCAATAAGGCTGCACGATATATTGTTTCAGCATCGACATTGCGATGAATGCCTCCGCAATAGTCACATTGCAGAACGTGCGATTTAGTAAGGTAAACATATATCAGTCTACAATATATATATTTTTTAAATGTTAAACTAGCATTATATCTGTCTGTTATAACGTAATTTACTCCGATTTATGGGTTATTGGATACACAGTTTATTATTATTATTTTAAACACAGAGTTCGTTGCTGCACGTGGTTGACATGCAGGCTCTGCTTGCGCGTGACGAAATGATGAGCGAGGAACAGGCAAAAAAGACCAAAATTGAGAATTTGGTTGCAAAAATAAATGCACGTCAATTATATGGAAATATTTCGGCTACAGACAGGATGATGTTGACCAAAAACAGGTACTTTGTCGAGAGTGCCTTGCAATTGTTGCCACAACACGAGGCAACACGACCAATTTGTTCGATCATTTAAGGCGGCACCACAAATCTTTGTATGACGAGTGCAAAGCATCTCAATGCCCTCCAAAGCAAAAATCTATTTCGGATGCCTTTGCCAGTGTTACACCATACGAGAAAGGTTCCAAATGGCAGAGAGAAATCACAGATTGAATAACATTTCACGTCTCCAAAGACATGGTACCAATTAACACGGTTACCAAAGAGGGTTTTAAAAACATGATCCGGTCGCTTGACAAGCGGTATGTAATGCCATCACGCAACTATTTTTCTCAAGTTGACATCCCAGAGTTACAAGGCACAAGTTGAAACAGAGCTGTCACAAGTGGAATATTATACAGCAACAACGGACTTGTGGTCCAGCCGGAAAACGGAGCCTTACATAAGTCTGACGTACACTTTATTAATTAGGATTCCACCTGAAAAGTCGCTGTTTGCAAACTGCATTTTCCCCAGAGGATCATACATACATCCTGTATTTTTTCATATCGCAATATATATCGCAGTTATTTCCAATAATGTGCAACCCTAATTTGCAAAAATATTATGGGGTATTGTGTGTTTTGCTTTGTCATTATGGGGTATTGTGTGTAGATTGATGAGGGAAAGATAACAATTTAATCAGTTTTAGAATAAGGCTGTAACCTAACAGAATGTGAAATAAGTCAAGCGGTCTGAATACTTTCCGAATGCACTGTAGTTAGGTTTGTATAATTTTCATTTAGATTTGGATAGAATTTTGATTAACCACATGACAATGATTTTGAGATATGAAGACGTTATTATAAATTAAATTAAACTGTTTCACGAAAATGTGCATATGAAAAACATAACTGGCACGCAGATCGGTAGAAATGGTAAGATAAATTGTCTTTCCACATGAGAAAAGTTGCCGACTCCTCGTGTAGCCTATTACCGGAAACTTCTGGTGAGTAATGGCAGAATCTGCGAAAGCCAGCAGGAGGAGAATAGTTGGGTCAGGTTAAGTTTTGTTTACTCTGGTTATCTAGATCTCTGGCTCCCTCTTGAGGCATTTGTCTTATTTCATCAAAACGTAAACTTAAAGCATCAGACAAGCTCAATGCATATAGTTGATTTTATTAAAACACGTGTCTATATATGGAAAAATACACATACAAAATTTAGACCAATCGATTGGTCTAAAGAACAGATGACTTTCGGTCTACCAAATTTTTTTTGGGTCGGGGACAGTCATATACCCCACACATACAATTATCTGTAAGGTCCCTCAGTCGAGCAGTGAATTTCGAACACAGGTTTAACCACAAATACCAGGGAGGTTTTCCAATGCCTCGCAAGGAAGGGCACCTATTGGTAGATGGGTAAAACAAATAAAAAGCAGACAATGAATATACATTTGAGCATGGTGAAGTTACTAATTACACTTTGGATGGTGTATCAATACACCCAGTCACTACAATGATACAGCTGTCCTTTCTAACTCAGTTGCCGGAGAGGAGGAAAACTGCTCAGGGATTTCACCAACACATCACATTTAATGTTTCTGAGGGGCCTAGTTAGAGTTTTTCTTAAATCGGCTTGAAAGTCTATGGCAAGACTTGAAAATAGCTGTCTAGCAATGATCAACAACCAACTTGACAGAGCTTGAAGAATTTGAAAAAATAATAACGTGCAAATATTGTACAATCCACGTGTGCAAAGCTCTTAGAGACATACCCAGAAAGACTCACAGCTGTAATCGCTGTTAAAGGTGATTCTAACATGAATGTGGTGTGAATACTTATGCAAATGAGATATTTCTGTATTTAATTTTCAATAAATTGGCAAACAAATTCTGAAAACAAATTGAGAAAAATATATATTTAATCAATTTTGAATTCAGGCTATAACAAAACAAAATGTGGAGTAAGTCAAGGGGTATGAATACTTTCTGAAGGCACTGTACCAACCACTCCTACTGCCATAAACCCTCTTATACATTCACATCAAGGTGTTTTGTCTAATACAGGAAATCCTTGTCAGCATGGGAGTGATTTCTATAGATAAGGGTGTGTTACAGATGAGAAATTATATAACCCTGATAGGCTGGTTCCCTCCTCTCTCCTGCTCTAAGCTCTCTCTCGCTCTCTCTCGCTCTCGCTCTCTTACTCTCTCCAGCAGGTCTGTCAACGTTTACACAGGATTATAGTGAGGTTGTTTGCTAGCAAACACTTCTGCTGTGGGCACAGTGGTAGACAGAGGTAGACAGAGGGGTGAGGGCGAGGGTACCTGTCCTATTGATACATAGCTCTCTGACAGGTGTCCCTCCCCCTCTCTCACCTGGGGTGAGGAGCGATAAGGTGGCGGTCTGGAACCTTGTGCTCTCTCTATCACCTGAGCACTTCCCCTCTCAGACACAACGGACACACATGCTTAAGCATACACAAACAAAACACCTACGCACGGCCACATGCACGCGCGCGCACACACACACACACACACACACACACACACACACACACACACACACACACACACACACACACACACACACACACACACACACACACACACACACACACACACACACACACACACACACACACACACACACACACACACACACACACACACACACACACACACACACACACACACACACACACACACACACACACACACACACACACACACACACACACACACACACACACACACACACACACACACACACACACACACACACACACACACACACACACACACACACACACACACACACACACACACACACACACACACACACACACACACACACACACACACACACACACACACACACACACACACACACACACACACACACACACACACACACACACACACACACACACACACACACACACACACACACACACACACACACACACACACACACACACACACACACACACACACACACACACACACACACACACACACACACACACACACACACACACACACACACACACACACACACACACACACACACACACACACACACACACACACACACACACACACACACACACACACACACACACACACACACACACACACACACACACACACACACACACACACACACACACACACACACACACACACACACACACACACACACACACACACACACACACACACACACACACACACACACACACACACACACACACACACACACACACACACACACACACACACACACACACACACACACACACACACACACACACACACACACACACACACACACACACACACACACACACACACACACACACACACACACACACACACACACACACACACACACACACACACACACACACACACACACACACACACACACACACACACACACACACACACACACACACACACACACACACACACACACACACACACACACACACACACACACACACACACACACACACACACACACACACACACACACACACACACACACACACACACACACACACACACACACACACACACACACACACACACACACACACACACACACACACACACACACACACACACACACACACACACACACACACACACACACACACACACACACACACACACACACACACACACACACACACACACACACACACACACACACACACACACACACACACACACACACACACACACACACACACACACACACACACACACACACACACACACACACACACACACACACACACACACACACACACACACACACACACACACACACACACACACACACACACACACACACACACACACACACACACACACACACACACACACACACACACACACACACACACACACACACACACACACACACACACACACACACACACACACACACACACACACACACACACACACACACACATCCCTCTGACATAGCCAACATGCTGCAGGACACTGTTTTCATCACTCAGCTCTAGCCGGACTGGAGGGGACATATTTGAGTGTAACACGACACACCTGCCACTCTCTCTCTTCTCCCCACTCTCTCTCTCTAACCTAACAATAGAGGTCTTTGTCCTTACACCCCGAGCGGCTGGAAAAGCATCTTGTTCAGCCAACGGCACAACAGTGTGACATTACATGGGTCGGCCCTACAGTGACCAACTACTGGAATGTTAAGAGAGAGAGAGGGGGATGGAACTTTAAAGCTGCTGTGCTCCGTCTTAGCAGGGCAATGAGTGACGGGGTCCGGAGGGGTTGTGTGTATATGTCTGTTTGTGTGTGTGGGTGTGTGTGTGGTGTGTGTGCTGCATGCGTGCGTGCATTAATTTGTGTGTGTTTGCATTAGGGCTGTCCCCGACAAATACAAAATCTTGGTCGACCGAGAGTCGTTCTGTTCTTTCAACCAATCGATTGGTCGAAATGTTTTAACGTATTTTTCCAAACATAGACACACACTCTATGTGTTTGAATAAAATCAACTACATATGCACTGAGCTTGTCTGATGCTTTAAGCACACTGTTTGATTAAATAATTAAGACACACAAATGACTCAAGAAAGAGCCCGATGGTCACACTGTGTAAAGAAAAATGACAGCGAGTGTCTGTATGACTGGCGCACACAGCAAGTGTTTATTGTGCTGTCCGTGCTGAAGCTGCAGCATAATTTTGCCATATAGTTTCTTACTTGTTTCTAATTGAAAAGTTATCTTACTGAAATCCCAAATTTGTTTAGGAAAAACATTCCCTATTCCCTCAACCTTTGCTCTCTTTATGTGAAACATGTAAGCATCGCATGCATTTGACCAATAGGGCCTGATCTATAGCCTATCATAATCACATCAATAAATTGGTTATAACAAACTCCGAAGACCGTAACACGTGACAGCAAAATGGATGCGGCGGACGTGAAAAAGAAACGCCAAATGTTTACTGGTTGCTCAGGAGGGAAAGGGGAAGTCAGATCTGTGGAAGACATTTGAATTAGTTGTGGAAACTACTGGAGATCAAGAAAAAGGAGGGTATTATGTGTGCCAAACAGTTGCTGTTATATTACAATATTACACTTTTTTCTGACCATTTGGAACAGTTTAAACAACACTAAATAAAGAGAGTCTGTTCTAACGAATAAATAAATAAATATATAAAGCCTTTATTGCAGCAGACTGAAAACAGTTGCATGCATTCGTGAATTGCGGTTT